>NC_091460.1:118128702-118438702 GCF_027789765.1 Dendropsophus ebraccatus
GCGTATACAGAAAGTGGTTATACCACATAAATTATATATTAAATAACATTAGTAACATGTCTACTTTATTTTGGCGGCATTTATTAAACTATCTTTCATTTTTTTTAGACAATAGGGAGCTTAAAACATTAGCAGCAAATTTCCAAATTTTCAGTAAAATTTCAAAATCAGATATTTTTAGGGACCTGTTCAGGTTTAAAGTGTATTTGAGGGGCCTGTATGTTAGAAAGCCCCACAAAGCACCCCAATTCAGAAACTGCACCCCCCCAAACTCTGCAAACCCTTTAGGGGAGTCACAGAAATAAAAGCTAAGTGTGTAAGGAATTTTAAAATTTTAATTTTCTGTGCAGAGATTTTATTGTAATCCAATATTTTTCATAATTATAAACCTATTACCAGAGAAATGCACCCCAATAATTATTGTCCCGTTTCTGCAGTTTATAGAAATACCCCATATGTGACCCTATTGCGCTATTTGACGCAACCACAAGCCTCAGATATAAGGGAGCGCCTAGTGAATTTCAACGCCTCCGTTATATTCGGTCATTTTTGACTGTACCACTTCAGGTTGGCAGAGGCTCTGGGGTGCCAAAACCTAAAAAACACCCCTAAAGGGACACCATTTAGAAAACTACACCCCTCAAGGAATGTAACAAGGGGTGCGGTGAGCATCTGGACCCCATAGGTGCTTCACAGATTTTCCGAACAATATGGCGTGAAAAAAGAAAAATTTATTTTTTACACTAAAACGTTGTTCTAGCCTTCAATTTTTCATTTTCTTAAAGGGATAAGAGGCAAAAAAAGACACAAAATGTGTAGCGCAGTTTCTCCCGAGTACGGAAATACCCCACATGTGGCGATAAAGTGCCAAGGGGGCGCAGGACGAGCCTCCAAAGAGAAGGAGCGCCAATTGGCTTTTGGAAGCTGAATTTCACTGAAAAGGATTTCAAGCGCCATGTCGCATTTACAGAGCCCTCGTGCTGCCAAGACACTGGAAACCCCCCACAAGTGACCCCATTCTGGAAACTACACCCCTCAAGGAATCTAACAAGGGGGGCAGTGAGCATATGGACCCCACTGGTGACGGGCACAAATGTGGAACAATGTGACGTAAAAGTAAAAAATTTCATTTTTTCACTTTCATGGCACAAATGTGCCCGTCATTAAGAGGTCCATATCCTCATTGTACCCCTTGTTAGATTCCCTGAGGTTGCAGTTTCCAGAATGGGGTCACTTGTGGGGGGTTTCCAGTGTTTTGGCAGCACGAGGGCTCTGTAAATGCGACATGGCGTTCATCATCCATTCTAGCCAAATCCAACCTCCAAAATCCAAATGGCGCTCCTTCCCTTGGGAGGCTTGCCCTGCGCCCACATGGCGCTTTATGTCCACATGTGGGGTATTTACGGACTCGGGGGAAATTGCTCTACACATTTTGTTTTTTTTTCCTCTTTTACCCCCGTGTGAAAATGATAAATTCAAGGCTAAACCAACATTATAGTGTAAAAAATTTAATATTTCATTTTCACGCCACATTGTTCCACATTTGTGCCCGTCACCAGTGGGGTCCATATGCTCACTACACCCCTTGCTACATTCCATGAGGGGTGCAGTTTCCATAATGGGGTCACTGTTGGGGGGGGGTTTAACTGTCTTGGCAACACAGAGGCCTTTTGAATGCAACATGGCCCCTCGAAATCCATTCCATCCAAATCCAGCCTTCAAAAACCAAATGGCGCTCCGTCCCTTCGGAGGCTTACCCTGCACCCGAATGGCGCTTTATGTACACATGTGGGGTATTTACGTACTCAGGGGAAATTGCGCTACACATTAAATGTTTTTTTTTTTATCTTTTAACCCCTTGTGAAAATGAAAAAATCATGACAAGATTAATGATTTAGAGTAAAAATTTTACAAAAATTACACTAAATGTTGGTCTAGCCTTGATTTTTTTTCCATTTCCACAAGGGGTTAAAAAAGAAAATGAACACAAAACGTGTAGGGTAGTTTCCCCTGAGTACGAAAATACCCCACATGTGGGCATAATGTGCCATATGGGCACAGGGCAAGTCACCAAAGGGACAGAGCGCCATTTAGAGGCTGGAATGGAGGATAGAGGCCATGTCGCAAATACAAAGCTCCTGTGCTGCCAGGACAGTAGAAACCCCCGACAATTGACTCCATTCTGGGAACTACACCCCATAAGGAATCTAACAAGGGGTGCAGTGAGGATATGGAAGCCACTGGTGACGGGCACTTACGTAGAACATGTGGCGAGAAAATAAAAAATACAATTTTTTTCATTTTCACGTCCCAAATGTGGCCGTCAGCAGGGGGCCATATCCCCGCTGCCCCCCTTGTTAGATTCCTTATCGGGTGTAGTTTCCAGAATGAGGTCACTTGTGGGGGGTTTCTACTGTCCTGGCCGCACAGAGGCTTTGTAATTGCATCATGGCATCCTCTAATGGGAATGGTGGCCATACCTACTTAGCTGGGGAAAAGGGACAATTCTAATTTATTTGGGGGTATTGGGCCAATTATTAGTTTATAAGGTTGAAAATGACAGGTGTCCATCAAACTCAACCTGTGTTGATCCAGAGGAAGGCAAAAACCCCTCGTGAGGCAGACGACAGTAGCCTCATCACAGGGGAAAAATTCCTTCCCGACTCCATAATGGCGATCAGAATAATCCCTGGATCAACGTGATCCCTGAAATAGGAATAAGGGACAGAATTTAGATAATGTAGAACCCCAATGACGTGTGGTGCGCCTTAAAGCGATCCAGTATGCAGAGGCCGGGGTGATCAGGACAGGTGTCACACTGGAAAATGGTGTCCTTCCTGATCCCCCTGTTACGCCACACTCTACACTTCTTCTGGGGTCTCCCGTTCTCCAGTGTGGGGGACGTCACCTGGAAAATGTTGCCCTGGTGCGATACGGGGTCCTTCATATCCAGAAGCGCTGGGTCCGCTCCATGGCTGCTAAATATTAGGGCTCTATTACTACTTCTGATATGTTCGGATCGTGCCGCAAGCTACAGGGCAGCAAGGGACCGCTGGTATAAAAGTTATCCCCGTACAGGTGGTGACCTTTATCCAGCAGTGGGAAGATCAGTTCCCGGACGATCTTCCCACTTGTTCCGAGGATGGGGGGGGAGGGGGCATCTGGGGGCATCTGGGGCTGGATTCGGGTGTCCCTTCCTACATACACTCTAAGGGTACGTGCACACTGCGGAATCGCGACAGATAACCCTTCGTGCATACCGCAGTTGGCACCCGCCGGCGGACTGATGCAGGCGCACGTCTCAGTCCATGTCATAGACTCCATTCTATGCACGGGCGGATTCCGCTCTCCGTCCAACGTGTTCATTCTTTGGACGGACGATGGAATCCGCCCATGCATAACATGGAGTCTATGACACGGGTGGAGACATGCGCCCGCATCAGTCCGCCAGCGGGTGCCAGCTGCGGAATGCACAAAGGGTTATCCTTTGCCATTCCGCAGTGTGCACGTACCCTAAATCTGTAAGTGTACCCTGAGGTACGCTCACACAGTTTGTAGAATTTCACGCCATACCGTGATCTCTTATTGGGACGGTACTGGTGGAAAAGACGTGTCTGGGGGGCAGCATACGCTACGCTACCCCCAGACACGTCACTGGATGATGAGGATGATGAGGATGAATGGAGGAAAGAAGGATCCCCCCATTCATCCTTACTGGCTGTTTCGGTGTCGGAGGCAATAACGTATGCGTCCGACACCGAAAACACCCTGGGGGCCATCTTTATATGGGGACTAGTATATGGGGTATGTAGTGGTGTAGTGTCAAACTTTATTTAATGTAGTGTGGTGTAATGTAGTGTTTTTTACGTGTTTTTTTACAGTAAGTATAAAAAAAAAACCTACGCCAACAAAGGAGTTGCTGATAAATGCCGCACTTATGTGCGGCACTTATAAGCAGACCGTGGCAGTAGAATATAGAAAAAAAACACCTTACGCCAAAAAGGAGGAGTTGCTGATTAGCAGCGCACTTTCGTGCGATGCTGATCAACACTCAGCGGCAATAGGGTGCGGAAAAAAAAATAAATAAATTTGAAAAGAAAAAAAAAAAAAAAAATTCTACATTCTGAACATCCCTGTAGCTGCTGATAAGTGTATTACACATATCAGCGGCTAGAGGGCAGCAGAGCGCAAAATACGGAAAAAGCCGACGCTGGAGCCGAAAATAGCCGAGAGAAGCCGAACGTGACGTCACGGAGGAAGCCGAAGACCCGAACGAACACGAGGACGCCGCGAACCCGGAAGACGCCGATCAGGAGCCCGGGACAGGTGAGTAATGTACAAATACCTGCTCTGGACCCCTCGGCTACCTAGCCGAGGGGTCCAGGGCAGGTATTTACTATTTTGTGGGACTCTGATCGCCATGCCAGCGGCCCGATCGCCGTGAACGGCCGGCCGTTCACGGCGATCGGGCCGGTGGCACGGTGACCACCATTACTTTTTACAGTAATGGCGGTCGGTGTCGTCCTCGGACAGCACCGACCGCCATTTTTTTCCGGGTCATCGGGTCACCGATGACCCAGAAAGGTTCCGATCGCCGCTATTGGCTGATCTGAATTGATCAGCCTATAGCGGCGATCGTAAGCACGGGGGGTGTTAACCACCCCCCGTGCCGTGAAGTTAAGATGGCCTGCTATGATTTATAGCAGGCCATCTTCCCCGACCGCTTTGTGTGAACACACAGCGATCGGGGAAACATCGGGCGTACCTATACGCCCGTTTGCGTTAAAGCCCACCCTGCGGGGGCATATAGGTACGCCTGATGTCGTTAAGGGGTTAATGGGGTTTTTTACTCGACTTTAGTAATGAACATTTGAGCTTTTTTGATACTCGTTCATCTCTAATAGTTATGGCTCTTAGAAAAGACAACACAAAAAAGAATATTGGTGATGTGCAAAAGGCTAAAATCTACTGTATCCTTAAGGGGTTAATATAATTTATAAAAAGGAAACCTGTCACCCTGGCTCCCCGGGGCTGAACCCACTCGACTTCCTGATGATCGAGTCAAGTCCCCCTTCTGCTGTTCCCGACGCAGAGAAATCGCCGCCCGGTCATCTGCACGCTCAATACGCAAATGGGAAGAGATGAGTCCAATGTCCATAGAAATTCACTGAAGCATCGGACATCGGACTCATCCCCTCTCATTTGCATATTGATTGTGCAGACGAGTGGGCGTCGATTTCTCCGGGGTGGGACCGGGAGCGGGATAGGCATCGGGAGCAGGACCAGCAGGAAGGGGTAAGTATCGGGGGTTCAGTGTGTCGGGTGGGTTATGCCCCAGATGCCAGAGTGACAAGTTCCCTTCAAATATTATAATTTTAAGCCAATATTTATGCATTGTCATTGTATAGAATATATATATATATATTGTGGGAGGACTTGCTCAGTAGAGTGCAGGATTGCAGTGTGAACAGCAGTCAACAGGCTCAAACGAATGAAGTCCAAGTACAGGCGTTTATTATCCAATACAAGAAAACAAATAAACAGCCTTGGCTTTAGGCAGAACACAAAATAAACTCTGCTTGTCCAGCACTAACTAAACAGAAGACGGCCCTGTCTATACGCTACGACTCGCTGCAGTCGCACGAACATAACACATTATATACAGTCCAGTGTTTTACCTTGGTCAGGTATATGGCTTCTCCTGAGGCTGCAGCCTTCCAGCTCACTCAGCTGCACCCAGCCTCCCTCTGTCCATGGCTCTACAACACTTTATGAAGCTACTGATGATCCAGCCCGAGCACCTGTGGCGTCTGATGCCAAACAATATCTGGAGTGGAGGAAGTGGAATGGACAGCCCCACTACCAAGCCTGCCATCCATTCCTAAAAACCCGGCCCAAACACACTTTATCAATACATCCCCAGCAACTACCTTTGCTGGAGATCACACCACATCCCTGGTTTTTCCATGTCTCAGATAGTGAGACATGAACTTCCCTCAGTCCTAGTAGGTGTAATAGCTGAATACAGGTGAAACATAGCGACCATCCAGGATTAACCCCTTCAGTGTCTCACATACCCTCCCCCTCTGTTCGAACCTGTGGGGGCGAACACCTTTAGCCAACAAACAGTGGGTTCTAGACAATGCATCCGCATTCCCTTGTAGTTTACCAGCCCTGTGCTCTACGGTAAACTTAAAGTTCTGCAGTGTGAGAAACCTCCTTGTTACCCGTGCATTTCTCTCTTTAGTCTGGCTCATCCAGGTGAGAGGGGAATGGTCTGTTACCAACCTGAAGTGTCGACCCAGCAGGTAATATCTCAAGGACTCTAGCGCCCATTTTATCGCCAGACACTCACGTTCAACGATGCTGTAATTTCTCTCTGCGGGTGTAAGCTTCCAACCTCTTGGGACAGGACAGCCCCTAAACCCACATCGGAAGCATCTGTCTGTACCACAAACATTTTGGTGAAGTCGGGAGTAATTAGGACTGGTTCTCTGCAGAGGACTGACTTCAACTTTTGGAACGCCCGCTCAGCCTCTTCACTCCACTTTACCATAATGGATCTACTTCCCTTGGTTAGATCTGTCAGGGGAGCTGCAATGGTGGCAAAGTTAGGGATGAATCTGCGGTAGTAGCCCACAATACCTAAAAAAGCTCTCACCTGCTTCTTAGTGACTGGCTGGGGCCAGGTTTGGATTGCCTCTACTTTATTAACTTGGGGCTTTATGACACCTCTTCCTATAATGTACCCTAGGTAACGTGCCTCCTCCAAACCCAACGCACACTTTTTAGGGTTGGCCGTCAACCCTGCAGCCCTGAGGGAATCAATTACAGCCTGTACCTTTGCCAAGTGACTTTCCCAATCATCACTAAAAATAATGATGTCGTCTAGATATGCAGACGCATATCTACGGTGAGGTTTCAAGACAACATCCATCAATCTTTGGAAAGTGGCAGGAGCCCCATGTAGCCCAAAGGGAAGACAGACATACTGAAAAAGACCATCAGGGGTAACAAAAGCAGTCTTCTCTTTGGCACTGTCAGTGAGTGGTACCTGCCAATACCCTTTAGTCAAGTCTAATGTAGAGAAAAACCTAGCATGTCCCAGTCTCTCTATCAGTTCATCAACCCGTGGCATCGGGTAAGAGTCAAACTTTGAGACCTCATTCAGCTTTCTGAAGTCATTGCAGAACCTCAGTGTACCATCTGGTTTAGGAATCAGGACAATGGGACTTGACCAATCACTCTTTGACTCTTCAATAACCCCAAGGTCCAACATTTTTCGGACCTCCTCTGATATGGCTTGTCTACGAGCCTCGGGTACTCTGTACGGTTTCAAATGGACCCGTACCCGTGGCTCAGTGACAATGTCGTGTTTGATTACTGATGTACGCCCAGGGACTTCCGAAAACACATCACTGTTTCTAAGCACAAACTCTTTTGTTTCCTGCATTTGCACCTTAGACAGGGTCTCTGAGATACGCACCTCGGGTTCCTTCTCACTAGGGGTGTTCACCCCAGACTTTACTGAAACACCCCTATTTAGCACACCCACAGCTGAAAGAGATTCCCTATCTTTCCAGGGTTTGAGCAAGTTCACATGGTATATCTGCTCAGGCTTTCTCCTGCCAGGCTGGTACACTTTGTAATTAACCTCCCCCACTCTCTCAATTACCTCATAGGGCCCTTGCCACTTAGCCAGAAACTTACTTTCTACAGTGGGTACCAATACCAACACTCTGTCACCCGGGTTAAAGGTCCTGACTTTAGCTGCCCTGTTATAGACCCGACTCTGTGCCTCTTGTGCCTGCTCTAGGTGTTCCTTTACTAAGGGCATGACCGCTGCTATTCTGTCCTGCATCAGGGTAATGTGCTCTATGACACTTTTGTAGGGGGTGTGTTCATTTTCCCAGGTTTCTTTGGCGATGTCAAGAAGGCCGCGTGGGTGTCTACCATACACTAGTTCGAACGGGAAAAACCCTGTGGAAGACTGAGGTACCTCACGGATTGCAAACATCAAATATGGTAACAAACAATCCCAGTCCTTCCCATCCTTGCTGACCACCCTTTTTAACATGCCCTTCAAGGTTTTGTTAAATCTCTCCACCAGGCCATCAGTCTGGGGATGATACACTGATGTACGTAGATGCTTAATTTTTAGTAGCTTACACATCTCCTTCATGATCTTTGACATAAATGGCGTCCCCTGGTCCGTGAGGATCTCCTTGGGTATGCCTGTACGGGAAAACATATGGAATAGCTCCCTGGCAATAAGTTTCGAGGAGGTGTTTCGCAAGGGTACAGCCTCAGGATACCGTGTGGCATAGTCTAACACAACCAATATATATTGATGTCCCCTAGCAGACTTCACTACTGGGCCCACTAGATCCATAGCGATCCTGTCAAAAGGTACTTCTATAATCGGTAGGGGTACCAAAGGGCTCCTAAAATGAGACATGGGGGCAGTTAGCTGACACACAGGACATGAGCCACAGTATCTTTTAACATCCTCATGTACACCGGGCCAATAGAACCTTTGTAAGACCCGTTCTCTGGTCTTTTCACACCCCAGGTGACCACCTAGCACATGTTTATGAGCCAGCTCTAAGACTACACGGCGATAGGGTTGGGGTACAACTAGCTGTTCCATCTCCTCCCCTCTTACCTTATCTACTCTGTACAGTAGGTCATTGTTAGTAGCCATGTAAGGGTATTCCTTATTTGCCCCTGGGACTTGAGATACACCATTTATCCATTTTACATTTTCCCGGGCCCTTAGTAATGTGGGATCACTAAGTTGAGCGGTCCCAAAATTGTCACGTGATACCTCTAGTTCTGGCATGTCCAGAACTTCCTCCTCATTCTGAGTGTCACCAGCCAGTACAGCTAGGGGAAGACTGTCATCTCCACTTGGGGTCACCCCTACAGCTGGTACCTCAGTATCTGGGTCATATGGTTCGGGGGTTACTCCCTGACACACATTATTACCATCAACATTAATATTTTCAGCAGACCATGTGTGCCTTCCCCTCCACAGGTCCCAAAATAACGGAAAGTCTCTTCCACTGTAGGCCCCCGAATTGACCAAAGTTCCATGCACTAGTGTCACAAGACTTCCAGAGTCCAGCAGAGCCGGGACGGGATATCCCCCAATGCACACGGTGCACATCTGTGGCTCAGTCTCGGTTATAGTCTCTGCGGCCAGAACGGGGTGTGCATATAGGGAGACACGTCTGGAGGCGGTGCAGTCCATGGGCTCGGTGGTAAGGGGACAGTGAGCGGCTATGTGACCCCAGTCATGGCACCGCCAACATTGTATGCGGCCTTGGTCTCGAGACCCACGTTGTGGCCCAACCGCAGACTCACCCTCTGAGCCACCTCCCTTTACAACTCGACTCCCACCGGCAGTAAATGGAGCAGTCTTACCAGTTCCTTTGGCCGACTTGGTCTCCTTGGCACTGCTCTGGCTGGTAGAGGTCTGTAGCAGCTCCTCTGTGGCACGATACCTCTCCACTAAGTTCACCAGCTGGTCTGCATCAGTAGGGCCGGCTTGTCCAACCCATCGCTGTATCCTAGGCGGCAAGGAACGGTTGAACTTATCCAGGACAACCCTCTCGACCACCTGGGCTGGAGTACACTTTTCTGGCTGTAGCCACTTTGTCACTAGGTGGATCAGGTCATGCATCTGGGACCGTGGGGGTAGGCTTTCTGAGAAAGTCCAGGCGTGCACTCGGCCTGCACGCACCTGCATGGTTACCCCCAGCCGAGCAAGGATCTCTGCCTTTAGCTTGGTGTAGTCCCGAGAGTCCAGCTCATTCAGGTCATAGTAGGCCTTTTGTGATTCGCCTGTGAGGAAAGGCGCCACTACATCTGCCCACTGGTCCACGGGTAGCCTTTCACGCGCAGCAACTCTCTCATAGATGGTGAGATATGCTTCTATGTCATCTGTAGGAGTCATCTTTTGCAGCGCAGCTTGCACTGTGGCCCTCACGGACGGTTGCACTCCTCGGGCCCCTTGCAGATTTGTGTTTTGCCCCTCAGCAGTTGCAGTCCGCTGTGAAGTTACTGCATCTCTCAGTGCAGCCACTTGTTCCATCAGTAGACGATTCGTCTCCTGCTGTTGTACATTAGCCTGGGCCTGTATTTGCTGCTGCTGCTGCAGAGCCTGAGCCTGTGCTTGCTGCTGCTGCTGCATGGCCTGAGCCTGTGCTTGCTGCTGCTGCTGCATGGCCTGAATGATTGCTTTAGTCTCCTCTCGCTGTTGGAGATTAGTTTCTTTTTGCTGCAGATTAGTTTCTTTTTGCTGCAGATTGGCTTGGATCATTTGTTTGACCAGGTCCTCCATTGCAGTAGTCTTTTTATGCAGTTCACCTGCAGCTTTCACCCAGGACATACACAGGTCACAAAATGAGTCTTTATAGTGTGTCTCTCTTTAAGACTGCGTTTTTTTTTTTTTTTTTTTTCACTGCCCGCATCCTCCACCATATGTGGGAGGACTTGCTCAGTAGAGTGCAGGATTGCAGTGTGAACAGCAGTCAACAGGCTCAAACGAATGAAGTCCAAGTACAGGCTTTGCCTGCGTTTATTATCCAATACAAGAAAACAAATAAACAGCCTTGGCTTTAGGCAGAACACAAAATAAACTCTGCTTGTCCAGCACTAACTAAACAGAAGACGGCCCTGTCTATACGCTACGACTCGCTGCAGTCGCACGAACATAACACATTATATACAGTCCAGTGTTTTACCTTGGTCAGGTATATGGCTTCTCCTGAGGCTGCAGCCTTCCAGCTCACTCAGCTGCACCCAGCCTCCCTCTGTCCATGGCTCTACAACACTTTATGAAGCTACTGATGATCCAGCCCGAGCACCTGTGGCGTCTGATGCCAAACAATATCTGGAGTGGAGGAAGTGGAATGGACAGCCCCACTACCAAGCCTGCCATCCATTCCTAAAAACCCGGCCCAAACACACTTTATCAATACATCCCCAGCAACTACCTTTGCTGGAGATCACACCACATCCCTGGTTTTTCCATGTCTCAGATAGTGAGACATGAACTTCCCTCAGTCCTAGTAGGTGTAATAGCTGAATACAGGTGAAACATAGCGACCATCCAGGATTAACCCCTTCAGTGTCTCACTATATATATATATATATATATATATATATATATATATATATATATATATTTATATTCTGTTTATCTTGTCAAAAAAATCAGTTTATTTTGTCAAATTTCTTTTAACTTTTCGAAAGCTACTTATAATTAACCTGAAGGAAAGGTGTGTTGCCAGTTCACCAGCTCTAAAGTGATTTGACACATGGCTGGACAGGAGGTGTTGTACCAAATACAGCAATGATTGTAGGAATCCGGCATCATAAAGCTAAATTCATCAATGTTATTAGATTTTTATTGAAAACTATTGATACAAGACATTTTCCAGACTAATGTATAACCCTTATTACATGAAAACAACAGTACTTATGATCACTCACACGTGCAACTACTGAGATCAATTATTTACAACCATTAGCCTGAAGAATCACTTAAAACCTTGATGGACTTGGTAGTCAATGCAAATAACACTTTAAGCACATAGAGTGCCGACTCTTCTTCCAGGTTTATGAAAACAAATTAAGTATGTCTCCCTCCATTCTGTATAGGTTACTGATAACAGCAGCTTTTTTGTTATTATTAGATCATAGAATAAGATTGAACTACGCATGGAAAGTGTTACCTGCAAATAATTGTTTTCTCGGAATTACTGTTGTAGCCTTTCGATAACATGCTGTCATTAGATTATTTATCTCCATGGTTTTCTTCTTTTGAAAGATTTTGCAACTTCTATATCAGGAAACGAGAAAAGGTAACTTCAAACACCGTCCTCTTTCGTTTGCCAGCACAGATGCTGCGGATTAAAGGTCTCCAGTACAAACTATTCTGAGACTGTGCTTGGCATTTAAATGCTTTTTGTAAGGAATTTGTCACCTTTATTTTATTCATTTTTCGGAAAAAAAGGTAAAATTATAACATGTTAAAATTGATCTAGAGTATAGAGCTTGTCAAGAAACATATTACAATGCAGGGCAAATAAGGATCTTTTGTAAAGATTTTGTAAAAAATAGACTGTATTTTCCAAAGTATAAGATGACTTTTTAACCCCGAAAAATCTTCTTAGAAGTTGGGGTCATCTTATACGCGGAGTATGGTCGCCCTATACAGTGGGGGAGGGCTCAAAAATGGCCCCATCCCCACCGTATGGGGCGACCATTATAAAAAAAAAAAACAGTTAACTCACCTGGGGCCCGTTCCCGGCGTTCACGTGTCTCCTGGCCCATTCCTGGCACAGGCAGTGTGACGTACACTGGCTGCACCGGGGATCCTCTGAAGCTCTCCCGAGCAGCCGAACGCCTCATCAAAGATGCTCATCTGCCGGGAGAGCTTAGGGAGAATGACGGAGGCTCCGGAAGTACCTCTAGCTTCTGTCATTCTTCCAAAGCTCTCCTGGCAGCTAAGTGTCTCCGATGAGATGCTCAGCTGCTCAAGGATGCTTTGGGGGATCCCCGGCACAGCCAATGTACGTCACACTGCCTGCGGCGGGAATGGGCCAGGAGACACGCGGACGCCGGGAACGGGCCCCAGGTGAGTTAACTGTTAACCCTTGCCTGATATAAGGCGAACCCCTGACAATCTTCTTAAAAGACAGGGGTCGTTGTATACGCCCAGTCACCTTATACGCCAGAAAATACTGTAGTATAGTCACAAAAATATTTTCACCATTTTAGTTCTTACATCAGTTTATATTACAGCTGATAAGTAACAGAAATAATGTGAAGTAAACATCAAAAGAAATTAAGTCACACAAACAACTTTCCTTCCAGGCAATGCAGAATGATGTTGTACACTCTGAAGCAGAAGATTATGATGACACCGAAGGCTGATGACACCGAAGTGTATATGAAATGGCACCTAACTGTTTAATGTAACTAACGTCATAATCTAAATTAACTGTTTTGTATCAAGAGATGAGCAAACCGAACTTCCCAAACTGAGATGAGCGAACCGAATTTAGCGAACAAGTCCAGAAGCATTTTGACTGCACTTCTAAAAAAAAATATTTTTCTCACCTCTCCGCGGTCCTTCAGTGTCCTCCTTCGGGTTTCCACTGTTTTCAGCCACCCCCGGCCTATTCAGACAATTACTAGAATTGGATTGTATGAATTGTAAAACTTGGATTATAAAGCGGTACACCAATGTTAAGTAAACTTTATCATATCAAGCCCCGTTTTATATGTGCTGTTTGGGTACATGTGCATCATAATGCCCCACTCAGGCACTGGCGTAGCTACCATGGGGGCAGGGTATGCCGTCGCTATGGGGCCCGGGGGGGGGGGGGGGGGCGGGGGCCCGGGCCCCCGCGGTAAAACTTGAGCTACAGTTCGATCTTCTAGGCCCCTTGTGACAGCTGATTCGTGCCAGCTGAACGCCACCACGCTGCTTATGAATCCTCTGAGGAGGGCCGCTTCCTGACACTGAGGGCCGCAGCTGCTGACAGTCTCTCTCATCCTGTCTCAGTGCAGTGAGGTGCACACACTGCTGGATGCTGCAGAGCAGTCACTGATGGCACTGAGGAGGAGGAAGAGACAGGGCCGGCTGTCTCCTGCTGCCTGAGTGACTACTCACATGTCTGCAGCCAAGCAGGAGAGAAGAGGAGCGCTGGCTGGCGCAGTGACCTCCCCTGGGCAGGTTGGTAGGTTCCTGTAGGGGCTGCTCTCATGTATTCTGTGAGTCCCGTTTGACTCCGCCTCCTGACCTTTAGCCCCGCCCCCGCACGGGCCCGGGCCGGCCCCCTTATCTCCCTCAGGCCCCCCTCATCTTCCTCAGGCCACCACCAGGCCTTCCAGAAGGAGGTGAGTTAGTTGCACTGCTCTTTTTGATGGCAGCAATCCCATATTGATAAAAGCCCAGGTGACAGGAATGTGGGCTGAAATTCTTCCCCCCACATCTACAGAGGATTAGTGACGGTGGGTGGTTATTTTAGTCCCTCTTCCTGTCATCCTAGTGACATGACTTTTGGGAGGCTGAATCCCTCCAGAGGTCATAACAGCAGCAGATAAAGGGAAACTATCAGCCTGCAAACCAACTTGCTGGTACCCCTGCTGCTGCGTCCATCATGTCTGTTACAACGTCCCCCAGAGCGCCCCCTCACCCCACCTGCCGCCTCATTCAGTGATGTCTACCAATGCACAGATAGCTGCTGTTCCTGCACATGCGCATAAAAGACCAGAATTAATGTGCATAAGTAGGTGTCACCGAATGAGGCGGCAGGTGGGGTGAGGGGGTGCTTTGGGGGGGCGGGGGCAGAGGAACGCCTGCAGTGCTCCCAACTAGCTGATATGCATATTTGCTTTAGATAAAACTTCTCCAAAACAACAGGACCTAGGAAAAAAAGTCAGTCATCACAGACACGATGTCCGCAGCTGCAGGGGTATCAGCGGGTTTGTTTGCACTCGCCTCTAATGTCCCCTGATGCAGGCAGTACAGGCTGGATGAATCTGGATTTCTGGTCTGGTTTTGCAGATTTTTTAGTGGGTTTTAAATTTATGGGTATGTGCACACTATGGTATTTGGGTGGAAATTTCAAGTGGAGTCCGGGTGGTGGTCTCCGCTTGAAGTTCCGCCTGTCCCATAGACTCAATAATATTCTGAAGCTCAATCTGCCCAAAGAATTGACATGTCAATATCATTGAGTCTATGGGAGAGGCGGAACTTCAAGTGGAAACGACCACACAGACGGAGCGGCCGGTCTCTGACAAGATGGGGGGGGGCTCTTGGAAAGTTTGCTATTGGGCCCAGACATTTCTACTTACGCCCCTGCACTCAGGTCTTTCCTATTGAGACAGAGGTGAATGAATGCTTTCTATGTATACAAAGCAAAGCATATACATAGGTCAAATTGGTACTAATTTCCCTTAAGGTCAAACAACCTGTCTAAAAGATTTTCCATCTGCAGACAGCTGTTTCAGGAATGTTACCCCTCTTCAGTGCAGAGCAGTTTGTTGGCTGGCTAGTGAGAGGTCTATCGACGTGGGTCAAAGAGATACTAATTCTCCTTAAGGAGAGTTCATCATGAACACGCGGGGAGACCTACAGACCATTACTGCTCCATTAGGTATTCTGGGAAGAAAGGGTATGCAAAATAGCTTTCACACCTCCTAAGCAAAAAGATGTCCCTTTAAGTCAAGTCTCACACAATCAAGGAGGCTTAAAACATTAACTGGGGATTTGCCAGGGGATATTGAAGCAGATACAAAGAGACAGAACTCTTAGGACCCTATAACATGGACTGATGCGCTGTGTAAACTATCGCCGATCTTGTAAATCATACTCATGTAAAGTCTATTACAGGGCTTAACCACTGTGCAGAGAAATACAGGCGCAATACAATAGATGAACGACTGTACTGAATAATTTACATGTCTCTAATTGTAACCCACTTACATCACGAATAGCTATCTGCAGAAATAAAATTAGAATGAACTTGAATGTTAACCTAATCAGAAAATGTATGGTCATCACACAATCTTACCTAATAACACAGTGTGATGCCACCATTTCTACATATATAATTATGTTTGTATTTTATAAATTGGTTGTTAATTGGACGTCTTAATAATATCTTTATTCAACCCTTTAATTGACTAATTATTACCCTGTCTAATATTTCCATAACTTATAGATACTGTCAGACACTTTTTCTCTAGGTTTTCTAATTATGATGCACCTCTGTATTGCGCTATTAAATATTGCTGCAGATACCTACCTTCCTAATTTAAGGGCTATTATCACTCATTTTATTACTTTAGTGAGACTTCGAATACCAAGGAATTGGAATATTTCTAATAGTCCAACTTTTCCTCATGTAATTAGAGGAATGAATATGACATGTTGGCATGAATACAAATTTGTATTAATCTTTAATTCCTTCTATCTTGCTAGAGACATATGGCTGCAGAGCCCTTACAATACTAATTCTATATAGCACCAACTGTGCAGCTACTCTTCTCTATGCCATGCTTAGTTGATTTAATTGTTATTTATAGCATTTTCTTTATTTATCTGTCCTACAGTTCTTGATCTTATTACTGTTTATGTATTTTTTATTGACAGACACTTGTGTTAATCCCTTTTTTTTGCCTCTAGGCAACTTTATTTTGTAATTTAAAAAAAAAACTATAATAAAGATTACATTTTTTTAAAAAATATATATTTCTTTTATTTTATATCCAAAAACAGATAAAACAACATCATTAATTCTTATTAGGGCATTAAATTACCCAAATAACATCAAAAAACCAGTTACATACCTTTTGCATTTACATTATCCTTAGAAACCCCCCACCAATAAATATCCCCCTCACCCCCACCCCTGTCCCCGTCCAGTAGGAGGGGACAAACAAACAAAAAATAGAACTCAAATTACCAATTCTTCCACAATTTAAAGAACTTTTCCTCTCTACTCTTAACTCCCCTCACACAGCCATTCATACCTTTTGGTCATATCATCTTGGTTTATCCACCAGACTTCCCCTTCCAATTTCTTAATATTATCAGTCTTGCAAGGAAAAGCAACTTTACCAACAGTCTACTCCCTATTCTCTGATCAGGTTCTTCCCCCAACACGGCTATTTCAAATGACAATTGTCCACTTTACAAATCTTTATTTTCTAAGACCGCTTTTTCCAGGTACAATTATTGGCTAGTGGAACCAGTGAGCCAGATGGTGCTGATGCATGGCAGATGATTCAGGGGTAAGAAAGAAACACCGGGGTCAGACAGAAATACAGACAGGCAAGAGGTCAAGGTAGGAGGCACAAGTTTGGGGTCCAACGGATCACAGGAGATACTATTTAGTCAGGAATATCAGAGTAGAGTAGGTAGAGTAGTAGAGTGTAGTAAATGCGACATGGAGAGAGAGGAGCGTCTGCACATCACACCTATGGCTGATACTAATGCTGCTAAGCCTATTTTAAAAAAACAACTACAGGATGTTGGAATATGAATTGATCAAGCCATATTGCACCGTGTACCAACGTGCAGGTCTCCTGGTTCACACGGGTCCCTACGTTAACTCCACACCTTGTCCGTCAGCGACCGCCACCCCCGCAAAGCGTACACATGCAGGGAAGGGAGGCCATGGAATGGCCCTGCAACCCCCATGTCACAGGACCAAACCCAAAATGCCCCCCCCCTCAAAAGACCCAGCCAGCACCACCGGCGGGGAAGGCTGCCCCCAAACAACACAAGTATGGATATGGTATTACACTCACCAAAACTGCTGCAGACAGAATGGGAAAAACATGGAGGTACTGTCATGTGAGCACAGGTATATGCTCTGCTGACTTAGGTCACATGGGTCTTTTAAAGGGGAGTGCCAGCTGCTCAGAAAGGGGAGAGAAATACAAAATCCGACATGGAGAGAGAGGAGCGGCTGCACATCACACCTATGGCTGATACTAATGCTGCTAAGCCTATTTTAAAAAACCAACTACAGGATGTTGGAATATGAATTGATCAAGCCATATCGCCCCGTGTAGTAAATGCTTGGAACAAACTTCCAGCAGATGTAGTTGGTAAACCTAGAAATATCTACTTTTCTTTTCTAAAATAATAAGGGAAATATTAAAAGGCCAAACTAGATTGACCAGGTGGTCTTTTTCTGTCAACAATCTTCTATATTTCTATGACAAGAACAGAGACAGGTAAAGGTTATACACAGATAAAAGGATCAGTTTGAGCATATCTTTACAGAGGATACTATGGAACTACAATATTGCTGGTCAGAGATAGGTGGTGACACCTAAGTTGCTTATTTTTCTTTTATAGTAGGTATCAAAGCTAAGGAAAGCATGGGGGCATTGTAAATGTGTGAGGTGCCCAATAACAGCTCTGGCAAAATTTGTGTAAACTATACAATATTGTGCTCTTCCCCTTGCAAGTCCTGCTGTGAGCCCAAACAGTAGTATATGGTCACATAAGGGTAGAGATGATCGAACATCGAAAAATCTTAAGTTCTATAGAACTCGAACCTCGTCAAACCTTCCGCATTTGATTCCCAATGCCTTTCCGGTACGTGGGGAAGGAGGAGACAGCCCGGGTACCGCCTGGAATTCCGGGATTCAGCCTAGGTAATAGACTGTATTCCGGAATTCCAGGCGGTACTCAAGAATTGGGCATTGGGAATCAAAAGCGGAAGGTTCAATGAGGTTCGAGTTCTATAGAATTTAAGATTTCCCGATGTTCAATAATCTCTAATAAGGGGCACTGCTGTTCTCAGAAGCAATTTTGCAACAAATTTTGGGGTGCTTATTCTCCTGTGCTCCTTGTGAAGCTGAGAAAACATGTTATTTATAGATAAAACTCTCACTATGCCTCTGATTCATTCCCCTCTTGACTATTGCAATGCCTTAGTAGTCTATTCTTAATACAGCAGCCAGCCTCATCTCTCTGTCCTGCTGCTACACCAATGCTTGCCCCCGTGACAATTACTACTCCAGCTCCCCATTCAGCACTAGTGATGAGCGAACATGTTCGTAAATGTTCATACAGTATGTTTGTACGAACATGATGCTAATTGTTTGTTTTCTGATAATCAGAATAGTTATAACGATATTTTTTTGAACATATTCAAATATGTGAACATTTATCTTCGATGTACGCAACTGTGTAATTTACACTTCGCACCTGATAATTTGTAGGCATGTGCGTAACTCTAGAACGAAAAGTACTATATGCAAATGAATGCAACTGAAATGCGTAAGCAAATGCATAATTTACGCTTTGCACATGATAATCTGTACACATGTACATAGACCAAAGCGTACACTTCTACTGTATGTTCCTTATTTGTTTATGAATGTTTGGTGAACACAAACCAATCACAATAAATTTTTTGTGTTCGCGTTCGGGATCCTAACCGAACATCAGGATGTTCCCTTTTCAACTATTCAGCACAGAGTACAATATACTGTGATTCCTCTTCCCCTCAAAGCTCTCTTCTGCACTGCACCTCCCTACATCTCCTCTCTTATAGCTTTATGATCTGCTATTGGCTTATGACTCACCTCCACCATAATCTGCACCCCTCACTCCTGTCCTACAGAGAGGACAAGTGAGGTATTATCTCCATCCGGATCCAGATAGAGCAAAGCAGCCAAGAGCCAACATACTCTATCTCGCAACACAGGTGACATTGGAAAATTTCAGACACTTAGCTCAACTCAGGTACCCCGACACTGCAGGGCAAAATGTGGTAAAGCGATAAAGTTCAAAACACGGGCACAAGTATTCTTCTTCTTTCAAGTATTCTTCTCAAGTATTCTTCTTCTTCTAAAGTTCCCGCAGAGCACATTACTAAATTGGGTTGGGACTCTCATGACCTACTCCTCTGAACTCTTTTTTTACTCTTCTCAGCACGCAACCAAGTCAGCACGGCTACTCTACTCTCTACCTCATCATCTCTCAGTACAGATCTAGTGAAGTCAAATCTGTATTAGTCAAGTATTATTCACCTGTATCACAGAAGATCTTTTAGTAAAAAGAAAGAGTTTTTTTATTTTATTGGGAATCAGTGATCATTGCAACAACACCTACACACGAGCTGCACCGACCTTGGGTCCTTTTACCTTCCTGTGCGTAGCGGTTCCGACAGTCCAGGAGGGTCGCATCTCCACTCCAGACCACCGTGATAAGCGCCCAAGGGACCCATCACAACCCGACAGGTCAATGACCATTGGGGAAGGGTATCGCCAGCCACACACAACAAGCAGGTATACCATCATACCTGTTTGCTGAGTTAGCACTGGCGTCACGACAATCTCATAACCGGCTGAGATATATTCCACTGACCAACCACCATAGCAGTGGTATAAAAAATAATTCTAAACTTAAGTTAAGTCTAAACTTATGCATTATGTGAAGCTAAACATATTTTAAGTGTACAAGCATTTCTGATGGTACTATTTGAGAGGTGTATACAGTACTCGCTAACCCCTCATGTACCTGCTTTGTTTTGAAAACATGTTGCCCTTGGTTATGACCCACTAAGATGGGTCAGGCATGCTCAGTTCAATTGCAATCTATAGGAAGTACTGGCAATTGGTAACTTAGGTAACAGCTTGGTAGACCTGAGAGAAAAGAGTTGGCTCTTTTTGAATATGTCTGAAAAGTGCTTATTGTATGTCATCTCAATTGTTATAAAGTCATGATATATGGTACATTTATGGCATTAATGTTTGATAAAAATTGCTTCTGATTACTTAGTTTTCCAATGAGCACTAATTACATCCACTTGCTTTTGTCTTTCAAGATCTGAATTTGTCCTTAAAGTAAAGTAGAACACATTTCCAAGAACTTCATCTTAAATTTCAGAATGAGAACATAGAGAACACAAATATCAGTACCACTTATCCTTCTTTGAAGCGATTCACAGATTAATTCCGAACACAAGAATGAAGCCTTTTTCTCTTATCCATATAAATTATTTAGCACTTTTAGCTCTATTACAGTGTACTAAAGAAGATGAGTAATACCTATAACAAGTTCACATGTCTGCGGTGTGGCATAAAGTCTCTTACACTCCACTACTCATATGCACTTCTGTGGGTATCTTTTTGTTCATTTTACTATTTTTTATTTGGTTTACTCTTTTCTTTCTTTTTTTTTTTTAAAGAGAATATTGACCTGTGTTTTTTTATTACTGTTAGGTCGAGAAACAAACCAACTATTTAATTTATAACAACTACACTAAAATAGTAGACATTAATTTAAAAAAAGTACATGAGATAATGGAGGGAAACCACGGATTAAAAATGTTCCCAGAACTTTGTTTTCCTTTTGGAGAACACAAACCTTTGATGAAAAACTGCCTCAATCTTTTTTTTTCCTTTTTAAGGCTATGTTCACACTGCGTATGAATGCGTCCATAGTGCGAATAGCGAATATACGCACGTAGTTTTGAGGTTGATGCGTTCTCTTGAATGTATACGATATACGCCCGCACAGTGCACACTACGTGTGAGCTTACGGCCGGATCGTATACGGCGCCGTGAAAAATGAACAAGACCATTGTTTGAGGACGGAAATGTTGAAACTCACGGCCGTAGATTTCCATGCGGTCCCGTACGAAGTACTTATTTCAGCCAAATTGAGCGTGATTTTCGATCCAAAAGGTTCTGTGTGGTTTATGGGGCTGAGCGAAGATTTCCAATTAAATGACCTGTTTCAGATCGCTTCGAAACAAGCTCGGGAAGCATAACTATACTACGAGCGTATGTTCGCTGTTCGTACGCATCCGGCCGCATGTCTATTTTTCCCACGCCCGTAGTTTCAGCCGCACATGTACGGCGGCGTACGATCTATGGACGGATTCATACGCAGTGTGAACATAGCCTAAGGCTTCGTTCACACTACGTATATTTCAGTCAGTATTGTGGTCCTCATATTGCAACCAAAACCAGGAGTGGATTAAAAGCACAGAAAGGCTCTGTTCACACAATGTTGAAATTGAGTGGATGGCCGCCATATAACAGTAAATAACTGGCATTACTTCAATATAACAGCCAATGTTCTAAAATAACAGCAAATATTTGCCATTAAATGGCGGCCATCCACTCAATTTCAACATTGTGTGAACAGAGCCTTTCTGTGTATTTAATCCACTCCTGGTTTTGGTTGCAATACTGACTGAAATATGCATATACTGACTGAAATATACATAGTGTGAACGCAGCCTAAATTTTTTTTATTTATTATTAATTTTAAATTTTCCATCAATCCATATACAAAACATTAACACATTTTTTCACAATTTCACAAATGTGAACAAAAACCTTTCCATTACAACAATATAGGTTTTTAATCCCCCCCACCACCACCATATAGGCATCATATAAAAAACACAATCACCCCATAAACTCCCCCCCCCCATCCCCTCCATTCCCCCCCATCCCCACCCTCCCCTGCCAAGGTAGCAAAAAAGGAAAACAAACAAAATAAGTTATTGACACCTTTCAAACTTCTCTAAACAATTCTCCCAATTTTTTATATTGGGAGCCTCGGGTGCCAACCATTTCCTCACAATCACAAGTCTCGCATAGAATAGCATTCTCTGTATTATTTTCCCACTACTCCTCTTACATGGTACAGACAAAGAATCTCCCAAAATAGCCAATACTGGGCCTAAATCAAACTTTATATTTACCTTTTCCATGATTTTTTTATGTACCAACTCCCAAAATGGAGTAAGCACACCGCATGACCAAATCATGTGTCCAAAGCCGGCCTGACTAGCACCACATCTAGGGCATTTGTCTTCCTTCCACTTGTTAATTTTCCCTAAAAATAATGGAGTATAATAGAGCTGATGGACAATGTTGAATTGAATAACTCTATGGGACCCTGCTCGAGAGACCTCCTTAATTCCTCTAAGTATTCTCCCCCACTGATCTGCACTCACTTCTCCTATCTCCGCCCCCCATTTATTTTTCCCTTTTTTCACTTATATCATAGTCCATCAGGAAGCAGGAATATAGGAATTTAACCTCATTTTTACCTATTGTAAGGTATTGTATTTCTAAGTTTTTTTTATTGTCGGGCCTGGTTCACATATATTACCCTGGTTCCTTTTTAAGTTCTCCCTAATGACTGCTGTATACCTCACATAGTGATACCAATTTTTCTCATCCAAGCTATATTCCCCTCTCAGAGTTTCCCAGTTTTTGATACTTCCACTATGCATTACTTCCTTAACAGTTTTAATTCCTTTTTCTAGGAAAGCTCTCACTCCCCCTGATCTACCTGTCCCATCAAACCCCTCATTCAACCACAGTGGGGCAAACTCCATCAGTCCATCTCTCTTTAGTTCTTTCTTAAGATTTCACAAACTCTACTTAGAGATTTTATCATTGCCATTCCTCCCCAATCCATCCCTTCTAAGTAGCCACTCTCCAAAATCTGAAAGACATCCCACTCCCCCTCCCCCAGCTTCTCACATAAATAACTACAGAGATCATCCTGTATCCACCTAGCCAGCCAAAAACATTCCGAGGCTAACAGATATTTCTCTACATTGGGGACTCCCAGCCCTTCTTTTACTACAGGGACACATAGATCTTCTAATTTCAACCGAACCCTTTTTCTTCCCCAGATTAATGCATTCCATGCCACTTTTATTCTTTTAAGATATTTTTTCCCTATCCCAACCGGGGTAGAGCTAAATAAATAGAGGAGTTTGGGCAAGAAGATTGTCTTTATTAATGTTATTCTATCTATCTTGGAGATTCTTAGTCTGCCCCAAATAGAGACCTTTCTTTCTATGTGGCTCACTACTTTTTTGGTGTTCAGTTCATCGAACCACTGAATATCACGTGATATCTGGATCCCTAAATATGTAAAATCCTTTCCTTTTTCTAAATTACATAATGGGGGAAAGGAAAAATCCACTTCCTGATTGAGGGATATTAGAGTGGATTTCCCCCAATTTATTAGGAGACCAGAGTATCCCCCCAACTCCTGGACCAGAGACATAATACGTGGAACCCCAACCAACGGATCATCCAAAAAAAACATGAGGTCATCCGCGTACAGGGATATTCTGTCTCCTCCACCCCTCGCCCAAAAGCCCACAACTTTATCATCAGATCTTACCTTAATTGCCAAGGGCTCAATCCTAAGGGCGAAGAGCAGAGGGGAGAGAGGACACCCCTGCCGGGTGCCCCTACCCAAAGAAAACAACTTAGAAAAAACATTGCCCGTACGAACGGCAGCTCTCGGATTCTGGTATAGTAATTGGACCATCCCCAAAAAGCCCTCCCCTATCCCAAAGTGCCTCATCACCTCCCACAAATACTCCCACTCCATCCTGTCGAACGCCTTGGTCGCGTCAAGCGACAGGATGGAGTGGGAGCCCCCCCCCTCCCGCTATCTGCATATTCACAAATAAACGCCTAACGTTATGCCTTGGCATGCGACCTGATATAAACCCACATTGATCCCCGTGAACTATGGTCCCTATTATCTTTCCCAATCTCATTGCAAGAGCCTTAGCGAAGATCTTCGCATCGCTATTGATAAGAGATATAGGCCGAAAGGATTCTATGTTTAGGTGGTCCTTCCCTGGTTTCGGAATTGAGATTATGGAACGCAGCCTAAATTACTGTGAATAATTTTTAGGTAGTGACAAGCAAACCCCAAGCATGCGCTAAATTCGTCCGAACCCGAACGCTCTGCACCCAACTGCCGGCGGTTAAGGTCTAAACTTGCCCGGAAAACACAAACACAGCCTTAGGCTGTGTCCATGACTTTAAGGACTCCCCAGGGCTGCATCCAACCTCTTCAACCACCAGCACTCAGATGAACCCAAGCGTACTCAAGGTTCACCTATCCCCACCTGCAGGAATCACTACAGTGAACTGAACTAGGAAATACTGGAGGTGCCCTAAGCATCTGCCAGTACTGTTACGATTCTCTGCCAAACTGTAGATCATTATCTTTATTAAAGGTACCTTCACACAGGACGAATCGCATTGGAAATCTCGCTGCGAGTTTTGCAGCGAGATACGCTACGATGTAGGGTCCTGGCAGGTCCCTGTGAATACATGCTGGCAGTGGTCTTTCAGAACGTTGCAAGTATGTAAATCACCCGCCCCTAACTCCTTAATCGTCTCCCGTTGTATATATTACCTGTCTTCAATCCTTGCTGCATGGGGTCCTTGCTACCTGCTCTCTCGCCCAGCCAATCAGTGACTGCGGCTGGGCAACACACTGATTGGCTGGATGGGAGAGCAGGAAGCCGAGATCCCGTGCAGCAAGGATTAAAGACAGGTAATATATTCAGCAGGAGACGATTAAGGGGTTAAGGGGTGGGTGATTTACATACTTGCAACGGTGTGAAAGACCGCTGCCAGTATGTATTCACAGGGACCTGCAGGGACCTTACATTGTAGCGGATCTCGCTGCAAAACTCGCAGCGAGATTTCCACTGCAATACGTCCTGTGTGAAGGCACCCTAAAGCCATGTTCACACAACGTAAGTTCCCTATTAATCACGGCTGTTGTTGCAATGGCTGTGATTAGTCCAGAACTTATGTTTCACTGAAGGCTAAAGGAATTCCGTCCGGAGTGTATACACATGGAATACACTAAGGCCAGGATCCCTAACGACACTGCGAGTAACTGACATGTCAATTTTCTGCGGCCGTTATTCAATGAATAGCGGCCGCAGAAATCCCTATCAGTTTACACAATGGAGTGTGTGGCTCTGGCCACATGCTCCATTGTGTGCAGTGGGGAGTTCTGATGCGCCCAGCGGTGGTAAAGATCATTTGGCCGGTACTGCAGTACCGGCTGGGATGATCTTTTCTGAGACCGCACATTCCATGACCCGATTGGGTCACGGAACGGCCGGTCTCATACAACGTGTGAACCTGGCCTAACAGTGCATATTTCACATTGCTGCCACTGGGGGTACTTTATAAGTGATAACAATCTAAGGCTATGTTCACACAATGTATTAATTTAATCAACAACGACCATTCTTTTCAGTGAAAAGAACTTACGTTGCTAATAAAATCAGTACGTTTGCATTGATTATAGTGCAACAACGGCTGTAGTGCATACACACAGTATATACCATAGCCATTGCTAAACTGTGGCCGCAGAAAACAATGAACATGTCTATCCTCTACGGCCACAGTTTGGCGAACAGCGGCAGTAGAAAATAGTTGTGCACACAATATATCCTGACTAAGTTTTTATATGAGCCAATGATCGGCCGTAAGTGCAGCTGTGGTCCTGGATGAAAAAGAGAAAAGGATGTCTTCTTTTCTATTTAAAAAGACGTCCGTTATTGCTGCAATGGGATTGACTTCATGAATGATGGACGTTTAATGCACACAGTGTATAAAATGACGGACGTTATCTGTGCGTTCTATTGAACATGAATTTTTTTTTTTAAAGTACAATGTTAAAGATGCTTTGATAATAGAAGAGTTTGTGTTAAAAAGGTGTCATGAGGATACTGACAGAGTTTCACCTTAATACAATACTACTTTAAAAGGAAAGGAAATGGTTGAAATAATAAGACAGGCGTGAGTAAGTGCTAACAACTACTAAGCGTATCCCCTATGACTTGAGAAAGGTATATTATCTTTCAATTTCAAAAGGAAGAATGTTGAGTTTATAGCTTGGTATCTGTTAAAATAGAAACACCTAAAATTATATAGAAAAAACAGATAAGATATAGGTAAGATATACAGTATGCTAAAGTGAACTGCATCATTCCTTAAATGGGAACTCTGGCCAAACCTAAAAATAAAACAGGGCCGTCAGGGATTGGGGGGAACATAATAAAGAATCTATACTTATCTGTCCATATGACCCCGCAGTGCAACATTACCTGCACCCTGATCTCCACGGGGTTCCAGTTTCTTTTGGCTTCCTGCATTATCACATACCAGTGAGAATTACCCCAGGACGACCATACAGATAACATCTTCCCCTTACAGAAGCAGAAAAGAGACAATGATGTCACCTGCTGGCTGTTTGCATAAAACTGCCAAAAAATAAATAAAATAGAACTACCGTATTTTCTGGCATATAAGATAACTTTTTAACCCACGAAAAATGTGCTGAGAAGTCGGGGGTCGTGTTATAAACCGGGTATGGTCACTGCAAATGGTGGGGGAGCTCAAAAACGTTCACATCCTCACCATATGCAACGACCCCTGTAAAAAAAAACAAATGATTCAACTCACCTGTGACACGTTCCCAGCAGACACGCGTCCCCCGACATGTTCCCGGAGCAGGCAGTGTGACGTCCCAGAAGCTCTTCCAGCAGCCAAGCGGCTCATCGGAGATGCTTGGCTGCCGGGACAGCTTCGGGAGAATGGCAGAGGCCCCGGAAGTCCTTGAAGCCTCTGTTATCCTCCAGAAGCTCTGCCAGCAGCTAAGCATCTCTGAGGTTCTCCGATGAGACGCTTGGCTGCCGGGAGAGCTTCTGGGACCTACGGAGCAGGCAGTGTACGTCACATTGCCTGCACCAGGAACATGATGGGAGATGCGCGGCTACCGGGAACGGGTCATAAGTTAGTTGGTTGTTGTTGGTTTTTTTAACTGCAGTTAACCCCTGCCTGACCACAGCAGGGCTCCAGCTGGCAAACCCTGCTGCGGTCAGGCAGGGGTTAACATTTTCCTGCGTATAAGGTAAACCTCTGAAGATCTTCTTAAGAGTCAGGGGTCGTCTTATACGCCCAGTTGTCTTATACGTCGAGAAATACGGTACTGCTAAAATATCTATTAGAAAAAAAAGTTTCTTAAAAATAATCAATAATGAAAAAATACCCTTATCTGATGCAAGTATCGCTTTAACTAAAGCAATGTGTTCTCTCATCAGCTTTAGATGCAGTATATAGTACATCATCTACTCAGCAGATGGACCATTTTGTTGACATACTGTACAAATGTCAGTTGGTTATTTTGTTAAACCCTCTATATACATCAGTATTATTCGGAATCTGGAAATAACAGAGTGCAACGACTCAATCTACTCTTGATATTTGTTATTACCTAAGCTGATAAATTAATTACAAGCATTACTGTATATCATATACTCACCTTTAATTTCAAATTTAGGTGTAACATATATATCTCTACAGGGGTGCTACATGAAGTTTCTTGGCATTAATGCCAAATCTGTTGCTCCCCCCACCATTTATAATACTGGTATACTCTTCTATGGATGAGGTGCCCTTAAACTCTTATATCGCCTTGATATATAAGGTTAAAAAAAAATTGGATGAATAATACCTAAATATTTGAACCATTTGTTCCATGTTCCACAGATGCAGCACTACAGAAGTAAAGGATGCCTGCAACTCTTGAGCCTTAAAGGGGTAGTGCGGTCTAGAGCATTTTTTCACTAAATAACACACATCACAAAGTTATATTACATTGTAATGTGTATTATTTAAGTGAATGGCCCCCTTCCCCATGTTTCCCCCCCCCCCCCCTAACCGCAGACTTGGAAGTGGGATGCCCTATACTTATGTTATCACTGTTGACCCCGGCCGCCATCTTGGTTTGAACACGTTATCTTCAGGAGGCCTGCCGGACCCTCGAGCCCTCCCTCATGCCGGCCCCCCTCCAGCGAGTCATCAGCTGCTCAGCCGCAATTGGTTATTTATGCTCAGCCAATCGCGGCTGAGCAGCTGATGACGTACTGGAGGGGGGCCGGCAGAGGGAGGGCTGGAGGGTCCGCCCGGCCTCCTTAAGATGATGTGTTCATCCCAAGATATCGCCAGGGTCGACAGTGATAACGTAAGTATAGTGCATCACACTTCCAGGTCCGCGGTCGGGGGGGGGGACATGGGAAAGGGGGCCATTCACTTAAACAACACACATTACAATGTTGTATAACTTTGTAATGTGTGTTATTTAGTGAAAAAATGCTTTAGACCGCACTACCCCTTTAACTAGAGATGATCGAACAGTGCTGATGTTCAGGTACATACGAACTCGAACCATCGGTTGTATTTCTGTTTTCCAGGCGGAACTCGGGCTGTCTCCACCTTCCCCATGGAAAAGGGAACAATGCGGGAGTCAAATACCAAGGTTCGAGTTCGTAAAAACCTGAACATCAGTGCTGTTCGATCATCTATAGCCTTAACCAGGGCCCAAACATACACATACACAGAGAGAGAGAGAGAGAGAGAGAGAGAGAGAGAGAGAGAGCAAAGAAATTGCTGAAATCCAACAATAGTGAAAAGAATCTGATTTGATTTATTACATCAGATGCAAAATAATAACAAAGCAATGTTTCAATGTCCTCCTGGAGCCTTTTTCAAGTGAAACATATATTACATTTTTGTCATAAGAAAAAAAGGAAGAAAGCAAGAAAGAAAGTTCTTTCAACTCCGTGGTTTCAGTTACTAATTAAATAAATAATAGGAGATGAGAGATATTAAACTCATTTTTAATAATTTTTTTTGCCTTTTTTATTTATTTTTTAAAATCCAAAAAGCACTTTCATGTGCTCGACATGGCAACCCATACTAATTGCTTCATTGCTTGGATTCATTGATTTTTAAGAGACTGACCTATCTTTAAAGAGCATTTCACTTGAATGAATTGTATCTTTTACTCTCTGTTGTAAAATGATAAGGATTGAGAAATAGCAATCTGATGAGTATAGAGAACAGATGTTTTCCTCAATAAGTTAATGTTCTCCTAGACAACAAACAACATTTCCGAAGCACCCACAATTTGGATGTGAGAGATAGGTATATCTGTACAAACAATGGCAATTCAAGACTTCCCAAATCACAAAAATAAACTGAAATGACGCTGAAAGAGGGAAGTGTTACTTCCATACATAGACTTCAATGCGTAGCATAGGTGTTATTGTTTCCTATAATTTTTTTTTTTTTTTTATTGAATGGATAATATAGTCAGATATGCACCTGTGAACATTTTACAGCAAATAATAATATTCCAGCCTTTACATTTGCCATTGTTACTAGGCCCCTAGCATGTATTCCTAAGGCCTCATTTACACGTTTTTTCTGGCATGTATGTTAGGGGACATTTATAAAGTCCGGCATACTGGTAAATAAATAAAGCCCCGTCTCCATTGGATTATCTTAGAGGTGTGCGCCTCTTAGTGGATCTGGCCTGACATGCCGAACTCTACACCTGCTCCTGACTTAAAGGGGAACTCCAGGTAGAGGTTAAAAAAATGAAACCTTTGCAGAAGCATATAACAATACTTACCTATCTATTCCAGTTTTGAAATTACCAAAAATCCATTTTTGTTGGGGGGGGGGGTTGTTCTGTATTGTGTTTCTGCACTTCCTGGTTTATCAGTTGTACATAGTACTACAGGTTCCAGAATGCAATGCTTTCCCTCAGCTGTTCATCACAATCCCCCACCCTGCCCATTCCCCGCCCAAACTGTTGCAGAACATCTAGGCTGTGATTACACATTGCAGTTTCATTGTGTTACTAAATTATTTGCAGTAATTTATGATTTCATTGTGGTCCCACCCACACAACACGCTGTATTCTCTACCTGTAACACCACACAGCACACTGTATTCTCTATCTGTAACACCACACAGCACACTGTATTCTCTACTTGTAACACCACACAGCGCACTTTATTCTCTACCTGTACCACCACACAGCACGCTGTATTCTCTACTTGTAACACCACACAGCGCACTGTATTCTCTACCTGTACCACCACACAGCACGCTGTATTCTCTACCTGTAACATCACACGGCACACTGTATTCTCTATCTGTAACACCACACAGCACACTGTATTCTCTATCTGTAACACCACACAGCGCACTGTATTCTCAACTGTAACACCACACGGCACGATGTATTCTCTACCTGTAACACCACACAGCACGCTGTATTCTCTACCTGTAACACCACACAGCACGCTGTATTCTCTACCTGTAACACCACACAGCACGCTGTATTCTCTACCTGTAACACCACACAGCACTATATTCTCTACCTGTAACACCACACAGCACCCTGTATTCTCTACCTGTAACACCACACAGCACGCTGTATTCTCTACCTGTAACACCACACAGCACGCTGTATTCTCTACCTGTAACACCACACAGCACTGTATTCTCTACCTGTAATACCACACAGCACACTGTATTCTCTACCTGTAACACCACACAGCACGCTGTATTCTCTACCTGTAACACCACACAGCGCGCTGTATTCTCTACCTGTAACACCACACAGCACGCTGTATTCTCTACCTGTAACACCACACAGCACGCTGTGTTCTCTACCGGTAACACCACACAACACTGTATTCTCTACCTGTAACACCACACAGCGCGCTGTATTCTCTACCTGTAACACCACACAGCACGCTGTGTTCTCTACCGGTAACACCACACAACACTATATTCTCTACCTGTAACACCACACAGCGCGCTGTATTCTCTACCTGTAACACCACACAGCATTGAATTCTCTACCTGTAACACCACACAGCACCCTGTATTCTCTACCTGTAACACCACACAGCACGCTGTGTTCTCTACCTATAACACCACACAACACTGTATTCTCTACCTGTAACACCACACAGCATGCTGTATTCTCTACCTGTAACACCACACAGCACGCTGTATTCTCTACCTGTAACACCACACAGCACACTGTATTCTCTACCTGTAACACCACACAGCACCCTGTATTCTCTACCTGTAACACCGCACAGCACGCTGTATTATCTACCTGTAACTCCACACAGCACGCTCTATTCTCTACCTGTAACACCACACAGCACGCTGTATTCTCTACCTGTAACACCACACGGCACGCTGTATTCTCTACCTGTAACACCACCCAGCACGCTCGCTGTATTATCTACCTGTAACACCACACAGCACGCTGTATTCTCTACCTGTAACACCACACAGCATGCTGTATTCTCTACCTGTAACACCACACAGCACGCTGTATTCTCTACCTGTAACACCACACAGCACACTGTATTCTCTACCTGTAACACCACACAACACACTATATTCTCTACCTGTAACGCCACACAGCACGCTGTATTCTCTACCTGTAACACCACACAGCACGCTGTATTCTCTACCTGTAACACCACACAGCACGCTTTATTCTCTGCCTGTAACACCACACAGCACGCTGTATTCTCTACCTGTAACACCACAAACCACACAGCACACTGTATTCTCTACCTGTAACACCACACAGCACGCTGTATTCTCTACCTGTAACACCACACACCACACAGCATGCTGTATTCTCTACCTGTAACACCACACAGCACGCTGTATTCTCTACCTGTAACACCACACACCACACAGCACGCTGCATTCTCTACCTGTAACACCACACAGCACGCTGTATTCTCTACCTGTAACACCACACAGCACGCTGCATTCTCTACCTGTAACACCACACAGCACACTATATTCTCTACCTGTAACACCACACAGCACGCTGTATTCTCTGCCTGTAACACCACACAGCACGCTGTATTCTCTACCTGTAACACCACACAGCACGCTGTGTTCTCTGCCTGTAACACCACACAGCACGCTGTATTCTCTACCTGTAACACCACACAGCACGCTGTATTCTCTACCTGTAACACCACACTGTATTCTCTACCTGTAACACCACACAGCGTTCTGTATTCTCTACCTGTAATGCTAATATTGAAATAAAGTAAAGAACTTTTTGAATTTTTTTTTCCTTTCATTTCCACGCACATATTATGATCAAGCATCTTTTATGTTTGAAGTTGAGCCCCACAATAAGGCTCTGATCCTCTCTGCCGTTTAGCATCATTTACTGTTACTGCATCATTTTTGTGAATACGCTGCAGTACTGCAATGACACTCCAACATGTGTTCCTGCTCCTGACTTAAAGGGGAACTCTAGGTAGAGGTTAAAAAAATGAAACCTTTGCAGAAGCATATAACAATACTTACCTATCTATTCCAGTTTTGAAATTACCAAAAATCCATTTGTGTTGGGGGGGGGGGGGTTGTTCTGTATTGTGTTTCTGCACTTCCTGGTTTATCAGTTGTACACAGTACTACAGGTTCCAGAATGCAATGTTTTCCCTCAGCTGTTCATCACAATCCCCCACCCTGCCCATTCCCCGCCCAAACTGTTGCAGAACATCTAGGCTGTGATTACACATTGCAGTTTCATTGTGTTACTAAATTATTTGCAGTAATTTATGATTTCATTGTGGTCCCACCCACACAACACGCTGTATTCTCTACCTGTAACACCACACAGCACACTGTATTCTCTATCTGTAACACCACACAGCACACTGTGTTCTCTACTTGTAACACCACACAGCGCACTTTATTCTCTACCTGTACCACCACACAGCACGCTGTATTCTCTACTTGTAACACCACACAGCGCACTGTATTCTCTACCTGTACCACCACACAGCACGCTGTATTCTCTACCTGTAACATCACACGGCACACTGTATTCTCTATCTGTAACACCACACAGCACACTGTATTCTCTATCTGTAACACCACACAGCGCACTGTATTCTCTACCTGTAACACCACACGGCACGCTGTATTCTCTACCTGTAACACCACACAGCACGCTGTATTCTCTACCTGTAACACCACACAGCACGCTGTATTCTCTACCTGTAACACCACACAGTGCTGTATTCTCTACCTGTAATACCACACAGCACACTGTATTCTCTACCTGTAACACCACACAGCACGCTGTATTCTCTACCTGTAACACCACACAGCATGGTGTATTCTCTACCTGTAACATCACACAGCGCGCTGTATTCTCTACCTGTAACACCACACAGCACGCTGTGTTCTCTACCGTTAACACCACACAACACTGTATTCTCTACCTGTAACACCACACAGCGCGCTGTATTCTCTACCTCTAACACCACACAGCACGCTGTGTTCTCTACCGGTAACACCACACAACACTATATTCTCTACCTGTAACACCACACAGCGCGCTGTATTCTTTACCTGTAACACCACACAGCATTGTATTCTCTACCTGTAACACCACACAGCACCCTGTATTCTCTACCTGTAACACCACACAGCACGCTGTGTTCTCTACCTGTAACACCACACAACACTGTATTCTCTACCTGTAACACCACACAGCATGCTGTATTCTCTACCTGTAACACCACACAGCACGCAGTATTCTCTACCTGTAACACCACACAGCACACTGTATTCTCTAACTGTAACACCACACAGCACCCTGTATTCTCTACCTGTAACACCACACAGCACTGTATTCTCTACCTGTAACACCACACAGCTCGCTGTATTATCTACCTGTAACACCACACAGCACCCTGTATTCTCTACCTGTAACACCGCACAGCACGCTGTATTATCTACCTGTAACTCCACACAGCACGCTGTATTCTCTACCTGTAACACCACACAGCATGCTGTATTCTCTACCTGTAACACCACACAGCACACTGTATTCTCTACCTGTAACACCACACTTTATTCTCTACCTGTAACACCACACAGCATGCTGTATTCTCTACCTGTAACACCACACAGCACACTGTATTCTCTACCTGTAACACCACCCAGCACGCTCGTTGTATTATCTACCTGTAACACCCACAAAGCACGCTGTATTCTCTACCTGTAACACCACCCAGCACGCTCGTTGTATTATCTACCTGTAACACCACACAGCACGCTGTATTCTCTACCTGTAACACCACACAGCACGCTGTATTCTCTACCTGTAACACCACAAACCACACAGCACACTGTATTCTCTACCTGTAACACCACACAGCACGCTGTATTCTCTACCTGTAACACCACACACCACACAGCACGCTGTATTCTCTACCTGTAACACCACACAGCATGCTGTATTCTCTACCTGTAACACCACACACCACACAGCACGCTGCATTCTCTACCTGTAACACCACACAGCACGCTGTATTCTCTACCTGTAACACCACACAGCACGCTGTGTTCTCTACCTGTAACACCACACAGCACACTGTATTCTCTACCTGTAACACCACACAGCATGCTGTATTCTCTACCTGTAACACCACACAGCACGCTGTATTCTCTACCTATACCACACTGTATTCTCTACCTGTAACACCACACAGCACGCTGTATTCTCTACCTGTAACACCACACTGTATTCTCCACCTGTAACACCACACAGCGTGCTGTATTCTCTACCTGTAATGCTAATATTGAAATAAAGTAATGAACTTTTTGATTTTTTTTTTCCTTTCATTTCCACGCACATATTATGATCAAGCATCTTTTATGTTTGAAGTTGAGCCCCACAATAAGGCTCTGATCCTCTCTGCCGTTTAGCATCATTTACTGTTACTGCATCATTTTTGTGAATACGCTGCAGTACTGCAATGACACTCCAACATGTGTTCCTGCTCCTGACTTAAAGGGGAACTCCAGGTAGAGGTTAAAAAAATGAAACCTTTGCAGAAGCATATAGCAATACTTACCTATCTATTCCAGTTTTGAAATTACCAAAAATCCATTTGTGTTGGGGGGGGGGGGGTTGTTCTGTATTGTGTTTCTGCACTTCCTGGTTTATCAGTTGTACACAGCACTACAGGTTCCAGAATGCAATGCTTTCCCTCAGCTGTTCATCACAATCCCCCACCCTGCCCATTCTCCGCCCAAACTGTTGCAGAACATCTAGGCTGTGATTACACATTGCAGTTTCATTGTGTTACTAAATTATTTGCAGTAATTTATGATTTCATTGTGGTCCCACCCACACAACACGCTGTATTCTCTACCTGTAACACCACACAGCACACTGTATTCTCTATCTGTAACACCACACAGCACGCTGTATTCTCTACTTGTAACACCACACAGCGCACTGTATTCTCTACCTGTACCACCACACAGCACGCTGTATTCTCTACCTGTAACATCACACGGCACACTGTATTCTCTATCTGTAACACCACACAGCACACTGTATTCTCTATCTGTAACACCACACAGCACACTGTATTCTCTACCTGTAACACCACACGGCACGCTGTATTCTCTACCTGTAACACCACACAGCACGCTGTATTCTCTACCTGTAACACCACACAGCACACTGTATTCTGTACCTGTAACACCACACAGCACACTGTATTCTCTACCTGTAACACCACACAGCACGCTGTATTATCTACCTGTAACTCCACACAGCACGCTGTATTCTCTACCTGTAACACCACACAGCATGCTGTATTCTCTGCCTGTAACACCACACAGCACGCTGTATTCTCTACCTGTAACACCACACAGCGCTGTATTCTCTACCTGTAATACCACACAGCACACTGTATTCTCTACCCTTAACACCACACAGCACGCTGTATTCTCTACCTGTAACACGACACAGCATGGTGTATTCTCTACTTGTAACATCACACAGCGCGCTGTATTCTCTACCTGTAACACCACACAGCACGATGTGTTCTCTACTGTAACACCACACAACACTGTATTCTCTACCTGTAACACCACACAGCACGCTGTATTCTCTACCTGTAACACCACACAGCATTGTATTCTCTACCTGTAACACCACACAGCACCCTATATTCTCTACCTGTAACACCACACAGCACGCTGTGTTCTCTACCTGTAACACCACACAACACTGTATTCTCTACCTGTAACACCACACAGCATGCTGTATTCTCTACCTGTAACACCACACTGCACACTGTATTCTCTACCTGTAACACCACACAGCGCACTGTATTCTCTACCTGTAACACCACACACCACACAGCTCGCTGTATTATCTACCTGTAACACCACACAGCACCCTGTATTCTCTACCTGTAACACCGCACAGCACGCTGTATTATCTACCTGTAACTCCAAACAGCACGCTGTATTCTCTACCTGTAACACCACACAGCACACTGTATTCTCTACCTGTAACACCACACTTTATTCTCTACCTGTAACACCACACAGCATGCTGTATTCTCTACCTGTAACACCACACAGCACTGTATTCTCTACCTGTAACACCACACAGCGCTGTATTCTCTACCTGTAACACCACCCAGCACGCTCGCTGTATTATCTACCTGTAACACCACACAGCACGCTTTATTCTCTACCTGTAACACCACACAGCATGCTGTATTCTCTACCTGTAACACCACACAGCACGCTGTATTCTCTACCTGTAACACCACAAACCACACAGCACGCTGTGTTCTCTACCTGTAAAACCACACAGCACGCTGTATTCTCTACCTGTAACACCACACAGCACGCTGTATTCTCTACCTGTAACCCCACACAGCATGCTGTATTCTCTACCTGTAACACCACACAGCACGCTGTATTCTCTACCTGTAACACCACACTGTATTCTCTACCTGTAACACCACACAGCGTGCTGTATTCTCTACCTGTAATGCTAATATTGAAATAAAGTAAAGAACTTTTTGAATTTATTTCCCTTTCATTTCCACGCACATATTATGATCAAGCATCTTTTATGTTTGAAGTTGAGCCCCACTATAAGGCTCTCATCCTCTCTGCCGTTTAGCATCATTTACTGTTACTGCATCATTTTTGTGAACACGCTGCACTACTGCAATGACACTCCAACATGTGTGAACACAGCCTTAATTTCACTGCACACTTCTGCACAATTAGAGAAGTCAGTGCAACACCTGCTTCTGGCCGGTCAGAGATGGTGAATCACTCAGGGGATTGGGGGATCCAGCAAAGCCTCCTGGGACATCACACCCTGCCCCCTGTCTGCATCATCAGCCTGATCTCAGCAAACACACCCAATGTGAGACAGAGGCATGGAAGATTTGTCTCCTAAGGGGAGATAGCAGAAGAAGCAGAAGACAATGTGGATTGGCACAGAGGCAATTTGTTTCCACTTCCTGGATTTCTATCAGCTACCAGTGTGGCAGAACTGCACAGATACAGTAATACATTGTATAGACACATATATTTAACTTTTAATGTACTTTTAATAGAAAACAAGTTTTTCTTATCCGGAGTTTCCATTTAAAGGGGTTATCCAGTGCTACAAAAACATGGCTACTGTTTTTTTTCCAGAGACAGCACCACTCTTGTCTCCAGTTTGGGGGACGAGTATCGCTCAGATTATCGTCGTTTGAATCTAAGCGATAATTGTTCAGTTGAATAGCAGTTAACGATTAACGCCTGAACGAGAAATCGTTGATCGCTTAATAAGACCTGGACCTATTTTTATTGTTGCTCGATCGCAAATCATTCACATTGAATAAGACGTTGTTCGGTCGTTCGCAGTAGTGACAAACGCAATAGCGACAACAAGACGGCTGCAAGACCGATCATAAGTAACAATTATCATTCCATGTAAATGGGTGAACGATTTCAGGTCTTTCACAATAGCGGACGTTTGAGATTGTTTATCATTAACGTTTATGGGAACGATAATCCTTCCATGGAATAGGACCCTTAGTTTCATTGAAGTGAATGGAGCTTAATTGCAAACCACACCTGAACTAGAGACAAGAGTGTTGCTGTCTCTGAAAGAAAGTGGCCATGTTTTTGTAGCACTGGATAACCCCTTTTAGGTGAAGTACCATCAGATTCATCGCTTTGGGTTTTTAACATGAAAGGATAAGCACCATTGTGAGGATGCCGGTGGTTTGGTAGTTTTCTTGAACCACCACCCGATTCCTGTGCACAGTACTGGTCTTTTCCCGAGGACCAGCCCAGCACAAAGCACTGGGAATCTCCCCTGGCCCTCCTCGACACGGCTCTATTAAAATAAATGGAGCCACATCACAGAGGGGAGGGGTTTTGTCACAATGGGGGCTGGCCCCAGTGCTTCATGCCGGGCCAGTGCTCAGGTATAGACCAGCATTGTGTGTGGGAACTGGGCGACGATTCAAAAAAAAAACATACCAGCGCAGATCCATTTATGTAAATAACCATAAGCGATGTATGGTATAAATGGTATAAAATTGTGAATCTATAATTATCGACTTGATTACGGAATATGTGAATAAAGCCTAATAGTGTTTTGGCACACTCTTTTTTGGTATGTTGTCTAGTATGATTTTTCATGAGCTACTCCTCCCATTTCCTAGATCCTGCCTTCTTAGGTTGCCAGGAGAACAGACAGGAGGTACTCTGTTCCCCAGCATAGAATGCTGGGTAGATGGCCATGGAGCACCAAGACAATAAGGGTCTGCTCTTTAACAAATAAAAATATAATAGGACCAATTGGACAAGTCTGTGATTCCATCGTTATGAGTTGCTTGAGACAAGTAGAAGAAATTATAAGCATTCTTATTTACCATAGTAAAAAGGAGTGTGAATTTGTACATAATAGTATATTTTCCCATAGGACATCAAAGAAACTAATTGTCAAATTTGGTCCTGTGCTATAACTAGAATACTTTCATACTGCCGTTCTTTGTGTACATTAGAAAAAAAGGGAAATTTTGGCAGCACATCTATGACTCTGCTCACACTGCAGGTTGAACGCTGCTTGTGGCTTAGGTACAGACAAAAAACAGAAGGTGCAACAGCAACCCACAGGTGCAAGGGCCTACCGTATATACTCCTCCCAGTGTACACATGGTAAACACCTGCTCTGTAGATATTCAAAATTAAAATATATATATATTTTTTATTTTTTTTAAAGTGAGAATCTTAGCAAACTATTTGATCAAACAGAGTGTACCATGTCGCCACGTTAAAGAGTCCCCAGAGACATGGTCCCTACTCTCGCATTTTCACACTAGCAATGGCCTCTCCTGGGCTGAATAAGCCTACAACTGGGCAGATAGGAGCCAAATGATGTCTTTTATAGCAGCCTTGGGACATGGGTGGAGTGCAAGCCAACAGGAGGTAGCCACACCCCCTCCTGTTGGCTTGCATTCCACCAATGTCCCAAGGCTGCTATAAAAGAGATCATTTGGCTCCTACCTGCCCAGTTGTAGGCTTATTCAGCCCAGGAGAGGCCATTGCTAGTGTGAAAATGAGTAGGTACCGTGTCTCTGGGGACGCCTTAACGTGGCAACATGGTACACTCTGTTTGATCAAATAGTTTGCTAAGAACCTCACTTAAAAAAAATATATATATATTTTAATTTTTAATATCTACAGAGCAGGTGTTTACCGTGTGTACACTGGGAGGAGTATATACGGTAGGCCTTTGCACCTGTGGGTTGCTGTTGCACCTTCTGTTTTTTTTCTTTGTGTACATTAGGCAGACACATTAGGAAAATCGAATAAATATAATCCATTAAATCTCAAATACAGTTTTCATTTTTAGTTCCCTCTACAGCTATTTAGTTATTACATTACAAGTCAGTTGAGGTTATAATGTGAATGTGTTATTCTGGAAGCGTAAAGAACAATTTTGAGAGATGCCCAATGAAATATAATCGCCTTAAAGAAAACGAAATCATTGTCCAAATGATAAATATTTAGATTTATTCTTATATATTCCTTCTACGACCCCAGGCAGAAAAAATACAGAATAATCCAATTATCTGAGAAACAGTTATGGAAATAGCTTTTCATTTGTACTTCTAGAAAAAATGCTCACACAAATCTAAAAATGCAGATTAGACTGTATTACACACTGCCCGCAGATCTGTTAGGCTTGGCTAGTTGAAAAGAAATATGGCCTCCAACAAGAATCAAAACTATGCAAAGGCTTTTAATAGTTGGCCTCTTATAAACTTTAGAAGGGAAATCCAACAAAAGGTTTATTAAAGGGATTGATATTTTCCAGTCAGCTGTGGAGGAGGAGGTGGGATCCAGGTTCTGTTAAAAAAAAGGTTGTTAAAATCACAGCTGGTTCAATGAACCTAGGAGAAGCGGTGCCCCAGTCCTATGTTGTTCTAATTGTTGTGAGGGGGGGACTATCTGGTATTTCTGGTACTTCCCATTACACCTCACACATTTAAGGAGGAGAGCAAAGTTTATTGACTACCTTACTAATGTTATGTCCATGCCTGTTCACTAAGTGTGGTCCGTTGCCCCCAAATTACGACCAAGACTAAGTTTTTGGCCATGATTCCATGTGTATGTTTCCTTGCACCAGTCTGAACTCTGTCTTATTCCAGCACTTGCTGTGTTAGGATTGTCAAGTTCTACTACCCCAGTCTAGTTTCTTCTGCAAGCCGAGTGATGAGCTGCAGATAGTTTAGATTAGTTTAGTTTACCGTGGTGATGGACAGTTGAACCCAGATGACAGTTACCCCACTTTTGGGTTAGCACTGCACAGTAGTTCTCTCACAAAAAAAAACCTCTTTTCTCTCCAACTCCAACTAACAGACGACCCTTCCATGGCCCTAGTCTAAGCCAGGCCTGGTTGTAGACTGCAACAGCAACTCTTTCTATATATCCTTCACTGCAGACAACTATACAAAGGACCCCTCCCAGCAGAAACTGACTCCCCTAAAAAGGAGTTACTGGGACTAACCTTCTATTGGTGGAAGAATTGCTAGAAGAGCTGAAGTGTAAGAGTGTGATAGGTGAAGATAGCATGAGGCACCCAAGCTAGTGATTGGTAAACAGTAGAGATGAGTGAACCGGGTTCAGGTTAAAGTCCATCCAAACCCAAACGATCGGCATTTGATTAGTGGGGGCTGCTGAACTTGGATAAAGCTCTAAGGTTGTCAAGAAAACATGTATGCAGCTAATGACTATATCCATGTTTTCCACATAGCCTTAGCCACGGCTAATCAAATGCCGAATGATCAGGTTCGGATGGACTCGAGCATGCTCGAGGTTCGCTCATCTCTAGTAAACAGTAAAACAGTACAACACAAGTGTACAACTAGAACTGGGGAGAGTGAGACACCTAGTGGTAAAAGTGCGGAAAGACACCCATCATCCCAGAGCATAACACCTGACAGTTACCTTTGGAACTGGAATACAGGACTTAGTGGCACACCTGTAATGGGACACTACATAGGCAGGGACATTATTGGGGGGTCTAGCACTAGGGCTCACAGTGTCTGTCTGTCCCTTCCTTCCATCAGGTCCTAGGTTCCCATACAACTAATCTGTTCCTCAAACTACTACTGGCTTGCCCAGATAGAGGGAACTAGTAGCTAAAAATGGAATGTCAGCTCTGATTGGATGGCTATAAAAGAAAAACATAAACACTGACCAAAAAAAGCAACTGTGTCAGAATAGAAAACTAAAATCAATATGCCCTGGAAAAAAGTGAGCAGAAACAGGAACATAACTATTATAGAAGGCTTAGAAGTACCTTCTTATTTAAGCAGCAGTATGGCCACACAGCTCAGTAACTATCCTAACCTAGGGTATAGTCTGCTGCCATTTATTCCCCTATCAATTCCTTCTCAGGGCATTTTTTATCAAGGGACTCCATCCAGACACCTCTGATTGAACAATAAGGTATTATTTTTATAGTTATCTGCAAGTGAAAGGCTATGTTCACACAACGTTTTTTCAGCTCCGTTTAAAATTACATCTGTTATTTTGAGTCTAAAATAACAGACGTCATTTAGCAGCATTGCTTCCCCTTGACTGGTGTTTGCACATTATTCTAGTTTGGGTTAGTAATTGCCCTTTGGGTGTGTCTTAATTGAAAACTTTATTGAATTTAAAGCGACTCTGTACCCACAGTGGCGGTCTTTGGCACCAAGCACCCCAAGCGATCGCTTGGGGCCCCCAACGTCCAGGGGGGCCCCCACGCCCCGCTATTGTGCTCAAGACCGCTGGACAGGACCGCTGCCGCGCTCGCTGCTGCCATCTGAACTGTAACTATGAGCACTCGTAATGAGCGCTCATAGTTACATGCAGCAGCACTGACAGGGCGGGAGACATTGGCCCCCTTCCTGTCAGTCACTCTTGTGGCCGCAGGAAGGGTTTTCCCTGCGGTCACAAGTGGCAGCTTTGTCCTTGTGGTGCCCGTGCTCCAGTGACATCACTGGAGCATCGGCGCCAGGACAAGGGGAGTGCAGCCTCTTGTGATCGCAGGGAAAACCCTTCCTGCGGCCACAAGAGTGAAGAGAAGAGGAGATGCCCGGACCCAGGTGAGTATAAGTGTTTGTTTTATTGTGTTATATACTATATGGGAGGGGGAGCACACAGGGGTCTGTTTAACTGGGGGAGCGCACATCGGGGGTCTATATAAATGGGGGGAGCACACAGGGGGGCTATATAACAGGGGGAGCACACAGGGGGGCTATAGACTACTGGGGCTTCACAGAGGGGTCTATATACTACTGGGGGCAGCACACAGGGGGTCTATATACTACTTGGGGCAGCAGAATGGGGTCTATATACAACTTGGAGAGCACACAGGAGGTCTATATCCAAGTGGGGGAGTGCACAGGGGGGCTATATATTACTGGGGGAGCACACAGGGGTCTATATACTACTGGTGGGGCACACAGAGGGTTTATATACTACTGGAGGAGCACACAGGGGTCTATATCCAAGTGGGGAGCACACAGGAGGTCTATATCCAAGTGGGGGAGCACACAGGGGGGCTAAATACCCCTGAGGGAGCACACAGGGGGCCTATATACTAGTGGGGGAGCACACAGGGGGTCTATATACAACTGGGGCAGCACACAGGAGGTCTATATACTTCTGGGGGAGCACATGGGGGGGCTATATATAACTGGGGGAACACACAGGGGTCTATATACTACTGGGGGAAGCAAACAAGGGGTAAATACTACTGGGGGCAGTACACAAGGGGTATATACTACTGGGGGCAACACACAGCGGTCTATTGTTTTGGAACGCGTGTCGAGGGGGGGGGCCTCAGACATATCTTTGCTTGGGGCCCCAGAAATGCCAAGACCGCCCCTGTGTACCCACAATCTGTCACTCCCAAACCACTTGTACCTTCAAATAGCTGCTTTTAATCTAAGGTCCGTCCTGGGGTCCGTTCGGCAGGTGATGCAGTTATTGTCATAAAAACAACTTTTAATCCTGAAGCGCTGTGTCTAACGGCCGGGGCTTACATTTGTATATGCATTAGGCTGGCACCACCTCTCTGTCCTTCCTCCCTACCCTCTTAATCTTTAGGAATGATCCAGGAACATTTACTGCTGTTTGAGCTTTGCACAGGTGTATTAACGATCCAGCCCATGTTCATTATACACACAGGTGGGGAGTAGGAAGCAATCTGCCTGGAGCATTCCTAATGATGAGGAGGGCGGGGAGGAAGGACAGAGAGGGTGTGCCAGCCTAATGCATATACAAATGTAAGCCCCGGCCGTTAGACACAGCACTGCGGGATTAAAAGTTGTTTTTATGACAATAACTGCATCCCCTGCCGAACGGATCCCAGGACAGATCTTGGATTAAAAGCAGCTATCTGAAGGTACAAGTGGTTTGGGGGGTCAGATTGTGTGTACAGAGTCGCTTTAATAGTAACAACAGAGAAAGAACGGTAACAAAAGAAAAACTGTGTGTGAACTACTAATAAAAAGATCCGCTGTTTGCAAAAGACGTCCGAAAATAATGATCATGTTAATTATTTTGATGCCAGCGGGAAAAACGTCCGTTTTTCAATACACTTGGTGCATTGGATGTCCGTCTTTCCATTTACTTCAATGCATTGTATTGCAGTCAGTTAAATCGCGGTAAAAACAGAGGGTTTTTTTAATATGAAAGTCGGCCGCCTTTTCAATATTTTTGACGTTGTGTGAATATAGCCTATGTTTGGATCTCTTTCTCCTGTGTTTTACCCAGCTTGTTAACCCCTTAAAGACAGAGTGGATTTGGCTTGAGGACAGCCAGTTTTAATTTTTGCAGTTTTAGCTGTAGTATTATTTTAGCTGTACTAATATTGTAGCTGTACTAGTGTTTTGCCCATTAAACAAGTGCCAGAAATTATAGAGAACAGAAAACAAACCCTGAATCAGAGTGAAGCCTTCTGGTTTTTCATATTGAGATTGCTTATGCCTTAGGGAATAAATAAAGCTAAAAAAGCTAAAATACAGTAGGATGTTAATTTTATGTTGTCATCACTAGTTCTTTATACTAGATTTTTTCATTTATGTATTTTTATTTTTTTCTATTTTTTATGTATTTATATATGCACACATTTAAATTGTTCACAATTCATAGTATATAATTGTGAACACACAAAGTTTATTTTGTATATACATATTCCTGTGCTATTAAGTTATCCTTTTTTCCATCAATTTGCTGGGGCCTTTTGCAGTGAATGCAAAGCATGGAGGGTTGTCAGGCTTCAGCTTCTTGCATTGATATTCGTGCATTTTGGTGTGATAGCCACACCGCTACAGTGATATTATATCTAGTGATGAGCAAGCATGCTGGTCCGAGCTTGGTACTCGATCGAGTATTAGGGTACTCAATGGTACTCGATACTCGGACGAGTATCTCGCGATACTCGAGAAAATCTCATCATCCGTTTCCTGTAAGTTTGGGCGCTATTTCTTAGCCAATAAATATGTAGGCGACTCCTGACATCCTGCCCATTTCCTGCCACAGGGCCCTGCAGACCCTTGCACTGTAAGGAGATACATACTCCTCTGGCTGTGAAGGGGCAGAACATGGCAGAAAATTGCCTTTCAAAAACAGGGGAAATAAAATGAAGGAAGCTGACCTTGCCCATCTTTCCAAATGAAATATGAGAAGGATCTTCAAAAATGCAAAAACATGTGTTTCTTTTATTACCAAATAGTGCTTGAATGAACAATGCAAACTTTCCTGTCTAATTCTGTGTTTGTCTCTCTCTTACAATTTTTAAACTCAGTGGTAAACTTTGTCAGTATTCTGTTCTTAAGTGTGTGTCTGTATACAGACCTGTGTCTATCTGCTGGCATAAAATGATAACAAAACAAAAGACGAAAAAGGAAAAAAAATCAGACCCTGCTCAAACTAAAGAAACAAACAACAATTCTTGTTGTTAGGCAGCACATAATTTAGTACGGCAGGACCTCAAGTGATGATACGTTTGCATGAGCCAATTGCCAGATCCTCAAGGAATTAAAACCAGGATGCCAGAGCCACATCACTACAATCAAAGTCAAATTGAAAATCAAAACAGCAGTTGGGGGGAGAGGTATCCATGTTGACTACTGCTGTGCCTGCCCTTGTTTTATGTTTTTTGTTTTGTTTTTTTCTTTATTTGTATAACGCATACAGATTCCGCAGCGCTTCACCTATCTGTATGTTTTTGGGTGTGGGAGGAAACCAGAGTACCCGGAGGAAACCCACACAAACACGGAGAGAACATACAAACTCTTTGCAGATGTTGCCCTTGGTGGGATTTTAACCCAGGACTCCAGCGCTGCAAGACTACAGTGCTAACCACTGAGCCACCATGCTGCCCTTGCCTCCATGTTGGCTACTGCTGGGCCTTAACTGGCATCCATGTTGACTACTGCTGGGCCTTCACTGGCATCCATGTTGACTACTGCTGGGCCTGCCCTTGCCTCCATGTTGGCTACTGCTGATCCTGCCTGGCCTCCATGTTGACTACTGTTGCTCCTGCCTGGCCTCCATGTTGGTTACTGTTGCTCCTGCCTTGCTTCCATGTTGGTTACTGTTGCTCCTGCCTGGCCTCCATGTTGGTTACTGTTGCTCCAGCCTGGCCTCCATGTTGGCTACTGCTGCTCCCGTGAGTTCTCTGTGTGCTCAATGCCATGCAGTGTCTGGCCTAATTTTGGGGAGGCTCACTTGCTTCCTCACTCACTTTTAATGGTTCTCTGTGTGCTCAATGCCATGCTGTGTCTGGCCTAATTTTTGGGAGGCTCACTTACTTCCTCACTCACTTTTTATGGTTCTCTGTGTGCTCACTGCAATGCTAGGTGTGGTATAATTTTTGGAAGGCTGACTTCTACCTTGTTCACTCTGTCCTCACCGCCATGCTGTGTCAGGCTGAATTTTTGGCTGGTTCATGATATGCTACCTCTGTTTTAATGATTCCCTGTGTTCTCCCTTCCATACTGTGTCAGGCTGAGTTTTTGGGTGGTCCATATACCTACCTCTGTTTTAACCAGGCTGTTGCACAGAATTAGGCATAATGGTGCCATTTGGCAGCCTCAGAGGCATGCATACATTCTGCCCCTGCTGTTTCCTGTCCATTTCCATTGTGTTTCCATCAATTTCTGAGGTTGACAGGTTTTCACACGACCTTCTCTCTACCGAACTTGAGTCTCCTGCAAAAATGCTCGAGGCTGCCATTGACTTCAATGGGGTTCATTACTCGAAATGAGCACTCGAGTATCAGGAGATATTCGTCTTAAGTAACAAGCACCCGAGCATTTAATACTCGCTCATCACTAATTATAACATAGGGCACTTAGGGGTGATTTCCTCATCACAAAAATTTATTGGGGATATACCCCAGCAAAAAAATTCAATGTCTTAACTTGTCATGTGCATCACGTCTCATGCTGTTCACAAGTCGGCCTATTGTCTGCTTAGGCATGGAACTATTCTTGAAGGGCGGCCTTAAGGTCATTGAGGTTCTGGGGTACAGAGTTATGAGACGCTATACAGTAACTCTGCTCATCCCATAGGTTTTCTACCAGATTGAAGTCTGAATAAAGTACAGGCAACTCCATTTGAGGTAGTACCCCAGTTATGTTCACACACTAAAATAAGGGCAAAATACTGCTGTAATTGTGATGTTTAAAAAAAATGGCGATATTTTAATATAATGATGAAGTCAGTGGGCCCATTGTTATATTTTCACTTAAAATTATATTTAAATTACAGTATATAGCTTTTATTTCACTGTGTGTAGTTTTATTATTTGGGTGAACAAAGAATATTTAACAATGTAGGAATCCTGATCTAGTATTAATTTAAAGTAACGCCACTCCTTTTGAATGCATGTGATAAAGTACTGGATAAGAGCAATACATTGAAAGCAGTAAACACATTAAACTTATATTTTCATGAATACGTACGTAAGTAAGCAATATGTATAATGTAGACATAGTAATGCACTGAGAATATATATACATCAATCATAGAATTCATGGAACTGGAAAAAGGTAATTGTGTCATAACAAGATGTGACATTATGTACACAAAGGGAATGTACTGAAATGTAAGAAATGCATAACACACGGCATATAATGAATGCTAGAGAAAGACACACAGCTACTTATCTGTGCAGATAAGCTGCATATCAGGGAATAACAGACTGGAACAACACAGGTACATTAAATCTGTTCTCCAATTAAGACCTAGAGGGGATCCAGTGTGCAGACCGATGAGGAAAAATGCTAAAGCCACGCATCCTTATTGTTTCTGTATTCTTCGTAAGAGATGTTAGATACCAGCAAACATATATAATGCAGTTGTGTTATATTTTGCTCTTTAGCAACGCAGTTAGCAGTGATAAGGGGTCAATCTGTCCACCCACTCATTGCCATTAACTAGCTTTATCATGTGGAAAGTATACACTTACACCCATTAACTGAAATGGGATCATTGCAGAAATTGAATCTACATGTATAGACATTCTGCTACAATAGCTGCTAGAAATTGCAGTCAAATATTATATACAGAAGGTATTTTATTATTTCATCTCCATAGATCATACAATTATATATTTTATAACATGAGCAACAATGGTGAGTTGGAGAAGGAAATGTGCTGTGTTGGACCCAGGAACAGGTGATCTCCTCAGTGTTTGTCTTCGGGAAGATCTGAAACAAGAGTCTACAGATGAGTGAATTTACCAAGATTATTTGGGGAGCAGGTGGAGAGAACCCAGTCCAGCATGTAAGGACATCCAACTTTAGAAAAACATGACCACTTTCTTCCAGGAACAGCATAACTCTTGTCTCCACTCCTGATCAGGGGTATGATCTGAATGACAAGTTATGACCTTAAAAGTTACTAAAAATCTACTTGACTCTGCTTAGTAGAGGCTAAGGTTACCTCTGTGACTTGACCAGAGCCTTCCGTGAGAGCAGATCTCAACTTGGCAACCAGGGTCCTAGGCCTCTTCAGAGCCAGAAATTGGAGTTATGGTGCTGATCAGAAGGCTGTAAACTGGGAGGGTATAATTCGAGTAATCTAGTCAAGTCAGTGCCATGACAGCACACAGGGACCTCTAGGGGGTAATATATGGAAACAATCAGCAGCCAAGAGATTAACAGATCATGTACAGTAATAACAGCAGACAAAGAGCCCCTTCACAGACCTGTTGCCACTTTTACGGTCAGAAAACACTGATCGGGAAGCCTTTCAGGAGGCTTAAAGTGTACCTGCCGTTATAACTTTCAAAATCTAAATCAACAGTAGATGTGATATAAAGCAAGTTTGCAATATACAATCATTATTTTTTTTTTGTTGTTGGTATCATACTGTAAAACAAAGCTAAACTTACCAGAAATCCAGGTCCAGTCTCTTGAAGGCAGATTTTCTCACTTGTGCTGGTTGAAAAAAAGGAACTAAACACAGGAATTCCGGCCAGTACAGAGAGTCCCGGCTCTATCTGTCCATCAATCAGATGACTGCCTTCTCTCTGTGAGCGCTCAGATGGCCTGGGATACAAAGGACTTCCTGTTTCCTACTGTTTCCTGTTTGTTTGTGCCATGTTTTCCATGATAACTAAAAAAAAAAAATGTATATTGCAAATTGGCTTTACATCACTTCTACTGTTGATTTAGATTTTGAAACTTATAACGACAGTGACACTTTAAGTAGACCATCAGTGTTTCCTGACCACAAAAACAGAAGAGGAAAAAAAATCTATACTCACCTGCTGCAGACTGCCATCTCCCATCTGGCTTCTCTGTCTGTTCAGGCTGTGCAAGTACATGAGTGAGGGGGAGGGGCATCTTTTGCCCAGAGGTATAATGCTGCTGTCCTGAATTCCGTATGCCCCTGTAGGGTTCTATGGGACATCCGCTCTAGAATTCTGGACAGTTGTAGGACCTTTCCTATACTATCCAGTCCTATTTTCCACCACGGACACCCTTCAGGAAAGACCCTGAAGGGCGCCTGTGCCTAATAGAATCCTATTCGTCAGGAAATCTATTTGGATTTCCTAATACAAAATCTGGGGGGCATTACAAGGTACATAGACCAATTTATAAAAGTACAGATCTACAATAGAGATGCAAAGTGCATCACTGTTTACTGTACACTAAGGAGCCATGGAAACTGCATAGTGAACAGGATGCATGCGCCGTGAATACTTACTGTGCTTAAAGAACGCTGCCTACGGCTCTTAAGTATAGTAGAGCAGGGACTTCTGTCTAAACGAAGAGCTCCTGTGGGTGTCACAAAAGAAAATGTTGTTCTGGACCTGGCCATAAACAGCATCAAGTGAGTATTTTTTACTCTACAGTTCAAATCAAAACACAACAAGTTCAAACTATTTAAAATTTTTGGAAAATTAGTGTAATGACTGGAGTCATGAATTCACTGTTATCATTGGTGTAAGCTGCACCAGGGAGCAGAGTCACCAGTCTTCTCCAGAGCCCACTGTAAGGTGGGTTGGATTTGCTGCGGCAGGCGACCCCCAGGTGCTACCCCTGGCTCGGCTTGCTAGTGGTGGCAGGCAAGGTGCAGCAGGAGACACGTAGACAGGTCAGCAGGCAGGTTCACAGCAAGAGTCTCAGGGAGGACTCACGGACAGGAATAAGGAGTCATGGGCAGGAGTCATAGGCAGAAATCCAGGCAGGAGAGCTGGGACCACAATGCAATGCCGAGGCTCCAACAGGGACGGGAGGGTGTTAGAGTAGGGGCCCAGAGGATGGCCACCACGACCGTAACAATTTGGAACAAAACCAATTCAATATGAGTCGATCAGTTCATTACTAGATGTGACTGAATACAGTCAATATATTTTTGAACATGTAAGCACTATATTTTGTTCCCATAGCTATATATAAGAGCAACTTCTCTGCATTTTTAAGTCACAAAGTCAGCTTTGATTTTGCAAATCGAAATTATTGCATTGCATTTTTTGGTCTGTCATCAGAGCATGTACCTATCCATACTCTCATGCGGCCATCTGACATAATTTCGCAAGATTAGGTATTATTTTCTTTTTGACAACTTTTAGGTCCTCTAATGCAGTAGCAAACCAGTACGGGGCTGAATTTTCTTGTCCCTTGTCATTACTATATTTTTCTTTTCTTTAAGACTGAGTACATAATTATACTGTATGCTGTGCAGGTGATAAATACATTATCAAAGATTTACATAAACATTTGAAACATGATAATGTGATGTGTTTTCAGTTCAAAACACAAATGGGTAAAACTATGATTTGTCGTACAAAAGCTATAATAAAAAGGAAGAAAATGTGTTCCTGTGGCTTATTTTAGTAATATGCAAAGCAAACACTCATTTACTGCATGTGTTTCATAAGCAAAAACATCAAATATTCATAATTATCCATATACACTACTCACAAAAGGTTAGGGATATTTGGCTTGTGGATGGAATTTATGGAAAACGTAAAAAGTTCACGCTCTAGTTATATCATGACAGTAGAAGCAGCAATAGTGATTTGCTCATTTATTGAAACAAAAACCAACACCAGTGGTGGGTATACCCCAATAACAAATGTCACAGTAACTTGTCATGTGTCCTTGAACATTAACATGAACATTACAGCTCCGGCTCTAATCAGTTAAAAGAAATCAAGGCTATACATTTACTCTAAGATAAGAGACCTTCGGTATATACCAAGGGAGGCAGAAATGTGAGTTTCTTTGTTATATCTGTGTGACAAGACCTTTCTAACCGCCATGAGTAACTGTGCTGGGAATTTCTTTCCACATATTGGACGTTAAGGTGCCTATATGAGGGACATATACATTCCCATGGACTCAAATAAGCAAAGTGTTTCACCTCAGTTTGATTCACACTGCTACTATGTCGAGGCCCCAGGCTGATAAACAGAGGCAGAAACAGCAAGAAAAAATGATAAGAGTCTGATACATGGTCTGTGTAGAAAATGTTTCTTCAGTTAATCGTTTTGTTTTTTGTTTTTTTAACATGGAACCATAATCTGCCGTATTGGCCTGATTAGGTAGATTATTGTTCTGTGTAATAGGGCCTGTAATTTTCAACAGATTTTTCTTTTTAAGCCCAGCCACCTAAACTTTAACCCCTTTAAGACCCAGAATGTACGTCCTGGGTTGGGTAGGGGGGTTAGAGAGGGAAAGCCGCGATCCTAGCTGCTATTAGTAGCTGGGGGCCGCTGTAATTAGCGGGGGCTGCGCTTGATAATTATCCATTTAGATGCAGCTGTCAAAGCTGACAGCTGCATTTAAATAGCTATTTCCCCCCATCATTGGTGGTCTAGTGAAGGATCCCCCCCCCCCCCATGATGAAATCGCAGAAGGGCAATTCAACTTACCTGGATGGGCCTCAGTGTCAAAATGACGCTGATCCTGGCTTGGTAATCTATAGATCTGGTCTGCTGCAAACTAGAACAATACAACACTGGTCTAATGGATCAGTGCTGTATTATGTATACTACACTGATCCGTGTAGTTGTATTGGAAGTCTCTCAGGGGAACTTCTAATTACTGTGTGAAAAAAATATTTTTTTTTTTATTAATAAAAAATCCCCTCCCTTAATAAAAATTTAAATAACCCCCATTTTGCCATTTTATAAATAAACATATTTGGTATCGCCTCATGCGTATTCGGCCGAACTCTTAAATTATCACGTTACAGGTCATGCTGATTGCTGTTTTTTTTTTTGTCACATCAAACCCAGATTACACATCACACAGCCCCATAGACCCACAAATAAAAGCATTATAATAATGGCAAGAGAGCAATTTTAAGGAACATTTAGTTTTTTAAAAAGGTTTTAATTTTTTAAAAGCCATCAAATAAAATAAAAGTTATACAAGTTGCCCATCGTTGTAATCATACTGACTTGAGGAACATAGATAACATGTCAGTTTTACCATAGGGCGAACAGTGTAAACACAAAAAATGTGTTTTACTTTCAATTTTACAGTGCAAATTATTTTTATCCAGTTTGACATTATATTTTATGGAAAAAGTCTGTTATTGCAAAGTACAATTACTGGCACAAAAAATAAGGGTTCATGTGAGTCTGTGGGTGAAAATGGTAGGTGTTATGGCCTTCTTAACATGAGGAGGAAAAAATGAGAGCTGTAAAGTATTACTTTCTAAAGCTACTTCTTTTTTTGCAGCGAAAAGTGAAAAATAAAGGGGTTAAATACAAGCAACTTATTCAGCCACAAAACCAGTGATATAACCTTCCTTATAAGATCTGATATCTTTTAACACTCACAATCGCCAGTGCTGGGAGCTGCTTGTGTCTCCAAGGGTATTAGATATAATTAGTAGGACCAAAGCCAAACAATGACATTTCCACATAATTCTTCAATGGTATAAAAGTTCACTGTTATGATTCTGATCATATGTTCCAGATATTCATTTTCAATTCTTTATTGCAGTCTTGTATGTAAATTTGTTTCAAGATGAAGGCTTCGGTGAACTTTTGTTTATATATTAGGAGATTATGCCAGCAATCCAATAATATTCCTGTTACCTGAATTGCATTACTTATAGGTAGGAACAATTCTCCCCTGGCGTCAGCAGATGCACACGATGTCAAGCAAATGTTCAAATATTAATAAGAGAACCACACTTCATAGAACAACACAGCAGTGTAGTGAACAGAGGATATACACAACTCTCTTGTACATTTTAATGTAGGCAGGCCCCTACTCAACTTGTCCACCAAGATGTTGCAAACCTCCTTAACATGGACGGCTGACAGTTGGCAGAGGGACTTCTCTGCCCACAAAAAGACTGTTTCCACCTGTAATGGATGGGGAAGGGATCTTGTGCTGCCCTGGCGATTTATATAAGAGATTGAGGAGGTGGTGTTGTTTGTCTGGACTCTGACTGACTTGTTCTGAATCTGCTGCCCGAAATGCAGACGCACGAGTCTGATGGCTCTCAGTTTTCTTAGATTAGAAGACATAAGCTCTCCCCTTGAGACCATGTACCTTTTCCCCATTGACTGACCGTGTGAGATCCCCAACCCGAGCTTGAGGCATCAGTCGTTATTTTTATCCACTGGGTTGGAGCAAATGATCTGCTGTTCTTTGGTGAGATCCACCATAATGCGGACTCCCTCCTCGCTCTGGAAACCACCCTTACTGGGTTTCCAAGTAGTGCGAACCTCCTGCTAAAGGTTTCTCATGTGCCACCCTACCCATACGTTTGTATCTGCAGCCGCAGTCATGATACCCAACACTCTGATCATCTGACGTTGAGTGTTGGGTCTCATCAAGCTTCCACTCCCAGAGCCTATATCTGTGGGTTATCTCTATATTCTTGAATGGCCAAAGGGAATGGCTCTACCCACAAAGCCCAGGATCAACTGAAATAATTGGAAGATTCTCCATCGTTATTAACTATGGAACAAACTCCATGTTTCAAGGTTGAACCAACCCTTTCTTTACGTAAGTAGACAAACAAAGTTATGTATAGATCACATACATATCAAAGTCACCCACCAAGCTGACATAACAAGGGTTCAAAAGTAAGTTTAGAGAGGTTGCGATAGCATTACAAAACACAACAATTGGGGGCAATTATCCAAACGGTCTATAAGAAATATCTGAGCATTTTTCAAATAGCTCTGTTATTCACAAATGCATTTGTAAAGTGACAAGTGCAATATATTGTAAACAGCTATCCTATTGTTCCTCTTCAATTACAACTAAGAGTTCCCAAATTAAATTGTAAAGTCCATCAAACCACAGAGACATAAAAGCTGTAAACACAGGTAAAATTAACTGCCACTCTGACCCATGATGCCTTACCAGTACCAACACCTTCAACGCATGTTTCACAGTATTGCCACTTCCTCAGGAGGGTATATCCTAACTAGGGATAAGCGAACTTTTGAAAAATTTGGTTCTGTTCAATCCGACGAACTTTCGGGAAGTTCGGATTCGTACGAACCGATCCTAAAACGAACCTTGCTGTAACGGCTGAATAATTGCAGCTACAATAGTAGGAGTCTGATAAGGTATAGTTTCGTTTAGTTGCCGTTGCTATTACAATGAAAAAAGAGGAAAAAATCAAAGTGCAAAAATAGTGAAAAAAAATTAGCCAAGGTGTAAGTGATTACACGGGACATAGGACACAAAGTTCCTTGGACCCAGTAGGTGGAAAACAGACATTTGACAGTGGAACCAGCAGCAGTAATAGTATTGTATTGGACCTAGTGTGGAGGAGGGAAGGAGGAGGCAGCAGCACTTGATTGCAAACAGCCCAGTATGGTTGAAAAGAGACTATTGGAGGAGTCTGCACCACTTGATTGCACCAAGCCCAGTATGATTGGGAACAGACTATTTGAGAAGGAGGCGGAGGAGAAGGCAGTACCTGATTGCACCCAGGCCATTATGATTGCGAACATACTATTCATGGAGAAGGGATGGTCAGCCTTGGAGTGGGATTCCTCGCTGATGATCTTGGTTACCGCACTTTCCAGAATACGGACGAGTGGGATGATGTCCTTGATGCCTGCTCACAGAGTCACGTCCTCAAAAGGGGATCTACAATTGGCACGACATGTTCATAGAAACCTGTGCACTATGAGGTTTATCACATGTGCCATACAATGTGTATGACTCCCTGCTGCACTGCAGAGAAAAGGTTCTTCCCTTTGTGGGCTACAACACTTCACACCGTTATATGAATGGCTGAGCCAAGGTCAACTATCTCCTAACTGATGGTCCGGAGGAGCTCCTGCCCCCTGTGGCTTCGTTCACCCAGGTTCACAAAATGGAGGACAGCCTGAGAGCGCCGGGCCTGACATCGTTGGTAAGACACCGGGGCAGGTTGGACTGCAGTCACAGTGGTGGATGGTTGCAAGCTGGTGGAGACAGAACTTGTGCAGAACTGGCCCCCTAAAACACCGGGGAGGTGACAGTGGCAAGAATGGGTTAACTTTTTGGTGGTCTTCTGGGGGAATGTTGACCCAATGGGCAGTAATAGACATGTACTGCCCTTGCCCATAATTAAAGGACCAGAGATCAGCACTGGGGTGCACGGTCTTGGACACCAAGAATCCCAATGAGTCGCCAACATTTTTCTACACAACTGTGCAGTGATGGGACAGGCGATGGGACAGCTGATGGGACTTTTTTGGGGACTTTTTTTGTTTCTCAGACAGTGGTGGGTCTTTTTTTTTGGACTTGTTTTTTTTAACTTTTTGTTGTTGCAGCTAAACGGGGTTCTTCTATTTTTTGAACCTGATTTTAAAGATATGAACTGATTTTACCTTAATAAATTCAACAAGCTTGAACATTGAATTTGCTTTCATGTGTTTTGGTTAATACTCACAGACAGCTGTCACATTAAATTTTTGATTAGGCAGCACCCAGGTACATCTGAGGAGACTAATTTAAGGTCTCACCCTAACAGGGATGACGTTACACATCTTGATATTCACAGAAAACCTGGATACAAGGGATTATAGGAGTAATAATCCCTTGTATCCTGGTCTATTCTGTGACAAAAGTACAATTTTGCGACACTGTTGTTATTTTTTACCAGATTCGTAACGAAACTGGTTCATAACAGTTCGGTTCGCTCATCCCTAATCCTAACTACTCACTCCCAGTACCATTTATATAAGACACCGAATACTTACATTCAGGTCCAGTGGGTGCATTTTGTAAGGAAGGACAGGAATCATGCCACTTACGGTCTGGCCACCCCAATCATAAAACGCATATCTGGCACATGAAGCCCACGAGAAGGAAGAGCACCTATACCAGGACTCTCAGGACTCGCATCACAAGGAGGTAAGTATATAGGGATCCCATAACCAGCATATTCAGCACCAGAGATTGTACATATTGGGGGATGTTCTTTATTCATAAGGGTGGGTTCGCACGTACTGTACAAAAATCGGATGTCATGCTGCAGCGAAATCCGATGCGGATGCGATCCCTGTAATTTTCAACGAGAGTTCAATGAGGTTGAGGGGGCTGGTTTACATATTCGCAGCAGGATGATATTCCTGCTGCGATTATGTAAATGCCAGCCCCCTTAACCCCACCACCACCGGGAACATACTTTACCTGCTCCCTGCTCCGGCTGCATCTGAGGCGGGGCTGTGCACTGATTGGCTGCACGGGGCCGGGAGCCTCAGATGGAGCATGGAGTAGGTTAGGTATATTTCCGGCGTTGGGGGGTTAATGGGATCGGCAAACTTGCAGCATGAAATCCGCTGCAGATACCGTACATGTAAACCCGCCCTAAGAATATTACATCTCTCCAGCATATGCCTATAAACATTAGTATATTGCCATACAATACAGTGTGCAAAACAATGGGGGCTGAGTACTGTGGTGAGTATAAATTTTTTTGTTTGTTTGGCACTGTTTGTCATCAGTATGTGTACACTGCCTGACTACATCTGTAATCACAAGGGAACTGTAGAATATAGCAGCATTATGTGAGCATTGAATGGCAGTATTACATCAGCATGGTAATTTCAGATTAAATATTTTTCTTTCTGTAAATATTATAGTACTCCTATTATATTGTTCATATTGAGATGCTGAGCCTAAGGCTTAGTTTCCACAGGTGTCTGAAATATTAATCATTATTCTCTGGAGCAACATAAACGTATTCTAGCAATAAGAGGTTTATATAGGAACAAAAATACAATCTGTTTATTTTTCAGCATCCGTTATACATGATTCATTTTCTATTTTCTTTTAGGCAAATTAGAAACTCATGATGACATCTTATTTCTAGAATATACACATTGGGGGGAATTTATTAAGGGTGTTGCACCTAGTTTTAGGTGAATAATTGGAGTCTTCACTCATTTTTGGTCTAAGTTCTATTTTTGAACCAGTATTCGACGGGTGAATATTTTATAGATGCAACTTTGTTGTTTCTGCACAGTGAACAGCGTAAATAAAAAGAGTAGAAAAAAACCACCAGGATTGCTTATTGTTTTAATCGTATATCAGAACAAAAATTCTAAAAAGCGATCAAAAATTACCATTTGCACCAATATGTCGCCAATAAAAAGTATAGACCAAAACACAAAAAATAAGCCCTGTAGGTAGAAAAATAAAATTGTCAGGACTCTGAAAAGAGCGAGGAGGATAGCACAAAGGTTCCAATAGGAAAATTGTTATATTTAGACTGTGCTAACAAAGAACTCCTTGCTCCTTGCTTTTGCTGAGGCCTCCTAATAGTGACAGTACACTAAATGTTGTAGCCTCCCTCCCCCCACCAGATCACTCCCCTACCTTCTGCGGAAGAATGGCTACCGAACGGCAAGCCCTCTGTAGCATCAAGTGCCCAGCTCACTGGGGCAATGGCGGGGCCACTCAATGACAGGGTGGCGCTGCTGTGGCTGGTTGTGGTGCAAGCAGTCAATAGGGAAGATGACTGCCGGGTCAGGTGACGTCATGCCTACAGAAAGATGAAGCCCAGGCTCTACGGTACATGGGAAGGAGGCCAGTGGACAGTTCATCCTAGGGCAGCCCCAGCTGCAGTTATTTTAGTTAAAGGGGTTATCCAGCTCTACAAAAACATGGCCACTTTCTTTCATGACTTTTGTCTCCAGGTCAGGTGCAGTTTGCAATGAAGCTCCATTCACTTCAATGGAACTGAGCAGCAAAACCCCGCCCAAGCTGGAGACAAGAGTGGGGCTGTCTTTGGAAAAAAAAGTGGCCATGTTTTTGTAGACCCCTTTAAGTCAGAGATGGAGATCTATTAGAAGCACTAACAGGACCAGAGAAAAGTCATAAAACAAGGCAGTGTTAACCCTCTCCTCCCCATTTTTTAATACATATATATATGTCGCTACCACCTATGGTATCTGGCTATGCTGTCCAACAACAAGGGTTTAAAATAAGTAATTTTAATATATAAATTAATTTTTACTTATCATAGCTATGGCTAGGACCAGATTAACATTACAGGCCCTGGACCTCCAGCTCCAGGTCCCACTTTCCTGCTATCCTCGGGTGGAATTGATTTAGTATTTCAGTATAGAATAACAATGGCTTTAGCAGTGTCCCACACTTAGCTCCCCGCTGATTCTGTCTGAGCCAGGTGGAGAGGGGAGCTAGGTATCCATTGAATTTATTGATTATTAAATTTTTTTGACACAGAGACGGGGGAAGGGGGGGAAAAGAGGCATACTGCCAGACCCCTTTGGCGCCATCTTTACATATGGCATATGTATAAAACAATAACTGGGGGGCCCTCGGTGCTGTATTGCTCTGGGCTGCTGTAGCCCAGATCCATGGATTAGTCAGGAATAGTGTCAGTGCAATGCTAAGGCCCTGCCCTACCAGAACAACGGATCCCCCCTTTGCGATCGCATCGAGAGGGGGGAAGTCCGTCCAATAGACCACCATGGATGGTCTTTACAAGGCAATTAAATACAGCTCTCATGTGTAATTGCCGTGGTCCCGGGCTATTGATAGTGGCCGGGAGTGAGGCGGCTCATAGTAGGATAGCAGTGTGACTCCCCTCTGAACTCCCCTAGCAGGTATGTCCAGGTACAGGTATGTCCCGGCTGGTCTAGGGGATATTGTGCTATGCTGTTTTTTTATTGTTGTTGTTTTTTTTTTTATTCCAATTCACTTATATGAGTGCCAGTAGAACACAACTTTGCTCTTTCCATACTTTTATTCACCTGTTTGATCAGTCTTTGCCTGGATTGTGGCAAGCAGACAAAGGACCAGCAGTGATGGGGGCTAGGTGATACCTATTCTGCTTATAGGTTTGGGTCTCAGTGGTGGGTCACCATCTAAAGGACATTAATGGATATCCTAATGTCTAAAATGAAAGTAACCATTGTATTCTATAAAAACCTGGTATAACACCATTACTAGAAGCGTTGTTATTCTACAGCACACAACTTCAAAGCTTGCACAGAGTTCACATCTTACATATCATTAGGACCCCATTACACAATATACAAATCATAAAAATGACTGTATAAAGACATGTTATTGATGCGTAGAAATATTTGTGCTATTAGTTTACTTTATACTTAAAAAAAGAATTAGCAAATTCCAAATTATTTCAGTAAGCTAAAACCCTGCCTAGCTAAGGCATAATTATTATGTTTTATCATTTTCAAATCTCAAAATTTACTTAGGCTTTTTTAGACATTTAATGGGTAGTAATTTTTAATGATGCCCTCAGGAGTAACATGAAAACATTCCCCTTAACAGGTCTACACAGGAGAAAAGGGAAGCTATTTTAGTCAAAAAGATAAACCCAGCCTTAGCTACAAACATCATGCATTGAAACAAAAATAATGTTAGCCATGTCTGACTGTGAGAGTATAAGCAATATATATATATATATATATATATATATATATATATAATATAAATAATGGATTTTTTTTATGGAGAGAGAAGGGGGTAGATTTATCAACAGGGGATTTTTCTAGGTGTGGTCTATTTCTGCTTTGGCAAGAATAGACTGGTCTATTTAAAGTGCAATTTACTATCAGGGATAAGCCTGGTCTATTTTCTGTGGTGCACATTTGTTTGTCTCAGAATTATCTCTAAATAGTCTAATTATTGTCTCTAAATAGTCTCATTGGCCCTGGTTTGTGTCCTAAGTAATGAGCATTTTCTTTTACCTTTCTTTTTCAGATACAGGTATGAAGAGGACTACGTTGATGACCAGAAGACTTTAATGTTCAATAAAATGGTCAACGAGGGGTGTGGAGGTGTTTTTATTTGAATAAAAATGTATTTTTAGGTGTGTTGTGTTTTCTTTCATTAATTTACGGGCTTAGAAGTGAAAGCTGTCTGATAGACGGGACTTAGTCGGGACTTAGTGTTAGCCGGTATAAAATGGCTAACACTAACCCCCCATTATTACCCCAGTACCCAATGCCACCAGGGTTACTGGGAAGAGCTGGGTGCCAGTAATTCCGTAGAGTCAAAATTTGCGCTCCTAGACTGGGCGGCAAGGGGCTGGTATTATTAGGCTAGGGAGGGCCAAAATAAATAGCCCTCTTCACCCTGGTACTACTAGGCGGCTGCTGCTTGGTTTTTGACCCCTTAAGGACAGAGACAACTTGCATTTTTGCACTTCTGTTTATTTCCTCCTTGTGCTTAAAAGGCCATAGCACTTGCATTCTTTCACCTAGAGACCCACATGAGCCCTTATTTTTTGTGCCACTAATTGTACTTTGCAAGGACAGACTGAATTTTTTCATAAAGTATACTGCAAAACCGAAAAAAAATTCAATGTGTGGTGAAATTGACGACAAAAAAAAAACAAAAACGCATTTTGTTTATTTGGGGTTATGTGTTTTTGTGCCAATCGCCCTGGGGTAAAACTGACTTGTTATATATGCTCCTCAATTCGTTACGATTAAAACTATATGTAACATGTATAACTTTTATATTATGAGATGGCTTGAACCATTGTTAACAAATATATGTTCCTTAAAATCGCTCCTTTCCTAGGCTTATAGCGCTTTTATCCTTTGGTCTATTGGGCTGTGTGAGGTGTAATTTTTTGCGCCATGATGTGTTTTTTTTACTATTGGTACCTTGATTGCGCATATGCACCTTTTTGATCGCTTTTTATTACAATTTTTCTGGATTTGATGCGAAAATTTGCACTTTGGGATTTTTTTGCGCTTACGCCGTTTACCGTGCGAGATCAGGAATTGATAAATTAATAGCTCGAGCGATTACGCATGCCGCGATATCAAACATGTTTATTTATTTTTTTTATATTTATAACATGGGAAAAGGGGGTGATTCTAACTTTTATTAGGGGAGGTTTTTTTTTACTAATATTAACACTTTTTTTTTTTACTTTTACACATATACTAAAAGCCCCCCTGGGGGAATTCGAGTATATGCACTCTGATCTCTTATTGATCTATTCTGTATATAGTAATACAGCATAGATCGATGAGATAGGCACTCGATTGCTTTCAGCTGCTGCAGCCAGAAGCAACCGAGTGCCGAGCCGGGATCAGCGCCTTTACGGCGCAGACCCTGGCCGACAGCAGACACGAAGATCACTCCTCTGGGACGACGTCCCGGGGGGACGATCTCCACCACTATACCACCATGGATCGGGCTGCATCTGATTACTTTATTAGCGGGCGCTGCGATCGGACCATGCCTGCTAATAGCCGCGGTCCCGGGCTACATGCGGCACCCGGGACCACGGCGGTTCAGAGCGGGGTTGCCTCGCGGACCCCCTCTGAACTCCCTGAGGCGGCCACAGGGCGTAAATATACGCCCTGTGTCGTTAAGGGGTTGACCTGGCTGGTTATGTAAAGGGGGAGAGGAACCTATGCATTTTTTTTTTTAATAAATAATTAAAATAAAATAAAAAACGCATAGGATCCCCCCCCTTTCCATAACCAGCCAGGTTAAAAACCAAACAGCAGCAGCCTAGTAGTACCAGGGTGGGAAGGGCCATTTATTTTGGCCCTCCCCAGCCTAATAATACTAACCTGCTGCCGCCCAGTACGGAAGTGCCAATTGTGATGCTCTGGGACTACTGGCACCCGGCTCTTCCCAGTACCCCTGGTGGCATTGGGTACTGAAGTAATATTGGGGGGTCAGTATTAGCCATTTTATACCGGCTAACACTAAGTCACGACTTAGTAATGGATTCCGTCTATCAGACAGCTTCCACTACTAAGCCTGTAATTTAATGAATAAAAAATCAACACACCTAGAAAAAATTTTTATTCAAATAAAAACACCCCCATACCCCTCGTTGACCATTTTATTGTACATTAAAGTCGTAGTCCAAATGAATCCGACTTAATCCTCTGCATACCGGTATCTGAAAAAGAAAATGAAAAAAACACAAGAAAACAAACAGAAAGTCCCTGGGAGCCAGACTGTAACTTCCATGCCCACGGTGGAGGTCACCCAGCTTTCCCAGCAGCCTGTAAGATTAACCCTTACAGGATCCTGAAAAAGCTGGGTGACCTCCACCATGGGCATTACATTTTGGCTCCCGGGGACTTAACTTCTGTTCTGGCACTGCACCTGCACCAGCAAGGAAGGGGGTTAAGTGCCCTCTTCCTTGCTGGGGCAGATGCAATGAGCTCTTCATGGGGGGATGTGATGGCTGGGAGTTACCTACTGCTTTGTCCACAGTTGGTATTTCCCGGTAAACCCCGCCCCCACTATGCTTTGCCCCGCCCCTGTATCGGACACGGCAGACACAGAAAGCGGGGCTTGCCGTCGCGGGGGGGGGGGAAGGGTTACTGGGAGTGCTACCAACTGTAGACAAAGCAGCAGGTAACCCCCAGCCATCACCCCCTTCCACCCCAATAAAGAGCACTAAACCCCCTTCTTTGCTGGTGCAGGTGCAGTGCTAGAACAGTCTGGTTTCCAGGGGGTTAAGTCCCCGGGAGCCAGACTGTAACTCCCATACCGGGGATTTTTGCTTTCTGCTTCTGGGTGAAAAACCCCGTAAGGCAGGGAATCCCGGCTTAATGGGGGATTCCCTGCTCCTGTGCTGTAAGGAGGGGTGCGCTATGCACCCCTCCTTACTGTACAGCCCCAGAGGGTTAGTAGTGATGCTACTGCACTGCACCCGACCCACGGAGCATACCGACTCCACATTAGGTGGTGAAATACACCACCTCTAGTGTGGAGTCAGTCTGCGACCCATGTGCGACTATTTTAACATAGTCGCACATGATAAATCATGCCTACTTTCAGCGTAAGCTGAAGTAGGCATGATCAGAGTATGTCAGGGAAAAGTCGCTAAATTTTGAGCAGCTATGCGGCTGATCAAAATTTTGCAACTTTTTTACGCCAAAAAAGTGGCGTAAATTGTTAATAAATCTCCCCCTATGTCTTTATTGGGCTATGTTTACACAAAGTTTTTCAGCTCCCTTTAAATTACGTCCATCATTTTAAGTCTAAGGCCCCAAATCCTGATCAGGAGGCCTCAAAAGCCATCAGGAAAGTATTAGGATTTCCTGACAGTAATCCGTTTTTACCTTCAGCATACCATCAGGAAACCATCAGGAAAAACCTTCAGGATTTTCTGATGAGAAAAAAAAAGTGATTTCAATATGATCTAGTATGCCCCTCGTGTACCTTGCCACTGCGTTCCCCTTGTGTACCCTCCTACTGCGTCCCCCTCGTGTACCGTGCGACTGCGCCCCTCTCGTGTACCGTGCCACTATGCACCTCTTGTGTACCGTGCGACTGCGCCCCTCTCGTGTACCGTGCCACTGCGCCCCTCTCGTGTACCGTGCCACTGCGCCCCTCTCGTGTACCGTGCCACTGCGCCCCTCTCGTGTACCGTGCCACTGCGCCCCTCTTGTGTACCGTGCCACTGCGTCCCCCTTGTGTATCGTGCCACTGCGTCCCCCTTGTGTATCCTGCCACTGCGCTCCTCGCGTGTACCCTGCCACTGCGTCCCCCTCGGGTACCCCGCCACTGCACCCCCTAGTGTACCCCGCCACTGTGTCCCCCTTGTGTACCTTGTCTCCATCTCCCCCTCATGCCACATGTCATCCTCTTATCTGTTGCAGAACTACAACTCCCATTATGTGATGAAGTCCTGCATATTACCACACAAACCATGATGGGAGATGTAGTTCTACTGTGCCCCTGCCTCCCCCCTCCTATACTGTGTCATCCTCTAATCTGTTGCAGAACTACATCTCCCATTATGAACTGCCAATGGGGCATGATAGGGGTTGTAGTTCTGTAACAGGGAGAGCAACAGGTTGCAAAGCTACAACTCCCATCATGGACTGTCAGCAGGACAAGATGGGAGTGGTAGTTCTGCAACCTGAATGGCAACATGTTGCAGAACTACAACTCCAATCATGGCCTGTTAGCAGGACACGATGAGAGTGGTAGTTCTGCAACCTAAATGGCCACATGTTGCAAAACTACAACTCCCATCATGGACTGTCAGCAGGATATGATGGGAGTGGTAGTTCTGCAACCTGAGTGGCCACATGTTGCAGAATTACAACTCCCATCATGGCCTGTTAGCAGAACATGGTGGGAGTTTTAGTTCTGGGGTGGGGGTGATGTCACCTGTCCTGGTGTCTGGAGCCCAGGGTATCTAGAAGGGTTGCCCGGCAGTCTGCGGCGGCAGCAGGTGGTGAGTAACGGGGGGCAGAGTCCTGCGGGCAGCGGCATCACGGGGGGTGTCTTTGGGGGTGCGGAGTCCCGGCGGGCAGCGGCATCACGGCAGGGGGGGCGGGGACGGAGTCCCGGCGGGCATCGGCATCACCCGGCATCGGCAACCTGGTGGTGGGAAGGGGGTTGTTGCTTAGTCTCAGCGGGCAGCGGCATCACGGGGGGGGGGCTGCGGAGTCCCGGCGGGCAGCTGCATCACCAGGCGGGAGGGGGGGTTGGGTTTGGGGCACAGGTGTGGAGGACGGGGACCGGGGGGTGTCGGTTTAGGGGTACGGCAGGGGGGGGGGGTGCTCTCCCAGGTCACCCGGAGGTCCGGCCGCTTTCCTGATGTGCATCAGGAAAGCGGCCAGAGCTCCGGAGCTCCCATAGACTTCTATGGGGGTGTCCGTTCCGGGTTTCTGGATGAAAATAGGACAGGATCTAAAAAATCCTGACATGTTTTCCGGAACGGACACCCTTCCGGAAAAATCCGGAAGGGTGTCCGTGTCTAATGTAATCCTATGGGTCCGGAAATCCGTCCGGATTTCCTGATAAGAAATCCGGGTGGATTTTCCAGATGTGTGAAGGGGGCCTAAAATAACGAGGGCGTTATTTAGCTGTCTGGCTTACCCTTAGTGCAATAACGGCTGTTGGTACATTATTCTGATTTGGCCTTTGGATGTGTCTTTAATTAATTGAAGTCCATTGAATTTAATAGTAAAAACGGTAAACAGGGCGGTGAAAAAAGAAAAACTGTATGTGAAGAACTAAAAAATAACGTCCACTGTTTGCAAAAGACGTCCGAAAATAATTGTCACGATCATTATTTTGACTTTGTCTTATCTGTACTGCCTATAGCTAAACTACTGGCAGAGCTACAAATGCTAAGATCCTATGTAGAAGCAACATTTGTTCTATTTTTGCCTAAATCATCTCCTTATGTTTCAGTCACTGCACATATGCTTCTTAAAGCAAATGTCGTAGTTTAGCTGAATGAGCAGCCATGCGATCCATCTCATAAAACACGGCTCTTGAGAAGCAAAGATCACAGAGGGATCATCTTCAATGCTTCTGTTTGGATGGAAGACTAGAGAGGACAATGATAAGATAACAGTGCCATTTCCAGGACAATTCTGGGAAAAATACCCCCAATCACTGGCTGAATGCAATGGAACAGCACCTGGGCCAATGATTGGCTGAGTGGGCTGTCACTCTCAAGATGAGAGAGACAGCCTGCTCAAACACTCATGGGCCCCAACACTGTCCCTTCTCAGTGAGCCAGTGATTAACTAGGCAGGCTGTCACTCTTGTCTCAAAAAATGACAGCCTGCTTAGCCAATCACTGCTCACGGTGCTTTCCTGCTTCAGTTAGTGATTGGCTGAACAAGCTGAAGGCAGCTGAAGATGGCAGATACCCAGAGGAGGACAGCGGGGGAGCACAGACAGGTGATAAAACCTTTTTTTTGTTAGTTTTTTTAAATGTACGGCTGCTATCTTTATGAACCTGTTCCGAACTTTGCAAGAACTTTGGTTTGGTACTGAACTGAACCTTTTGCAAAGTTCAAAACAAATCTTTGTTCAGAAGTTCAGTTCAATGATTTCTGCTAGGGAGTCCTGGAAAACATGGATACAGTCTATCCTATTATTAGAGAAGCCTGGTGTTTTTTTTTTTTACCTACTTACCATTCCCCGTGCCCGCAAATCGACATGTCAGAAGGTCCTGGACCCCCGCCAGAAGGCATTTCCCTCCAAATTTTGATGACATCCCAATTTGGAGCAAAATGTTTGACCTAGCTTATGAATGCCCTTGAGCCGATGAGTGACTGCAGCAATATACCGGCCCAGTCACTGGCTGGCTGAGTGGGGCATCCATTAACCGTATTGTAAGGTGGAAGAGCTGAGAGCTGGAGAATGCCGACGGGTGCCCCTGGAGCAGGACACAGTGCAGCGCTGGCACGTGGAGCCGCAAATATGCATTATTTATTATGTTCCCTCCACTTCCTGCCTGAATGGAATTTTTATTGCCCCATCGGACTTCTCCTTTAAGCCACCATAAGCAAAGAAGCCCCTTGACATTACAGAGTGTCATTCAAAGTACAATTTTTCCCACACACAAAAAAAACCATACCATTACATGGCACTGTAGATGGGAAATGGAAAAAAAATTGGCTTTTAAACGACAAGGATTAAAAAACAGAGACCTAAAAAGAAAATAATGCTATAATCTTTGGTGAATAATTCTTATATAAGAAAGCATAGAGAAATATAATATTGTTTTATTATATTTCATTTACTATGGACTTGTACTATGGACATGTATGAACCATGTATGTATATTAAAGTATTGTATTGCCCAAAAGTTATACAAATCACCAATGTACACTTGTTACGGGAAATGCTTATAAAGTGCTTTTTCCCTGCATCAAGGCTTCACTTCCTGGATAAAATGGTGATGTCACGACCCGACTCCCAGAGCTGTGCGGGCTATGGCTTCTGGAGAGGATGATGGCAGGGGGGTGCTCAGTGTCCTCCAGTACCCCATGTACCTCAGTGTCACAGCGCCCCTCTCCAGCAGCCACAACCTGCACAGCTCTGGGAGTCCAAGTGGGTCGTGACATCACCATGTTATCCAGGAAGTGAAGCCTTGATGCAGTAGTAAGTGCAGGGAAAAAGGACTTTAAGTGCATTTCCCGTAATAAGCGTATATTGGTGATTTGTATAACTTTAAGGGGCAATATAATACTTGAAATGAAATATTTTCGTCTGACTTTAATGCTTCCATTTGTAACCATTCTTTTCTATTTTGTACTGTACTTGTATACCATTTTGAAAAGTTTCGATTAAGTAGCTGAGGGAGCCTCCCAGTTTAGCCAATGTACCATTTTATATAAGATGATGAAAAATCTATCATAGTCATCAAGTGAAATTGCTTTGCTTGTAAGAGTATCCACTGCATGAACTACAACCACCTAGCCTAATTTGTTTTTATTTTTCAGCAAGTGAACAGAAAAGATTATCATTTTACAGACAGGAGATCAATGTTCTTTCCTTTGATGGAACAATATGACTTGTCAAACATCATTCACTATTAGACCGTTTATTCTTTTCAAGCAATAAAAATTTCTTTTTTTGCCAACCCATGACAATAATAATGGAGACATCTCACTTATTTGATGTACATTCAGGGTTTTTTTTATACTTCATAGCAAGCATACAAATTACAGTTATGACAAAAATAATGGTTATTTAATAGCTGACCCATTCTGACTTTATGAAACATAAATACATAAAAGTAAATTATTTCAATTAATGGCAGGTACTTTTTTTCAGGAGATAAAGAAAAGTTATTCAGTGATGAAAAATAAAGTGCAATTATGAAGAAAAAAAATTCCAATTAGAATTTTATTTCTCCTTCTATACTAACAGCCTTAATTTTTTGAGAAATTCCCACATAAGTAAGACTCTCCATCAAGAAGTCTGACAGATGAGTTTTGTATTATAAAGCTTTGTTATTGCCTAATTTGCCCCATAAGTTTTCAATTACATTTATATTGAAACTGTTTGGTGACCATGAGAACAAGCTGATGTGCTGTTTCAGGGTGGGCTGGTGGGGGGGGGGGGGAGTAACCCTTCCCTGATTTATGGCTGACTTTATTCTTCCTCCTCCCCTTTTAAGACCCAAATTGTTTTTGTTATCACGGTAAAAAAAAACATTATCTGTATGTGAAAAAAAAAGTTCACCATACAGAAAAACTCTCATGCTATATATATTCTACAGGTCACGCATGATGCGACCGCATCAGAACTCAGCGCCACTAAAGATAACCTTTTCAGAGACCTCTCATTCAGGGTGGGTGTTACTAAAGGCAAGGAGAGCATAAAGGAAGACCCCAGAGGTGTTGAAGGCCTACAGCATGAACGTTCTAGGTCGAACCTTCCATTTGATTCCCGATGCCTTCCCAGTCCGTGGGGAAGGAAGAGACAGCCCAGATACCGCCTGGAATTTTGAGATTCAGCCTAGATAAATAGCTTTCCCACGAACCGGAAAGGCATCAGGAATCAAATGCGGAAGGTTCGACAAGGTTCGAGTTCAATAGAACCTAAGATTTCGATCATCTCTAATTCTAGGCTTCAGTCAGTCAGATAATTTTTTTTTTACCCCAAAGATGGCACCAGGTGCATTTTGAAACTCAGGATCGGATAAAACTTCATGTCAAGTAGGGGGGTGGTGGTACGTGGGTACCTTTTGCACTTTAGATTTTTACACACTGGTATTTCTATTTGACTGATTTGTAGTCTGCACCCCTACCTGTTATTTATAAGTAGACCATAAAATAAGTATCAAGGCTTTTATTAGCTGTTTATATGCAAAAATATAGCTGTATGTCCCAACTAAAAATAACAATTTTTGGTTCCTTCTACCTTTTGATAAAATAAAAAAAAGTCTTTAAATACATTCCAAAAAAAAATCCCAGAAGAAAAGTCTAAAAAAAGTCTATTTTTTGGACGTACTGCCTACGCTGCTAAGTGCAGGACCAGTCAGGGAGGATAGTCGACAGTTTGTGTCAGCAATCTAGACATCCCAGTCTGTAATCCCAGACGGAGTTCATGATAGTGAGGACTCCAGGACTCCTTGTTCTTTTTTACCTTGAGGGTGCCTTAACACAACGAATCCCCGCTGCAGGCATTGATTGGGTGAGCGCAACATCCTGCCGAGAACCCCCAAAGCTATCCAGAGCGCAAAGCAGGTAATGTATGCGCCCGCCGGCGGGGGGGTTAACTTACATACTCGCAGCGGGATGTCAATCTCACTGCAAATATGCATTCTCATAAGGATGCACGGACACTCGTGAAATCCGCTACGGATCCGGTGTGTGTGAAGGCCCCCTGAAGATTATTTTTAATTAAATTGACTGTATTGTAAGGGTCATTGTCCTGCTGCAGAATAAAAATTAGGACAAGTTTTACTTTGCAGCATTTTTCTGCCAAATTTTTTTACACATCGATGCAAATTATGAAAATAAAATTACAATAGTGAATTATTAAGAAACCTATTTGTTTTTTACACAGATTTGCTTCTTTGAGAATAAGACTATTCCCAAGAAAATGTTATTTAATTTTTATAATTTATATCATATACAGTACATAATAGAAATTGGATCTAACTTCATTAGTATTCATATGCATTCCCAAAGATGTGAGGAAATTTTAAAGTATGTTGTTAATTCTAAATTAGACTTGTGGCATACGTTAGAATATTATGTGTCTTCATACTTTTTTTTTTATTTTACTATACAATGACATTCAGCAAAATATAAATATTTATAATTATATCAAATGTCAATATGTCTCTCATGATAAATTTATACCCAGAGCCTAACCAATCAAACTTATGAAATGTCTTTTTTTTTTTTTTTAAATGATAAAAACAATTAAAAGCAAGGTTCACATGGTGTAGTTGAAATCACTTTAACCCTCTAACCATGAATACCGTACACTGGGATTTGTTATAGTACTATGAAAAAGCTCAGGAGCTGAGCAGCCAGTACTCACAGTCAATGAAGCGATCATGCTGCTGTCCATCATTAACCCCTTAAATGCCATTATTTATAGCAATGAAGATATTTTAGTGTGTCACTGACCAATCAGAAACCCATTGTGACTGCATGGGCCTCGATCTGACAGCAGAATGTCTCATACTTAACTCTGTGCTGTCTGATCTGTGATCTTTTACTAGAATCTACCTTAGGCAGACTCTAGTAGCAGAGCGCTGATATTACTGATAAATCCTTTTCAATAGTATAGCATTTACCGCTGTAAGCAATCTAATGACTGTTTCCCTAAAATAAAGTGTAAAAATAAAATAAATAAAAGTAAAAATCATCCCCCTTTTCCCACTTTACAAATAGAAATATGTAAAAGATCTGTGCCAATCAGCTGTTTGACACCATAATACACAGTAAATTGTCACTTGTTCTTTTCACTTTGTAACGGCATCTTTCAATCTGCCATAAAATGAATGACGGAACCTTAAAAATATAATTTATGTGGTGAATTTTGGGGGGCTTCCATGTTTACATAATGCATTTTACAGTAAAACTGGCATTTTTTATTTATTCTATAGGTCAGTCTGAACACAGCGATATGCGTGTTTTCTAGGTTTTCTAATGTTTTACTATTTTTATTAGCAGTAAAACCTTTTTGCAAATAGGTATATTTAAAATAGCCTTATTGTGACTCCTATAGCGCTTTTATTTTTTCATCTACGGGATCATATGGGGCATCATTTTTTGCATCATGATCTCTAGTTTTTATTAGTAACATTTTTTTATTTTAATAGATCAGACGATTACACACGCTAGGGTATATTATATGTTAATTAGCTTTATTATTTTTATGTGTTTTATGTATAGAATGGGAAGGGGGGTGATTTTCACTTTTATTGGGAAGGGATTTTGGGGCATTTTTTTAAACTTTTATTAATTTTTTTTTTTACACTTCTTAAGTCCCCTTAGGGGACTTTAACATTATTACATTAGCTTGCTAACACTGATCACTGCTATGCCATAGCATAACAGAGATCACTGTTATTGGCAATCTTCTGATAGAGCCTGCCTGTGGCCTGTGGCAGACTCTATTAGAAGATCGGACTGCACAGAGGTAAGTAGAAGACCTCCAGCAGTCAGACAGTGTGATCGGGACCCCCGCAGACACTCTGCAGGGGTCCTGATTGCTAAGTGACCGGAGTTGCTCCGGTCACTTATACTTAAAGGCGATCTAGCTCCATAGCCCAGGACCCCAGCGGGGTGTACATTTACGCCCTCCTGCGTTAAGACACAGGCAGTGGGGGCGTAAATGTACGCCCATGGTCGTTAAGGGGTTAACAGCATTACGGAACCAAGCCACAGGGTGTCATCGGCTGTGGGACAGAGTGATGCTGGATCTCCGTTGAAAAGGTTTAGTGATGAAATAGGGTGGTTGGATACATGGATGTTTATAAACCTCATACTGAATATATTTTCCTGTTTTAGATCTTTGCATAGCTGAGCATTGAGAATTGATGTACTGCTTTGTAATCCAGCAGCCTTAAGGGCAATGGAGAAAATTAGGCATGCCCCTAAAAATCTGTCGGATCATAACCCTTGATATGGGGTCTGAAACAGCCAAAGAAAGGGCTTCTTTAAACCGCTCATGTTAAACCTTCATTGGCTATACATCTTGGGAGATACAGAGGAAATGAATAGAAAAGTGGAAGGATTTATAGCCATCAATAAGGAGTGAGCAAATATTCAAGTAATATGGGATGCATTAAAAGGGTATATCAGGGGGATAGATCTTTAAAAAAAAAAACATTATTAAAAAGAATTTTTTTTAAGCTAAAGAAACACAATATATGCAGGAGTTAAATAAAAAGCACAGGAAGAATATGCTGAATTTATTAGGGGTAAGGCATATAAGCATATAACAACCTAAATCTCAAACCTTCCCGTACTTATCAGCTGATGTATGTCCTGCAGGAAGTGGTGTTTTCTTTTCAGTCTGACACAGTGCTCTCTGCTGACATCTCTGTCCGAGTTCCTGTCTCGGACAGGGGTGGCAGCATGAGAACACTCAGGACATACAGCAGATGTTAAATATGGGAAGACTTGAGATTTTTAAATAGAAGTAAATTACAAATCTACTTTGTGAAACCAGTTGATTTGAAAGTAAAAAAATTTCACTGGCGTACCGCTTTAGGTGACTATTCCTTGCTAGGTTGATAAGCCTAAGAAAATGCATGTGGAATCTGGATATTGTGAAAGAAGAATGGTTAAACCAGGTTAAAAGATAAGGGTGGATAGCGGCAATGGGTAAAAGGTAAAGAGAACGGATTTAAACATTTTTAGAGTAGTTGGTAAAATTTTCCTACCCCCACCGATGGTGAGAGGAGGGAATGTTGCTTGGGTAAGTGGGTGAAAAGAGGGTGAAAATGATAAAATATTAAATTGTTGTTTATGGATATGTAATTGTTAGTTTATGTAATTTACAAGAATAAGAGATGTTTGTACTTGCACATTTTTATACTTCATAGGGGTAATGATATGCCCTGTGAATGTTGTCGAATTTTCACTTTTTGTGGAAAAACACATAAAGAAATAAAAATAAAGGAAGTTGCAACCATAATTTATTCCTAAAACAGAGATGAAGTTGAGTTTTTTTTTATCGGAGCCTACCAGCTGTGCTCTTCATATCAATGCACCTGTTGTAATTGTGCAACTACATATGGTAAAACATATATCTTTTATTTCTTTTGATGAATTTGTTACCACTTTGCCTTTATCAGAAGAGCAAAACCTTGGGGGAGACACCTAATTGGCATCGTGTAGTGACACAGCAAGCCCCTGGATTGAACTGCATCGCGCCAAAGTAACCTGAAAATACTAATGAGCTGTACGCTGTGGCTCAAAGGATTTTAGTAGTGTTTTCAGTGCTGCCAAATGAAATTATGAGCCATTTGGTGTTTTGCTTTGTTCTTGTTTGTTTACTTCTGGTCAACATTAGAGTGTTTTGCTTTATAGAATAAAACACCAAATACTGTCACTTATTGGAAACTCACTAAGGTGTTGTATTGTCTTCATGCCAACATTTAGATGTATTGCGCGCTTAGAAAAGAAACATCATGGGCGTCATTGATTCTTTTAAGTTAATTAAGTAGAAGCTTTTGTAGCGATTGTATAATGATTCCGACAGAGAAATTAACAATTAGGTTACGTTCATTCTAAAGACTGTCTCTAGACTTGACTGTAGGAAACACAGTATTCAGCCTCTGTAATGTTATCTAGTATGTCTAGACAAATAATTCAGAATTTCAGGTTTCAGCAATCTATGATTTTATTCAGGGGGAATTGTTTACAGTTATCTAAAGTTAAAGGGGAACAAATCCAACTTGCTGATATGTCCCTATTGCACAGGAGGCGCAGAGGATGCAGGTATGTCTCTTACCTTCATCCTCTGCGCTGTTCCCCTGCACTTAGTTGTTTACTCCTCTGTCCGGTAAGACCTTTGGGAGCACTGCCCCTCCCTCCTAGCGATGATTCGGCCCGCCCACGGCCTGCCCGCTCCATTGATAACCATTAGAAGGGAGGGCCAGGCCAGATCAGCACTATGGGGGCGGGTCACTGCTCCAAATACTTTTACCGGATCATGGAGTGAACGAATAAGTACACAGGAACAGCACCAAAGATGAAGCTAAGAAAGATACCTTCATGCTAGGTGCCTCCTGCACAATAAGGACAAATCAGGTTAGATTCGTCTAAGTTTCCCATTAAAGCATACCTGTCATTAGAAAAGAGCTTGGACTTTTCCCAGCTTGTTCTCCAGATCTGTCGTCTTCTGAACACTCAGTCTATGACGGAACAAAACTTTTGACAAGTCTACGTGACGTAAAAAGCTAAAAAATATATCTGTGACATGTCAAAAATTGTTTTTTTTCTAATAACAGGTACGTTATACCTGAAAGAATTTGCCTTTCTGTTCTGATATAGAATCAAAACTACATTGCCAATATAATGTTCCCAAAAACAAGCCAGGAGGACACTGGAAGTGCGTGGAGCGGTAAGTATATGGCGACGAACAAGGATTTTCAAACTTGCTAAAAGAGAACAATCAGCCAATGATCAGCTCCTCAACTGATCTTTGTCTTTACACAGCAAGATATCTGCCTGATTTGGCAGATAATCTCCCTGTGTAATAGGAACTTTATTTTCTCATGTAGAGTTACATTTCACTTGACAGTAAGGGTACACAGGCCACATTGTTACAGTATATAGAGGAGCTTGAAAGGCTGGTTTCACACATGGCAGCGTTTTGGAAAACTGCCACTGCAATATTTGAGCAAAAGCCAGGAGTGGATCTGGCAGGTAAGAGGCATATTAACATTTCCTTTTCCTATTACTTTTTGGCTCAAAAACTGCAATTTTCTTTCCATTACCTTGAGCAGCCCAATTGCATGACCAAAGCTTGTATGCCAGGCTTGCTTCCAGCTGTACAAAGAATAGTCCTTTAACCCCTTAACGACCAAGGGCGAAAATGTACGCCCTGGCGTCGTAAAGGGCCGCCTGGTGACCCTGCTCTGAACCGCCGCGATCCTGGGTGCTTTATGCAGCCCGGGACCGCTGCAATTAGAGGACATGGTCCGATCGCCGTGACTGCTAAATAGCCATTTAAATGCAGCTGTCAAAGTTGACAGCTGCATATAAATTGCTGTGTTCTCCCATCAGTGGTGGTCTAGTGGTGGTCCCTGCTTGTGATCCGGCCGGGGGTCTGTGCCGTAATGGCGCTGATCCCGGCTCGGTAATCTATTGCTCTTGGCTGCAGCAGCCGAGAGCAATCTATCTATACTGCATAGATCTCAATGAGAGATCAGTGTAGTAATACTGGAAGTTCCCCAGGGGGACTTCTAGTAAGTGTGTAAAAAAAATAAAAATGTTATTAGTAAAAATCCCTTTCCCTAATAAAAGTTTAAATCACCCCCCTTTTCAAATTTTATAAATAAAGATAAATAAATAAACATATTTGGTATGGCCGCGTGCGTAATTGCTAGAATTATTAATTTATCACATTCCTGATCTTGCAGGGTAAATGGCGCAAGCGCCAATTCCGAAATGCAAAGTTGAGCATTTTTTGGTAGCATCAATTCCAGAAAAATTTTAATAAAAAGTGATCAAAAAGTTGCAAAAAATGATACCTCACATAGCCCCAGAGATCAAAGGATAAAAGCATTATAGGCATGGGAATAGAGCAATTTTAAAGACCATTTATTTAAAATATAAAAAAGGTTTTAATTTTTTAAAAGCAACCAAATAAAATAAAAGTTACACAAGTTACATATTGCTGTAATCATATTAACTTGAAGAACATGTATAACAAGTCAGTTTTACCCTAGGGTCAACAGCGTAAACACAAAAATCCTCCAAATAAAATGTTTTAATTTTCAATTTCACACATATAATTTTTTTCTGCTTTTGCAGTGTACTTTATGCAAAAATTAAGCCTGTCATTGCAAAGTACAATTAGTGGCACAAAAAATAACGGCTCATTTGGGTCTCTAGGTGAAAAAATGCAATCGCTGTGGCCTTTTAAGCACAAGGAGGAAAAACGGAAAAATGAAAATTGGCCGGGTCCTTAAGGGGTTAACACATTCTAGGTCCAGGATAATTAATAAAATGAATGTTCTGTTAATACTTCTATTCTAATTCTTCTAGCTGAATATGATCCAGTTCTTAGAGAATTAGTTTAACCCCTTGCCTCTAAAGCCTGTTTTGGCCTTAATGACCAGGCTCATTTTTCAAAATCTGACCTGTCTCACTTTATGCTCTTATAGCTCAGTGATGCTTTAACGTATGCTAGCGATTCTGAGATTGTTTTTTCGTCACATATGGCACTTTATATTAGTAGCAAAATTTGGTCACTACTTTGTGTATTTTTTGTGAAAAACATCAAAATATCAAGAAAAATTTGAAAATTTAGCATTTTATGAACTTCTGAAATTCTCTGCTTCTAAAAAAGGAAGTCATAGCGCATAAATTAGTTACTAAGTCACATTACCAATATGTCCTCTTTATTCTGGCATAATTTGGGAAACATATTTTACTTTTTTAGGGTGTTACGGGGCTTAGAAATTTATGAGCAAATTATCACATTTTGTGAAAATTTCCAAAACTGATTTTTTTTAGGGACCAGTTCTTTTTTTAAATGGATTTAGAGGGCTTGTATACTGAAACCCCCCATAAGTGACCCCATTTTGGAAACTAGACACCTTAAAGAATTAATCTAGGGGTATAATGAGCATTTTAACCCTACAGGGGCTGGAGGAAAGTATTTACAATTAGGCCGTAAAAAAATCGAAAATGTAAATTTTCAAATAATATATACGTTTAGATTAAAGTTTCTCATTTTCAAAAGGAACATGAGAAAAAAAGCATGCCAAAATTTGTAACGCAGGTTCTCCTGAATACAATGGTACCCCAGATGTGGGCGTAAACCACTGTATGGGCACACAGCCGGGCTCAGAAGTAAAGGAGCGCCAATTAGCTTTTTTAATGCAGATTTTGCTGAAGAAGTTTCTGAGCGCCAGGTGCATTTGCAGTGCCCCTGTAGTGTCCGCAGAATAGAATCCCCCCAAAAGTCACCCCATTTTCGAAAGTACACCCCTCAAAGAAATCATCTTGGGGTAGGATGAGCATTTTGACCCATTTTGACCCCACATGTATTAGAGGAAAGTATTCAAAATTAGACAGTAAAAATGAAAAACACGAATTTTTCCAATAATATGTTTGTTTAGTTTGAAATTTCTCAATTTCACGAGGAACAAGAGAAAAAAAGTACCCCAAAATTTGTAAAGAAGGTTCTCCTGAATACAACGGTACCCCATATGTGGGTGTAAACCACTCTATGGGCACACAGCCGGGCTCAGAAGAAAAGGAGCGCCAATTAGCTTTTTCAATGCAGATTTTGCTGAAGAAGTTTCTGAGCGCCAGGTGCATTTGCAGCGCCCCTGTAGTGCCCGCAGAAGAGAAACCCCCCAAAAGTCACCCCATTTTGGAAAGTACACCCCTCAAAGAATTCATCTTGGGGTGTGGTGACCATTTTGACCCCACAGGTATTAGAGGAAAGTATTTAAAATTAGATAGTAAAAATGAAAAACTTGAATTTTTCCTATAATATGTTTGTTTAGTTTGAAATTTCTCAATTTCACGAGGAACAAGAGGAAAAAAAGTACCCCCAAATTTGTAAAGAAGGTTCTCCTGAATACAACGGTACCCCATATTTGGGCATAAACCACTGCATGGCCACACAGGAGGGCTCAGAAAGAAGGGAGCGCCAATTAGCATTTTCAGTTCAGATTTTGCTGAAGAAATTTCTGAGCGCCAGGTGCGTTTGCAGCGCCCCTGTAGTGTCCGCAGAAGAGAACCCCCCCAAAAGTCCCCCCATTTTGGAAAGTACACCCCTCAAAGAATTCATCTTGGGGTGTGGTGACCATTTTGACCCCAAAGGTATTAGAGGAAAGTATTCAAAATAAGACAGTAAAATTGAAAAACTAGAATTTTTCCAATAATATGTTCGTTTAGTTTGAAATTTCTCAATTTCACTAGGAACAGGGGATAGGCTGCATGCCCAAATCTGTAACGCAGGTTCCCCTGAGTAGAACGGTACCCCATATGTGGGCATAAACCACTGTATGGACACACAGCCGGGCTCAGAAGGGAAGGAGCGCCAATTAGCATTTTCAGTGCAGATTTTTCCGAAGAAGTTTCTGAGTGCCAGGTGCGTTTGCAGAGCCCCTGTAGTGTCAGAAGAATAGAACCCCAGCAAAAGTCACCCCATTTAGGAAAGTACACCCCTGAAAGAATTCATCTTGGGGTGCAATGAGCGGTTTGACCCCACAGGTATTAGAGGAAAGTATTCAAAATAAGACAGTAAAAATGAAAAACTCGAATTTTTCCAATAATATGTTCGTTTAGTTTAAAATTTCTTAATTTCACGAGGAACAGGAGAGAAAACGTACCCCAAAATCTGTAACGCAGCTTCTTCTGAGTAAAACGGTACCCCATATGTGGGCATAAACCACAGTATGGGCACACAGCCGGGCTCAGAAGGAAGGGAGCGCCAATTTGCTGGAGCAAAACCGCAGCTAGTAATAGTTATTAGAATAGCGCAGTTACTAAAATACAATAAAAAATTAGATTACAGGTAATGTGGGGTGGTCACGGGCAACCTGGGGTGGTCACAGGCAACCTGGGGTGGTCACGGGCAACCTGGGGTGGTCACAGGCAACCTGGGGTGGTCACAGGCAACCTGGGGTGGTCACGGGCAACCTGGGATGGTCACGGGCAACCTGGGGTGGTTATGGGCAACCTGGGGTGGTTACAGAGAATCTGGGGTGGTTACAGGCAACATGGGGTGGTTACGGGCAACGCGGGGTGGTTACGGGCAACGTGGGGTGGTAACGGGCAACGTGGGGTGGTTACGGATAAACTGAAGTGCTTATAGGTAATCTGGGATGGATACCTGTAATCTGGCGTGGTTACGGGCAATCTGGAGATGGTCACTGGCAATTTGGGGTGGTTAGAGGCAACGTGCGGTGGTTATAGGCAACGTGCGGTGGTCAGGGGCAACGTGCGGTGGTCAGGGGCAACGTGCGGTGGTCAGGGGCAACGTGCGGTGGTCAGGGGCAACCTGCGGTGGTCAGGGGCAACCTGCGGTGGTCAGGGGCAACCTGCGGTGGTCAGAGGCAACGTGCGGTGATTAGAGGCAACGTGCGGTGGTCAGAGGCAACGTGCGGTGGTCAGAGGCAGCGTGCGGTGGTTAGAGGCAACGTGCGGTGGTTAGGGGCAACGTGCGGTGGTCAGGGGCAACCTGCGGTGGTCAGAGGCAACGTGCGGTGATTAGAGGCAACGTGCGGTGGTCAGAGGCAACGTGCGGTGGTCAGAGGCAGCGTGCGGTGGTTAGAGGCAACGTGCGGTGGTTAGGGGCAACGTGCGGTGGTCAGGGGCAACCTGCGGTGGTCAGGGGCAACCTGCGGTGGTCAGAGGCAACGTGCGGTGATTAGAGGCAACGTGCGGTGGTTAGAGGCAACGTGCGGTGGTTAAGGGCAACGTGCGGTGGTTAGAGGCAACCTGCGGTGGTTAGAGGCAACCTGCGGTGGTCAGGGGCAACGTGCGGTGGTCAGGGGCATCGTGCGGTGGTCAGGGGCAACCTGCGGTGGTTAGGGGCAACGTGCGGTGGTCAGGGGCAACCTGCGGTGGTCAGGGGCAACCTGCGGTGGTCAGAGGCAACGTGCGGTGATTAGAGGCAACGTGCGGTGGTCAGAGGCAACGTGCGGTGGTTAGAGGCAACCTGCGGTGGTCAGGGGCAACCTGCGGTGGTCAGAGGCAACGTGCGGTGGTCAGAGGCAATGTGCGGTGGTTATAGGCAACGTGCGGTGGTTAGAGGCAACGTGCGGTGGTCAATGGCAACGTGCGGTGGTCAGAGGCAGCGTGCGGTGGTCAGGGGCAACGTGCCGTGGTCAGAGGCAATGTGCGGTGGTCAGCGGCAGCGTGCGGTAGTTACGGGCAATCTGGAGGGGGTCACTGGCAATTTGGGGTGGTTACGGTCAAGATGTGGTGGTTATGGGCAACGTGCGGTGGTTACATGTAATCTGGCGTGTTTACGGGCAACCTGCGGCGGTTACGGGCAAACTGGGGCGGATATGGGCAACCTGCGGTGGTTACGGGCAAACTGGGGCGGATACGGGCAACCTGCGGTGGTTACGGGTAATCTGGGAGTAAAACGCAATTATTACTATAATAAAAAGTGTGTTTTATTTTGTTTGTATGTTTTTCACTTTTTCACATTTACACTTTTTCACTTGTACTTTTTTCACTTTCATTTTCACTGTATTACTATGATTACTGTGATATTTTCTATCACAGTAATCATAGTTTAGTGACAGAGACCAAATTGGTCTCTGTCACTTTAAATTTTCAGAGCTAACTGCTTCTGACGCGCATGCGCACATCAGAAGCAGTCAGGACGTCGAGGAGGACGAAGCTCCAGGATCAGGTAACGTATGTGGGGAAGGGGGGGTGACTGGGGGACGGGGGTGACTGGGGGGGTGGGGGGCGACTTGGGGGGGGCACGGTGACACTTTTTATCCCCTGTCACCAATGATTTATGGTGACAGGGGATAAAAAGTGCCGGGCAGCACTGGGAACAGGCGATCGGCGGTATATAGTATATACCGCCGATCGCCTGTTCCGGGACCCCACAGGGGGGGTCCCCGATCACTGCCCCATGCTCTCCGCTACCTCCGGTGGCGGAGAGCATGGGGTTTTCATTCATTTTTTATTTCCATCGCTGCGAACAAACATCGTTTATTCGCAGCGATGGGGGCGGCCATCTTGGATTTGATGGCCGCCCGGGGAGGGGGGGGGGTAGAGATCGGCCACAAGGGGGCTGATCTGAGGTCTGATTAATACTTATTTCATCTCCCCCCACCGTGGATTCACGGTGGGGGGAGATGAAATGCAGCGGCGGCGCCGGTACTGGCGGATCGCCGCTATAACGGTAATAGCGGCGATCCGCCAGTACCGGGGGGGGAAAGGGAACTGCCGGGGGAGGATCTGTAGTGGCGGCGGGAGGAGGCAACATGCAACAGCCCCCTCCCGCCGCCCGATCGCCTCCAAATGCAAACATATCCCCATAGACGCTGCGGTCACATTGACCGCGGCGTCTATGGGGTTAACTGCCCGGGGGGAGCGCGGCTCCCCTCCGAGCAGAGGCAGCGGGAGGAGGCTATGTGACCTAGCCTCCTCCCGCTGCCCGATCTCACCTCGGGACAGCGGGGGGAGGCAGGGAAGACATGACGTTTGGGAAACGTCATGTTGCGGGAACTACCTGCTTTACATGACGTTTCCCAAACGTCATTTTGCGGCAAGGGGTTAAATGGCACAAAAATTCAAAAATATCTAAGTCCAAAGATCTAAAATGAAATCATACAAATTCTTTCCTAACATATACAAAAAAAATTAAAACATCCACAATTTTACTCCAGCATCATGGATACTACTCAGGACATCCCAAAAGTAGATCATTTAAGCCAGGTTTTACAGCATGTTTCTGTTGTAAAGATAAAAACAGGAGAGTGAAAATACATGAAACCAGTGTGAAATATATGTAGTTTCTGGGTTTTCATGCTGTGAAAGATCAAAGTGCTGCAGCCATGGAAAATTATATAATTGCCTGTATAGAAAGCAAAGGCTAATTCTAAAGCGTTATGATCAGGGGTCAGGGATGAAGCTGCAACACCGAATGGCATATACAGTACTTAGCAGTATAGAGTATAAGAAAATGCTCTCTATGTGCACTGTGCAGCACACAACGTTAACCCGGGGTTGCAAAATGCCATGGAACATATCAAGGAGGTTGCGAGTGTTTTTTATTGTCTTGCAGAATTTGTATACAATATAAAAGTCGATGGGAAATTCTCTGTTCATTCAAAACTAAAGCCAGCATGACATTGAAAAAATTCGGAATCCATTATTACAACTAAAATTGCTATAATTTTAAACGTAATAGCAGAATATTACTTGCATGTGGATTACTTTCAGTTACTTCTTCCGTCTTTAGATTGCCTTGTTTACGCACTTGGAACACACACTCATAACCACGTAAAATAAGGTTATCATGACTAAAGTTGACGTCTTAGAGGCCGAGGGGCAGCATGGAAAAGAAATGGGTGGCCTTGCTACTGGTGAGGCAAGATGCGTCAGCCGCAGGTGATGGGGAGATGAGCGGAAGGGTTACTCTACTCTCTTTTCAAGAGGCCACACTTTTGAAGCAGGAGTAGGGTAGTGGGACAGATGCATGATATCACTGTCACATGATGTGACATTACCAGAAAATAAAGCCTGATAGCTGTAGCTCTGCAGTCGGGGAGAATAGGAGCAGGGGTGATCTCCAGAGAGTACAGGGCTGGTGCAATAGCAGTGAAGTAGGCCTTATTCATACGAACCGTGCTGTGACCCATGCATCGATGACCAGAGTGGGATCCCAGCATGAATCGCTTAATAAAAGTGCAGACCCCACCCCATTAGACCCAGCTGTGGCTGGGACTCACTGGTAACATAAACGATAGGGTCAGGACCATGATTTGAGCTCTGGCTGCCATGGAAACCATTGAAACCCTTTGGAACCCTGCAGTCTTATCACGGGTTGCCAATCGGTGGCAGAGGCGACATCCTCCTTTTGTTAAAGGTGTTGGCCACTTTATAGTAAAATTGCTAAGTATAGAGTTCTAGTAAGTTTTAGTAAGTCTAGTAAGCTCCCTGTGTACCTCATAGAGCTTAAATCATACACCCCTCCTCCAGGCTGTGCCGCCCTGCTCTGTGGTGACTCTTTCCATAAGATGGCTGACATGGAGAAGCATGTGACCATGCCCCACCCTCCAGTGTCCACCATAGGCATATAAAGGCTGAGTATTGGACACTTGGGGGCGGGGCATAATCACATGATCCTCCATGTCGGCCATCTTATTGACAGACTTACCACACAGCAGAGCAGCACAGCCGGGAGGAAGGGAGTCTGATTTTAGCTTTATGAGGTACACAGGAAGCTGCTGTCAATAAATAATGTGAATATACTTACTTATACTGTACACTGAAAAATATTACTATAAAGTGGCCAACCCCGTTAACCTCATAGCTGCAGCAGTCCCTAACCAGCGCAGCATCTATGGGGTTAAACTGCACAGACTAATACAAGCATCTGTCTCAGCAGCTGGTAGGAGCACAGTTGTGATTGACAGCTACAACAAGCTCTTTCACTGAAACCATGGGCTCTGCTTCTGAGCCCACTAAAGGCCAGTAGCCTACATGCATTGTTAGGTTGCCCATGTATATGTGAAACAGAGGGGAAAATTGTGATGTATATTAGTCTTAAAGCGTAACTGTCATTTAAATGTCACTTTTCAGAGATCAATAACTGTCAATAGTACAAGCGATTTTAAGAAACTCTGTAATATGTTTTATTAAGCAAAAGAGATTCCTTCTGTACTGAAAAAGCTGTTTTCATAACTTTTTAGAAGAAATAGCGGAAGGGCACTCACCATAAAACGTAACTTTTATTGTAGCTTCATAAAATCAATCCATTCTTTTTAGGTGATACAGACGCCAGCACCATGAGGTGAACAACACGTAACAGCCGTTTCGCGTACGTCTGTAGAAGCGTGTTGACGCACACGAAACGGCTGTTACGTGTTGTTCACCTCATGGTGCTGGCGTCTGTATCACCTAAAGAGAATGGATTGATTTTATGAAGCTACAATAAAAGTTACGTTTTATGGTGAGTGCCCTTCCGCTATTTCTTCTAAAAAGTTATGATTTATGCCGTCTCACTCCATAATATCGTTGTTAAGGGCATCATCACTAAACAGGATATCCTTATAAGACTGTGTTCATATTGCGATAGTGCCTATTAGTCACTATTTCTCACTATTGAAAAAGCTGTTTTACTACCTCACTTCAGAAAAAGAAGGATTTCTGTATCCATTATAGTCTATAAAGGGGGAGGGGCCAAGGGGGATTAGGTAGCTTGGATTGGAGAGAACGCAGCCCTGCAATGCACTACATCCTGAAATCTTCTCTCACCATGTTGCCAGACTAGCAGTGTCCTTTCTGACCTGTGAATCCAGCATTTTATGTGCCCATACAGTTTCCAAACTGTATAGCTGACTGTCTCCTCTTCCTGCTCACTCATCCCTCCCCCCTCCATAGGATATAATGGATTCAGCAAACTCATCTTCACTTTGCTTCTCTGTAATGAAGACAACTTTGCCTGATAATGCACAGAAAAGAAGTGTGTGTGTAAGGGGTGGGGGTGGGTTTAAAACAGCTTTTTGAGTACAGAAAGAGGCCCAATAAAAACTATTACAGAGTTTCTTAAAATCACTTGTACTATATTATACATGTTTAATTGAGATGAATGCTCAAAATGTAGACCAGAAGCACTTAAGGCAGACAAATGAAAAAGTAAATGTAATAGAGAGGTAAAGCATACAGACAGTAACAGAGTGTAATATAATAACAGATTCGATATCGGTCATCAAGAGTATCATACATTTTGTTCTACAAAAAACATTCATTCTATATCAGTTATTTGAAGATTTCTGAATCACAGAATACTTTAGACTTAGCACCTTTTCTGTCTGCAGATATAATGATATAGTTCTACTATGAGCCATGTAATTTGGATCAAATCTGTGTGCTACAATGGACATGGAGATGGCTCCTTGCCTTGCTTTTATATTGAATAATTATTCTTAAGTGTTTTGTTTGCACTATATTCATTGGAACAGTGATGACTATCCGAAAAACCAAAACAAATTTGCCACAGATCAGCTCTCTGCATTGAAAACAATCCTCCAAAATCCAATGAGCACACAACACTTTAAAACAAGGATAATTGGTTTTGGCCAAATTTTTATTTAGCATTTTTTTACCCTTCATCATTGAATAAAGTGTACGATAAAACAAAAGGACAAATATGTTTATATTATTAATGTTGTATTTGGTAAAAGGGGTCGATTTGAATTTTTAATAAAGAGGAGGGCTTTTTATATTTTTAATATTTTTTTCACATTTTAAGTCCCTCTATGAGACTTTTATTACTAGATTACTATTACATAGTATTAATCAGTTCACTAGGTGCCCTGCTGTTACAGCAGGCTGTATTCATCTAATAAAGGCTTTCAGTGGCCATTGAACCTAATCACCACCCTAACATTGCATCACGGGGGTGGCAATTGGAGCAGGGACAGGTCAGCACCTGCAAGGGTACTATTCCACAGGACGATTATTGTTCGGATAATCATCAATGATAAAAAATCTCAAACGACCGATATTGCGAATGACCTGAAATTGTTCACCCAATTACAAGGAACGATGACAATGTTGTCACTGTTGCATTTGTTGCTACTGTGAATGACAGAACGACATCTTATTCCATGCGAACAATTTGCAAACGAGCATTAACAATATCGGCGTTTAGGGCCTAACTGAATCTTTTTAATGCTGCAATCACTATTAATTGTGGTATTTTAGGGGGTAAATGACCAACAGCAAAGTGATCGCAGATGGTTTATTGACTGGGAGTTCAATTTATTGATAGTAGCCATCACTTGCTATGAAGCAAGTTCAGCTCATGAGCTCTGAAACCAGTGATCCAAGATGGCGTTCCTCGTCTCCCTATTGTCCGGACGGGCCTTGGCATGGGTAAATCCTCTTTTGGAAGTGTGACCATTTATAGACCAGGAGCCTGCAGGTGTTTCTGGTCACATTCTGGATATTTTCTGTTCTACTGGAACTTGTGCTCTACATGACAGTGTCTCTCAAGCTGTAAGCCAGTGGATTACTCCTCTGGTTCCCACCCACAGACCAAAGCAAGTGAACCAGACTCCGGTAAACTATCTGCGCCTTTTTGTTTCTGCTCATTACGATGACTGGGTGCACCTCCTTCCCTGGGCAGAGTTCTGCTACAATAGCCATCGGGGGATCTTCTGGATCATAACTTTCCTATGTAGAATTTGGATGACACCTGTATCTACCTCTTCCTGTCCTCAAATCTTCTGAGGTTCCTCATTAGAGAACTTCCTAAAAATTTGGAAAAAGAAAAAAACAGCCCTCTAATAATGGAGGCTTGCATGAAAAAGAAGGTGGATGTCAAACAGAGGTCTCCTCCCCAGTTCGGGCCAGGGGATAGAGTCTCTGTCTCTTTGAGGAATACTCGGCTGAAAGTTTTCAGTTCCTTCCTGTTCATTGGTCCCCTTGTAATTCTGAAGAGGATCAACCCAATCATCTTCTCTTCATATTTTTAACATCTTCCATGTGTCTCATCTTAAACCACAAGTTCTCATTGGATACTCCAAGGCATCTCCATCCACATCGGTCACCACAGATGTTTAATTGTTCTGGTGAATATCATTTCCAAGTTGAGTGTCACAGAGATTCACAGAAAAAGGTTCTCCTAAAAATGCATAAAAAAAAGCCTACAAAGAACAGCTGGTAGCAATAGAGATTACCTTTTGAGAGATAAAGTTGAAAGCAATTTGCACTCCATTTTTCCTACCGGTTCTCTGTCAGTGTGTTACACAGTTATTGTCCGAACTTTACACATAGTTTCTAATTTTTTGGAAGGGGTGCTTCCCACGGAAATCATACATTTTTACATGTTATACATGTGATACATGTTAGGGGGGCTTACAGTATGTGTTGAATTTTAAACTGCACTTTTCACCAATGTTTATTAGTTAGGCTGCTGGTACCCACTACTGACCATTGATAAAGTTGGCCAATTACTTAACCTATTAGTGACCCCCCTTTTGGCTATGATGCACATATAATAGGTTATTATGGTGTGATTTTAATTTGTCTTGATCCACAGTTGCTATTATTATTATAATAATAATAATTATTATTATTATTATAATTATTATTATTAATTTTTAAAATGCCAGTGATTAATTACACTTCTTTCTCAAGTTTACTGATGATGGGGATATTATATGGGTATTATTGGGCCCTAATGGGGCCTTTTTGTTGCTCTAGAGATTTGTTAGTGAAGCTTTTCTTTCTGCTACTTTTAATATGTTCAGAGCGCGCGCGCTGACAGCAGAGTCAGATGCCCATAGAGAATGAATGGGGAGTCCGATGCTCCGTCATTCTCTATGGGCATCGGACTCATCTCTCAGCGCGCGCGCCGGGCTTCGGGCGCTGAAATCTCTGTGACCCGACCGACTCAGGAAACGGGACGGTGAGTATAGGGGGATCTAACAGGGGGTTGGGAGCCTGTCACCCCGGCACGGGGGGTGACAGGTCCTCTTTAAATGGATTTATTTAGAGGGCTTGACAATAACTAACAGAGACAGTTTGGATTCCTGTCGTCAGCATAAGGTAGCAGTGTACAGAAGCTGAGCATTATCTTTGCTTTTATACTGCCATTGGATCTTTAAATAAACATACATTTTAGTCATTCAACATAACCAGAGAAGGCACTATTCCAGACTGTTTATGTTGAATTGCTTTTTTGTATGCTCTTCTTGTGTTGTGGGGATATTTTATTTAGTTTCCTCATTAAATGAACTTTTAACCCTCTAAGTATGTAGCCTATTTTGGACTCCAGGGCACAGCCACAAATCAAGCATGTGCCACTTTATGTTGTAAGAACTTTAGAATGCTTTTACTTATCCATATATTTATGAGATTTTATTTTATTTTACTAGTAGATTTAGTTTGATGTCTTTTTATGTTTATTTTTAACACTGTCTGCGCCATCCCCGCTCTCTAGCTGATGCAGCGTCTTCTGAACGTTACTAGTGATGAGCGAATACTGTTCGATCGAATAGATATTCGATGGAATAGTAAGGTATTCGATCTATTGAATACCTTAAATTCGCTAAATATTCGATAAATATTTGATAAGCGTTCAAATCTCCCAGCTTCCGTTTTTTACCTTCAAGTGGTCGAATAGATGTTTTTCAATAATCGAATACTTGTTCCCATAGACTTTAATGGGATTGAATATTCGGGAGATATTCGTACGAATATCGAATATTCGAATATTTCACTATTCGCTCATCACTAAAGGTTACACGTCTACTCCAGAATGAATGGCAGCTGGAGGAGGGGGGCAACAGCCTTAAGATCCTGCATCGGCCGGAGAGAGAGCAGGACAAGCAGAGGCTGCGTGGGGCGGGCGCAGACAGTGTCATAGACACACCTCTGTCAACCCAGGGATAAAGAGTGTTTTGTTTTTGTTTTGTTTTTTCTGGATGTTGTCTGAAAAATATGGATACAGCCAATGACTATATCCATGTTTTTTACATAGCCTTAGGGCTTTATCCAACTTCAGCAGCCACCGCTAATCAAATGCTGAACGATTGGGTTCGGATGGACTCGAGCATGCTCGAGGTTCGCTCATCTCCAGACGGTATGTATGCACTCGTGTGATCTGCACTGGGACACCCTTTCTTATTAAGAACATGTATAATAGTTAAAACTCTTATAACATTAGTATTGCATTACATTATTTCATAAGCAATGGAAAGATCTCTTATCTTATATGTTAAAAGTCCCATAGGGGGACTAAATTTCTAATTGAAAAAAGTTTAATGAAAGTTTTAAAAATGTAAAAAAAAAAAAACAATTAATAAAAAAAATTAAAATGCCCCCTTTTCTTTTTTTTTTTTTTTTTTTATAAAAACAAATCTAAACTACACATTTGTAGTAAATTTAAAAATTTACAATAAATAAAGAAGCATTATCAGAATTGCTTTTATTGGAATTGGATTCAAAAGCCGTAAAAGCTACAGTTTACACCACAAAGAAAGGCTGCTTACACAGATGGAAAAATAAAATCAGTAAGACATATAAAGCATTCTGGTAACAACAGCTAAGTAATGTGAATACAGCTGTGAAAAAGGGGTCATGTGGTTCATTATAATGCTCCAACAGGCACAAAGGGTGCATTATAATGCTGTGAGGGGGCATGGGGGGGGGGTATTATAAAAGTGTGGGACATTAAGAGGAGAACTATAAGGCTATGTTGACACTACGTAAAATAACCGCCATTGTTTTCACTGGCCAGACTTTTGCGACCAAAACTACGATCGTACGGGCTAGTCGTAAAACTACGGCCGTTGTTTAATTTTGATTCCGAGCATGTTTATAAACGGGATGAAACAGGTCATTTACTTTAAATACTGTGCCCAGCCTGAGAAACCACTCAGAAATGTTTTTACATCAAAATCAAGTTTAATTCCGCAGATATAAGTTTTACGTTCGTGGCCGCATTGAAATCCACGGCCGTTGTTGCAGTATTACCGGCCGGAAATAATTTACATGTTCATATTTCATGGGGCCGTATAAACAACAGCCGTTATCTGATACGTAGTGTGAATTCAACGGCCGTAGTTACATTGCATTGCAGTTATTATAGGGACCTCAAAACAACGGCCGTAGTTTTGCGGCGCGGACAATGGCCGTTATTTTACGTAGTGTGAACATAGCCTTACTGTGTGACGCCTATTACTAATTGGTGGTACTAAAAACATCATTGTGTTAGTGTGTGTTGGCACCATTACTGTGTGGCGTACAAAAGTTCAAACTATTAAGTGCTTTCAGGAGAGGCAACATGGCGATCTTTAACTGTGTGACGCACAGGCCTCACTTTTAATTTTGCTTAGGGCCATACTCAATCTAAAAGCAGCCCTGAGTGTAGAGAGGATTGATGTTTGAAGGTAAATAATGATCACACCAAGTATTGATTTAATTTAGATTATTTTCTGTTTATTCACTTTTGCATGAATTTTGTTAACTGCTAAAATAAAACCAGAAAATAACAGCACCAAAATTTCCACATTTGCCTCAAGCTTTCACACAGTATGGTTTATAGTACTATAGCTTTCAAAGACAATATTTCTGAATTTACATAGTAGTAGAGCAAAGGAAATTTAAGCAAAACCTTTTAATCAAATGTTCTATTAATTTAATTTAATCAAATGTTAATTAATTGTTCTGAAAAACACTGCTTAAAGTTCTAAAGTTATAACTAGGGATTGTCCGAACCGAGTTCGGTTCGGGTTTGTACAAACCCGAACCCTCGGTAATGATTCCCACTGTCTGTCCGCTCTGTGGAGCGGGCGGATCCAGCGGGAGGACCGCCTGGAAAACTGGGATACAGCCATAGCCATAGACTGTATCCCAGTTTTCAGGGCGTTACTCCCGCTGGATCCGCCTGCTCCACGGAGCGGGCAGACAGCGGGAAACTGCTGCTGAGCCTTCGGGTTAATGCGAACCCAAACCTCGGCAGGTTCGGACCATCCCTAGTCATAACAAATTACTTTTGCAAATAGAAAAAAGGAAAAATTCATTAGCAAGTTTCTTTTCAGAACAACAAATGCAAGCGGAAAGGATTAGAACAAATAGAAGATCATTGTAATAACTATGGTTTTAAATTTGTAATGTCACTGCCAAAAGGAGGCAAACCTTTACAAGCATTCTGTCTATTCAAATAGGGAATTCTACTAAACGTAACTTTTAATACTTGTTTTTGCCTTCTTACTGCACAACTAATTAGTAAATAAAGATACTTTTTTTTTTAATTATATTTTAATATTTAAACATTTAAAGCGACACTGTACCCACAATCTGCCCCTCTAAAACCACTTGAACTTTTGGGTAGCTGCCTCGGGTCTGTTCGGTAGGTGATGTAGTTGTCCTAAAAACACTCTACCATCTAGCAAGTGACCGACCGTTCCTCTGCCATAGCACAGCAGGGGCTCACCACAGAATTACTTTTAAAAACTTGCAACCCTGTGTTAAATTGGCATGTCCTAGAGTGTCCATGCCCTAGGCTTGCACCGCCTATTATATATTTGTGGGAAAATTGCAAATCTCCCTTTGCAATGCTGATGTGCTTTAAAGGGGTTGTCCAGCGAAAATCTTTTTCTTTCAAATAACTGGTGTCAGAACGTTACATATATTTGTAATTTATTTCTACTAAAAAAATCTCATGTCTTCCCATACTGCTTCTGTGTGTCCTGCAGGAGGTGTTGTTTTATTTTCAGTCTGACACAGTGCTCTCTGCTGACACCTCTTATTGAGACAGAAACTATCCAGAGAAATAGAGGCTTTCTATGGGAATCCCCACAAGATTTTAGGGCAAGAGTCCATGCTATACAGTATATACTATATAAATATATACAGTACTTAGCTTTTTTTATTGTTTTATTTCATTGGCATCATGCATATTCCCATTATGAGAAAAAATGGTAAAACTACCCTATGGTAATATGATGGTGACATTAATTCTGAGACACTTTCACATGTCCATTTCCAGCACATTAACCCTGTAAGGACCCATGACTCCCCAGTACGCAATGGGAGCCTGTCACTTAAGGACCCAAGACGTACCAGTACACCAGTGGGTCAGGCAGCGCTATGAAGTGAGGTCAAGAACTGAGCTCACTTCATAGAGCATGGGGACTGGCTGCTACCGTGTTTCCCGAAAATAAGGCAATGTCTTATATTATTTTTTGATCCCAAAGATGTGCTACGAAAAAGAATTCACGCTTCTTGTTAAACCAAAAAATTGCATTTATTATATACTGTACTATAGTTGTCATCCCAAACCAGCATAAATCAGACACCCCAACATCTCCCACCACCTCCTCCAGCGGGGGTCTTAATTTTGGGGGATGTCTTATTTTGGGGGGACGCCTTATCAGCAGTCGGGTCCTCACTGTTAATGGCAGACCAGCATTTAAAACAGTGACAGAAGCGCAGCTAATAAGGTGTAATGGGGTCCAGATCACTTTTACTGACTGCTGGGGGTCTCTTACCTTCCTCACAGCAGTCATTTTAGCGATCAATGCATAGTGTCTGCCACAGGCAGACTCTATGTAACTATCGCAAATAACACTGATCAATGCTATGCTATTGCATAGCATAGATCAGTGTCAATAATCTAATGTAAAAATGTTAAAGTCCCCTAAGGGAACTTAAAAAGTGTAAAATAAAAGAATGTAAACTGTGACTGTCACTTAAGAAAACTTTTGACATGTCACAGAGACATGTCAAAAGTTTTGATCACTTCGGGTCTGAGTGTTCAGACCTGTACCGATCAGGAGATAGAGCTGGGAGAAGTTGTGCCGATCAATTGGGCTCCATAGAGCTCCATTGTAAGTCCAACTGTTCACATGTCACATGCAGCGTGTCCCCCACCTCCGTCTCCTGATCGGTACGGGTCTGAAAACTCAGACCTGGACCGTTCAAAATGTCTCGAAAGTTTTCTGAAGTGACAGTGACACTTTAACATTTAAAAAAACATGACATAGCCCCTCCTCCACTAAAAGTTTAAATCACTCATTTTATCAATAAAAGATATAAAAATAATAAAATACACAAACATACTATATAACGTAGCATGTGTAATTGTTCTATCTATTAAAATAATATTGTCCCTGCATGGTGAACAGCATAAACAAAAAGCAGTAAAGAACGCCAGGATTGGTTGTTGTTTTTTTTTTATTACTTTTTTTTTTTTAATTAATAAACAACAAAAGTTTTACTGTTAAAAAACAAAATAGCAAAACATTAGAAAAGCTATGTAACTATGCATATTCTTGTATTCAGACTGACCTGTAGAATAATGGTATCACGTTGGTTTTACCTTAAAATTCATTACGTAAACATGGACACCCCCCCCCCCCCACACACACACACACACACACACACACACACACACAAAAAAATTGGCGGAATTGTATTTTATTTCCATAAATAATATTTATTCATCATTAATTTTATGGTAGATTGAAAGGCGCCATTACCAAGTACACTTCTTTCTGGGCCAAAAAAACACAAGCCCTTCCATGGCCCTGTAGATGGAGTTATGGAGTCTTAAAAGGCGAGGAGGAAAAAAAGGAGAAACACAAAATTGAAAATTATTGTGGGTATTACGGTATTATGGCATTTTAGGCTCTGTCCTTAAGGGGTTAATACAATTTCTAAATGAAGCATAAAAACATAGACAGGCTATGTTCACACAACGTCAAAAATTGAGAAAAGGCGCCCAATTACAATATAAAAAAAGTCCGTTTTTGCCACAATTTAACTGGACTGCTATGGCAATGCATTGAAGTCAATGAGAAGACGGACTTCCAAAGCACACAGTGTATTGAATAATGGACGTTTTTGCTGCGGACGTCAAAATAATGATCATTATTTTTGCACGTCTTTTGCAAACACCGGACGTTTCTTATTAGTTGTTTACACACAGTTTTTCTTTTTTCACTGTTCTTTCTCCATTTTTACTATTAAATTCAATGGACTTTTCAATTAAGTAGGGGGAGGCCAGGCTCCTAAATAACTTCCATTATTTTAGACTCAAAATGACGGACGTAATTTTAAATAGAGCTGAAAAAACATTGTGTGAACATAGCCACATGCTGCACATTTATGCATAATAAAAAAAAAAATACTTATCAGCTTATTTCAGATTAATGGCTTTTTTATTTTGTTTTTTTGGAGAGAAATAGCATCAAAAGCTATGAGTTAATTTATTGTGATCTATAATGGTTATCCTTCTAGAATGCTCATCAAGCTCCGCAAGTGCCATTCTTCTCATTATTTAAATTCAAATCAAGCAAATTACACACTCATCAGCAATGATAGGCTATTCTGTGAGCCTGCAAACTCGCCATATTAATAGATATTGTATTGAATATGGGACATAAAAATCATGAACAGCAGAACAGCCTGATAATGCAGAACCATTTGGATGTAATTTGAGCCCCCCCCCCCTCAGGTAATTTATTTTTTATGTTTTATAGAGCTCAAAACAATGTGCTACATGTCCAGAGAGATAAAAATTAAAATGAACAGAATGCCAAAAAACTATATAGCTACAAGATCATTACTAAGAGTAAGAAGGATCATTGCAATAGACTCCCAAACTCCTTGAGCTCTAAAATACCTGCATAATGCTTGCTCCAGAGCCACTACCCCACTGATTCTCTACAGGGATTCCAGGTACATCATTCCTGCAGGGAAATAAACAATATATATATATATATATATATATATATATATATATATATATATATATATATATATTAGAAACATGTACTCTGTGCCATGGGAAGATCACAGATAACACTGATCAATACTAAGCAATGGCATAGCATTAACCAGTGTGTGCAATCTAATGATTGTATGTAATAGTCCCCTAGGGGGACTTAAAAAGAGTAAAATATATATATATATATATATATATATATATATATATATATATATATATATATATATCATAAGAGAGCATGAATTCCCATCTACACACATATGATACTAATAAAAACTAGAGATCATGGTGCACAAAATGACTCTCCAACCAGCCCTGTAAGTGGAAAAATAAAAGCATTATAAAGATGCAAATCCAACCTCTTGGGCCCTCAATATCACAAAAACAAGACTTTTCTCAGTGTTGTTGTTTATGCAACTGCTTTAATGTCGTAGTATTACCACAGCCACACAGGATCATGCTGGGAGTTGTAGTTCTACCTTAGCCACACAGGATCATACTGGGAGTTGTAGTTTTACCACAGCCACACAGAAGCATGCTGAGAGTTGTAGTTCTACCTCAGCCACACATGAGCACTAACACACATATACATATACTCACCCACACAGCAGTAGCAGTGGAGGGTGACACTCTGAGCAGAGGATCATACTCCTTATCTGTCTCCATCAGGCGGGGGCAGGGGCGCCGCAATGATGAGGCGACCTGAATCGTCTGCCTCAGGCGGCGCCACCAGCTATCTTCATGGGGGCGGCATTCAGTGGCAGATTATAATATGAGCGGTTCGGGCGGCCGCCCACATTATAATCCGCCACTGACTGTACCCAGGGCCGCTTTAACCAGAGGGCACATGGTGCACGTGCACCGGGCCCACTGGTTAAAGGGGCCCCCCCCGAGCAGGCCGGCCGTTGCTATGTGCGACCAGTGCGGTCGCACAGGGCTCCAGCCACCAGCCTGTCAGGGGGGAGCGCCATGGATGGGTAATCTACTTACCCCTCCATGGCGCCCCCTGCAGGCCCCCCCTGTCCGCCGCTGCCCCCGTCCGCTGCTGCTGCGGCGCTTCAGCGCTGCAGCAGCAGCGACACTGACAGAGAGAGAGCCATTGGCTCCCTCCCTGTCAGTCACTCACTCTTGTGGCCGCACTTCCTGCGGTCACAAGAGGCCGCGCTCTCCCTCTAGCGCCCGACGTCACTGGAGCGTCGGCGCGAGGGTAAGGGGAGTGCAGCCTCTTGTGACCGCAGGAAGTGCGGCCACAGGAGGGAAGAGAAGAGGAACGCGTGGACCTAGGTGAGTAAGTGTTTGTTTTTTTCAATGTTATATGGGAGGGGGAGCTATATACTATTGGGGAGCACAGGGGGCTATATACTATGGGGGAGAACAGGGGGCTATATACTATGGGGGAGAACAGGGGGGCTATATACTATGGGGGAGAACGGGGGCTATATACTATTGGGGAGCACAGGGGGGCTATATACTATGGGGGAGAACGGGGGCTATATACTATTGGGGAGCACAGGGGGCTATATACTATGGGGGAGAACGGGGGCTATATACTATTGGGGAGCACAGGGGGCTATATACTATGGGGGAGCACAGGGGGCTATATACTATGGGGGAGCACAGGGGAGCTATATACTATGGGGGAGCACAGGGGGCTATACACTATGGGGGAGCACAGGGGAGCTATATACTATTGGGGAGCACAGGGGAGCTATATACTATTGGGAAGCACAGGGGGCTATATACTATTGGGGAGCACAGGGGAGCTATATACTATGGGGGAGCACAGGGGAGCTATATACTTTGGGGAGCACAGGGGGCTATATACTATGGGGGAGCACAGGGGGCTATATACTATGGGGGAGCACAGGGGGCTATATACTATGGGGGAGCACAGGGGAGCTATATACTATGGGGGAGCACAGGGGGCTATACACTATGGGGGAGAACGGGGGCTATATACTATTGGGGAGCACAGGGGGCTATATACTATGGGGGAGCACAGGGGGCTATATACTATGGGGGAGCACAGGGGAGCTATATACTATTGGGAAGCACAGGGGGCTATATACTATGGGGGAGCACAGGGGGGGCTATATACTATTGGGAAGCACAGGGGGCTATATACTATTGGGGAGCACAGGGGAGCTATATACTATGGGGGAGCACAGGGGGCTATATACTATTGGGGAGCACAGGGGGCTATACACTATGGGGGAGAACGGGGGGCTATATACTATTGGGGAGCACAGGGGGCTATATACTATGGGGGAGCACAGGGGGCTATATACTATGGGGAGCACAGGGGAGCTATATACTATGGGGGAGCACATGGGGCTATACACTATGGGGGAGCACAGGGGAGCTATATACTATTGGGGAGCACAGGGGAGCTATATACTATTGGGAAGCACAGGGGGCTATATACTATTGGGGAGCACAGGGGAGCTATATACTATGGGGGAGCACAGGGGAGCTATATACTTTGGGGGAGCACAGGGGGCTATATACTATGGGGGAGCACAGGGGAGCTATATACTATGGGGGAGCACAGGGGAGCTATATACTATGGGGAGCACAGGGGGCTATATACTACTGGGGAGCACAGGGGGCTATATACTATGGGGGAGCACAGGGGGCTATATACTATGGGGGAGCACAGGGGGTTATATACTATTGGGGAGCACAGGTTAGCTATATACTATTGGGGAGCACAGGGGCTATATACTATTGGGGAGCACAGGGGAGCTATATACTATTGGGGAGCACAGGGGTCTATATACTATGGGGGAGAGCACAGGGGGCTATATATTATGGAGAGCACAGGGGGGCTATATACTATTGGGGGAGAACACAGGGGGGCTATATACTATTGTGGGAGAGCACAGGGGGGCTATATACTATTGGGGGAGAGCACAGGGGGCTATATACTATTGTGGGAGAGCACAGGGGGGCTATATACTATTGTGGGAGAGCACAGGGGGGCTATATACTATTGTGGGAGAGCATAGGGGGGCTATATACTATTGGGGGAGAGCACAGGGGGGCTATATACTATTGTGGGTGAGCACAGGGGGCTATATACTACTGGGGAGAGTGCACAGGGGGGCTATATACTAATGGGGGAGCGCACAGGAGGGCTGTATATAACTGGAGGAGCACATGAGGGTCTATATACTACAGGGACACCTTAAAACTATGGAGGCACAGAGGGGTGTAACTATGTAGGGGTACAGAGGGGTGTAACTACTGTATAGGGGTATAAGGGACCTAACTACTGTATGTGTTGGAGCCTAAAATATTTGTCTGGCAGATTCTGGAGAGAAGATTCACAGCCAGGAGAAGACTTCAAGGTGGCCCAGGCTGGATGGAGAGAAAAAGAAAAGGTGACAGACTCTGATCGGAGAAGACGCCTCCGGTGAGTCACTGGATGTAACTGCACTCTGTTATAGGCTTGTACTGATAGGGGTCATGGTATGGCGGTATTATGTAATGGTATCAATGGTGATATCTTTCTGTTTTGTTTAGTGCAGTTTTTATGTAATATGTAATCACTGTATGGTGGAAATAGTGTTATAAGGTAACTACTGTATGTATTGGGGCTCTTGATACAGTGTGGGGGCAAATTCAGTACATTATACAATGTGCAGAAAGGTAAGGGGGGGCCCACTCTTGAGGGCTGTGCACTGGGCCCACCAATGTATTAAAACGGCCCTGACTGTACCATGTACTGGAGCCCCCCCGCCCCCGGGCAGTATCTGTAATGAGATGCTGTGAGCGGGGGAGACTGTATTCATAAGCGCCGCGCTGTACTAAATCAGCCGCGCGGTGCTGATACTACAGCGCGGCGCTTATGAATACAGTCTCCCCCGCTCACAGCATCTCATTACAGATACTGCCCGGGGGCGGGGGGGCTCCAGTACATGCATTCCACGTCCGTGATCCGTCAGGATCACGGAACGTGGGAATGCAGCCTTAGTCCCCCGGCTGATGTGCGGCTGCCCGGGGTGTCCCGTCCTGTCCCCGGCAGCGCGCGCATCAGAGAGCTCCCCGTGCGCCGGAAGTCACAGGCACAGGCGCACGGGGAGCTCTGTGATGCGCGCGCTGCCGGGGACAGGACGGGACACCCCGGGCAGCCGCACATCAGCCGGGACCAGACCAGAGAGGCTCGACGGGGGAACGGAGGGCAGGTGAGTTGTGTGCTGTTTTTTGTTTTTGTTTTATCTGCTGTGCAGGGGGGGGGGGGAGAGGGGGACCATCTATAAGGTAGGGGGGGGGAAGGGGGCCATCTATAAGGGAGGGGGGAAAGAGGGGGACGATCTATAAGGGAGGGGGGAAAGAGGGGGACGATCTATAAGGGGGGGGACCATCTATAAGGGAGGGGGAGAGGGAAGAGGGGGACCATCTATAGGGGGGGCCATCTATAAGGGAGGGGGGAAAGAGGGGGACCATCTATAAGGGGGGGGCCATCTATAAGGGAGGGGGGAAAGAGGGGGACCATCTATAAGGGGGGGACCATCTATAAGGGAGGGGCGGGAGGGGGACCGTCTATAAGGGGGGGGAAGAGGGGGACCATGTATAAGGGGGAGAGGGGGACCATCTATAAGGGAGGGGGAAAGAGGGGGACCATCTATAAGGGGGCATCTATAAGGGAGGGGGGAGAGGGGGACCATGTATAAGGGGGGGAGGGGGACCATCTATAAGGGAAAGGGGACCATCTATAAGGGAGGGGGAGAGAGGGAAGAGGGGGACCATCTATAAGGGGGGGGAAAGAGGGGGACCATCTATAAGGGGGGGGAGAGGGGGACCATCTATAAGGGGGGGAGAGAGGGAAGAGGGGGACCAACTATAAGGGGGGGGGAAGAGGGGGACCATCTATAAGGGGGGAAGAGGGGGACCATCTATAAGGGAGGGGAAAGAGGGGGACCATCTATAAGGGAGGGGGGAGAGGGGGACCATCTATAAGGGAGGGGGGAGAGGGGGACCATCTATAAGGGGGGGAGAGGGGGACCATCTATAAGGGAGAGGGGACCATCTATAAGGGGAGGAAGAGGGGGACCATCTATAAGGGGGGGAAGAGGGGGACCATCTATAAGGGGGGAAGAGGGGGACCATCTATAAGGGGGGAAGAGGGGGACCATCTCCTAAAAGATCAGCACCCTCCTCTCCTGACATCCTCTGTGCTGCTGGGACTTCTCCTATAGGATTAGCACCCTCCTCTCCTGACATCCTCTGTGCTGCTGGGACCTCTCCTATAGGATTAGCACCCTCATCTCCTGACATCCTCTGTGCTGCTGGGACCTCTCCTATAGAATTAGCCCCCTCCTCTCGTGACATCCTCTGTGCTGCTGGGACCTCTCCTATAAAGTCAGCCCCCTCCTCTCCTGACATCCTCTGTGCAGCAAGGGACCAAACATTATGTTTATTGGGGACAGCAGTGGGGGGGGGGGCAGTAGTGGATTATAATGTGGGCGGATTGACGGGGGGGGGGCGTCATTCTATAGTTCGCCTCGGGCAGCAGAGAGGCTAGAATCACCCCTGGGCGGGGGATGGTGCCAACTACAGGAACATGTCTGGGGGAGAGAAGCTTTCTCCTTGCTGTGTCTCAGAAAGGCTGCTGTGCAGAGGCGGGGGCCAGATTAAATAATTGTGCCCCCTATAATTAACCACCAGATGGCCCCCTAGGCCATCACCTACTCCTGCCTACCCTTTGTCCTGGCCCTGATCATCGACAAGGATTGGATCTTGGATTTCTTACAGAACACACTGTGATAGGTCAGAACATATAATCAATTATAAACAATGAACCCATTATAGAACTTTCACTTTCAGCTGAACCTGAGTAGTGTACTAAGAAGCAGTTAGTAGTTTCACACTACAGTTATCTATCATAGTGCATACACATATACAGGATAACGACCTATACCTGCTAGAAGACAGTGGACCCATCACTGGGAAACTGCAATAACACTTCTCCTCCCCTCGTGTTTTGCAGCTAAGAGTGTCACTGTTGTTGTAACTTCCTAAGTCAAAATCAACAGTAGATGTGATATAAAGCAAGTTTGCAATTTACATTTATTTTTTTATTTTTGTTATGATGGAAAATTTGGAACTTCCTGTTTTTTGACAGTTTTTTCTTTGTCTTTCAAAAAACAGGAGACAGTCAGAAAACAGGAAGTGTATCCCAGGTTAGCTGAGCGCTCACAGAGAGAAGGCAGTCATGTGATTGTTGGACACAGTAAACTGTGACTCTCTGTACTGGCTGAGATTCCTGTGTGTAGTCTGTTTTTTTTTTTTTCAACCAGCACAAGTCAGAAAATCTTCCTTCTGGATTTCTGGTAAGTTCAGCTTTGTTTTACAGCATGATAACAACTAAAAAAAATAATGAATGTATATTGCAAACTTGCTTTATATGACATCTACTGTTGATTTAGATTTTAAAAATTATAACAACAGTGACAATTTAACCCCTTAGGGACCAAGCCTGTTTGGGCCTTAATGACCAGGCTCATTTTTCAAAATCTGACCTGTCTCACTTTATGCGCTTATAGCTCAGTGATGCTTTAACGTATGCTAGCGATTCTGAGATTGTTTTTTCGTAACATATGGTACTTTATGTTAGTGGCAAAATTTGGTCACTGTCTTGTGTGTTTTTTGTGAAAAACATCAAAATATAATGAAAAATTTGAAAATTTTGCACTTTACGAACTTTGAAATTCTTTGCTTCTAAAAAAAAAAAGGCACATGACAAAAATTAGTTAGTAAGTCACATTATCAATATGTCCTCTTTATTCTGGCTTCATTTCGTAAACATATTTCACTTTTTTAGGGTGTTACGGGGCTTAGAAACGTATCAGCAAATTATCAAATTTTCATGAAATTTCCAAAACTGATTTCTTTAGGGACCAGTTCTTTTTTGAAGTTGATTTAGGAGGCTTGTATACTGGAAACCCCCATAAGTGACCCCATTTTGGAAACTATAGTCACCAATGAGATATTTTTTGTCCGTGAAATGTATTCTTGTTCATCACAGTATGTTATTTATCTCCTAGAATGCCCATGTCACCTGCAGTATGTGGGACGCACCATTCAGACGGTGCGGTGCCGCATGAACAAGCATCGAGCTAATATTAAAAATTCATTTTTATTGCATAGTGTCTCTCGACACTTTTTTCTTAAGCATAATTCTGACCCTAGTAGTTTGAGACTCACTATTTTGGAACGTATAGGAGAGAATGTTCCCAATAGATACAAGCAGCTCATTAATAGGGAATCGTACTGGATTTTTAAACTTTGCTCTTTGTCACCAGATGGCTTAAATGAGACACTAGAAAATACGAAGGTATAATTTTTTAACTTTATATACTTATTTTTAAATATATATATATATATATATATTAAAAAAAAAAAAAAATATATATAATTTTTTTTTTCAAATTTTTTTTTTTTCAAATTTTTTTTTTTTTTTTTTTTATACATTTTCTACACATATTATTTTTATTTATATACATATTCGTTTTATATACTCTTATATATTATTGTATTTCAATGCAATGTAGTATATAGCTATATGCCTTTCTTTATTGGTGTTACAGGTGTCTGTGTTGATTGAAGTGGGAGGTTCTGAGTCCTCCCCTTTTGATGTCATCTTGGTTTGTGATATATAGTGCTGTTCTGTTTTATCAGTATCATGACTCTTGAGAAAGGAACCGGTGCGGTTCCGAAACGCGTTGAGTCTCCACAATAAAATATATTTTTATTACTCACTGTGCCTCGATCTCAAGTTGGACCTGCGCCCCATAATCTGTGTAGTCTGGAGTTGGAGGTTGTTTGCATCATTTTGGAAACTAGACACCTTAAAGAATTAATCTAGGGGTATAATGAGCATTTTAACCCTACAGGGGCTGGAGGAAAGTATTCACAATTAGGCCGGAAAAAAATGGAAAATAGAAATTTTCCAATAATATATTTGTTAAGATTAAAGTATCTCATTTTCATAATAAACATGAGAGAAAATGCACCCCAAATTTTGTAATGCAGGTTCTCCTGAGTAGAACGGTACCCCATATGTGGGCGTAAACCACTGTATGGGCACACAGCAGGCCTCAGAAGGAAGGGAGCACCTATTAGCATTTCCAGTTCAGATTTTGCTGAAGAAATTTCTGAGCGCCAGGTGCGTTTGCAGAGCCCCTGTAGTGTCAGCAGAATAGAACCCCCCCAAAAGTCACCCCATTTTGGAAAGTACACCCATCAAAGAATACATCTTGGGGTGTGGTGACATTTTGACCCCACAGGTATTAGAGGAAAGTATTCAAAAGAAGACAGTAAAAATGAAAAAATAGAATTTTTCCAATAATATGTTTGTTTAGTTTGAAATTTCTCAATTTAACGAGGAACAGGGGAGAAAACTCACCCCAATATATGTAAGGCAGGTACTCCTGAGTAGAACGATACCCCATATGTGGGCATAAACCACTGTGTGGGCACACAGCGGGGCTCAGAAGGGAAGGAGCGCCAATTAGCATTTCCAGTTCAGATTTTGCTGAAGAAATTTCTGAGCGCCAGGTGCGTTTGCAGAGCCCCTGTAGTGTCAGCAGAATAGAACCCCCCCAAAAGTCACCCCATTTTGGAAAGTACACCCATCAAAGAATACATCTTGGGGTGTGGTGACCATTTTGACCCCACAGGTATTAGAGGAAAGTATTCAAAAGAAGACAGTAAAAATGAAAAAATAGAATTTTTCCAATAATATGTTTGTTTAGTTTGAAATTTCTCAATTTAACGAGGAACAGGGGAGAAAACTCACCCCAATATATGTAAGGCAGGTACTCCTGAGTAGAACGATACCCCATATGTGGGCATAAACCACTGTGTGGGCACACAGCGGGGCTCAGAAGGGAAGGAGCGCCAATTAGCATTTCCAGTTCAGATTTTGCTGAAGAAATTTCTGAGCGCCAGGTGCGTTTGCAGAGCCCCTGTAGTGTCAGCAGAATAGAACCCCCCCAAAAGTCACCCCGTTTTGGAAAGTACACCCATCAAAGAATACATCTTGGGGTGTGGTGACCATTTTGACCCCACAGGTATTAGAGGAAAGTATTCAAAAGAAGACAGTAAAAATGAAAAAATAGAATTTTTCCAATAACATGTTTGTTTAGTTTGAAATTTTTCAATTTCTTGAGAAACAGGGGAGAAAACTCACCCCAATATATGTAAGGCAGGTACTCCTGAGTAGAACAGTACCCCATATGTGGGCATAAACCACTGTGTGGGCACACAGCAGGGCTCAGTAGGGAGGGAGCGCCAAGCATTTTCAGTGCATGATTTTCCTGAAGAAGTTTCTGAGCGCCAGGTGCGTTTGCAGTGCCCCTGTAATGTCTACAGAATAGAACCCTCCCCCCCAAAATCACCCCATTTTGGAAAGTACACCCCTCAAGGAATTTATCTTGGGGTGTGGTGACCATTTTGACCACACAGGTATTGGAGGAAAGTATTCAAAACTAGACCGTAAAAATGAAAAAAATTGAATTTTTTCAATAACATGTTTGTTTAGTTTGAAATTTCTCAATTTCACTAGGAACAAGGGAGAAAAAGCACCCCAAAACTTGTAACGGAGGTTCTCCTGAGTACAATGGTACCCCATATGTGGGCATAAACCACTGTATGGGCACACAGCAGGGCTCAGAAGAGAAGGAGTGTCATTTTAGTTACAGGCAATATGTGGGTGTTATTTGGGGTGGTAATAGACAATCTCAGGGTGTTTACTGGCTATCTGAGGTGGCAGCAGGCAATCTGGTGGGGTTATGGGCAATCTGGGGTGGTTACGAGCAGTCTGTGCCAATCTGGGGTGGTTACGGTCAATCTGGGGTGGTTACGGTCAATCTGGGGTGGTTACGGTCAATCTGGGGTGGTCACAGGCAATCTGGGGTGGTCACAGGCAATCTGGGGTGGTCACAGGCAATCTGGGGTGGTTACTGGCTGTATGGGGTGGTTATGGGCAATCTTGGGGTGTTTACTGGCTATCTAGGGGTGGTTACTGGCTATCTGGGGAGGTGACGGGCAATCTGGTGGTGTTCACTGACTATCTGGGGATGCAACTGGCAATCTGGGGTGGTGACGGGAAATCTGGGGTGGTGACGGGAAATCTGGGGTGGTTGTGAGCAATCTGTGGTGGTTACAGGCAATTTGGGGTAGTTACAGGCAGTCTGTGGCAATCTGGGGTGGTTACGGGCTGTCTGGAATGGTTATGGGCTATGGGGGGGGGATACGGGCAATCTGGGGAGATTACGGGCAATCTGTGGAGATTACGGGCATTCTGGGGTGGTGACAGGCAATCTGGGGTGGTTATGGGCTGTCTGGGATGGTTATGGGCTGTCTGGGATGGTTATGGGCTGTCTGGGATGGTTATGGGCTGTCTGGGGTGAATACGGGCAATCTGGGGTGGATACGGACAATCTGGGGAGGTTACAGACAATCTGGGGAGGTTACAGGCAATCTAGGGTGGTTACAGGCAATCTGGGGTGGTTACGGGCAATCTGGGGTGGTTACGGGTAATCTGGGGTGGTTACGGGTAATCTGGGGTGGTTACAAGTAATCCAGGGTGGTTACGGGTAATCCAGGGCACTTGACTTTGGTGACAGGCGTAAAAAAGTGCCGGCACCATTTGGAACAAGCGATCAGTGGTATATAGTATATACCGCTGATCACTTGTACTAGGACCACACCGGGTGGTCACCGATCATTGCCCCATGCTCTCCGCCACCTCCTGTGGTGGAAAGAATGAAGCTTGGATCATTTTTAGGAATCCATCACTGTGAACAGAGTCTGTTCACAGTGATGACGGCGGCCATCTTGGATCAGATGGCCGCCCAGGGAGGGGAGGGTCAGTGGCCAGGTCACTAGGGTTAATTCTGGGGATGGGGGGACATGTTTTCATCTCCTCTCACTGTGGATTCACGGTGAGAAGAGATGAAAGCGTTCAGCTGCGCTGGCAATGCCTGTTACCGGTAGCCGCCTTTATACTGATAATAACGGCGATCACCGGTGAGGGGACTGGCCGGGACTGACCCCACACTCTCCCCCAACCCCTCAGCTACCTCCGATAGCTGAGAGGAGGGGGCTGCGGGCATTACCGGCGCCGCTGCACTATTCTGCACCATCGCCATAAAGAGCTGATGGCAGAAAAATAGAGCCCATTAGTGATCGCCGTAAAAATCCGTATCGGCGGTCACTAATAACATAACACATGTATTCTCTGGGTCGCTACGGTTACGGCGATACCACATTTGTATAGTTTTTTTTAACTATTACCGCTTTGGCGCAATAGAAACCATCTTCCTAGCCAAAACCCACAAAAACTGTCCCTGCATTGCAAGATCCATAGCGTTCTCATCTTTTGCGCAACAGAGCTGGTTTTGGGCTTATTTTTTGCGGGAAGATCTGTAGTTTCTATTGATACCAAGTTTTATATGTATATGACTTTTTGATCTCTTTTATGACGTATTTTCTAAAGTGGATTGATAAAATACAGCTATTCTAGTACTGTTTTTTTTATTTTTTTTTTACAGCGTGTGTCGTGCAATATAATTATTGACATAGTTTTATAGATTGGGTTGTTACGGACGTAACGATACCAAATATGTATAGGATTTGTGTTTTTGATCACTTTTATGTAATGTTTTATAGTGTATGGGGAATGTAATGCATCTTTATTATTGGGGGGGCTGGGGGGGGGGCTGTGTTGTGTTTGGTGCACACTTTTTTTCACTTTTTTTTACTTTTACACTAGTGTACATTACTGTACACTAGTGTAAAATACTTAGATCACTGATACAATACATTGCAGTACCTGATGTACTGCAATGTATTGTATCATGCCTCATGCTGACAGGCAATAGCCGCGGCCACCCCTGTCAGCATCAGGCATCTCCATGGTGACCCCGGGGACCTTCATTAGGACCCCGGAATCACCATGGAGACATCGGGACCCCGGACGGCGCCGCGGGACATCGCGATCATGTAAGTGAACCACGGCGCCGTCCGGGATCCACCGGGACCCGTTAGATGCCGCTGTCATGGTTTGACAGCGGCATTTAACAGGTTAAACTGCCCGGAGCGGAGAATCCTCCGCTCCGGGCAGTTACAGGAGGGTGTCAGCGGTCACACTGACCGCTGATCACCCGTCCTGCAGCCGCCGTCGGGCGGTAATTTATTCCGATGCGCCCGCCGTTAAAAGGCGTACGCATCGGAATAAAGCCCATTAGTGGCCGCCGTGAAAAGGCAGCATGGCGGTCACTAAGGGGTTAAATTATCCAACAAACATGTTGGGCGGCTAGCACATTTTCTTATGCTGCAGCCATGTTGGCTGCTGGTTTAGCAGTGATTGGCTGGCTGCATCAGGTGACCTGCGTGTATATAGACACAGGTCACCTAATGGTCTGTTCATTTGTGTTCTGTTAGATGAGAGGGAGAGTTGCTGAAGCACTGTTCACACTGTAGGTTGCACACTGCATGTGGTTTAAGTACAGACAAAAAAACAAAACAAAAAGTGCAACAGCAACCCACAGGTGCAAGTGCTTACCATACATACAGAAATGTGGTCCTTTTTTTGAACCACGGCCTGGGTTCATGTGCACAAAACTGGTATATTTCCAGGCACTAGCTCAGCATAAAGCCCTGCTCGGTATTATGCTGAGCTGATGCCTGACAGCTAACTGCTCCGGAACGGTGCCGAAGAAAAAGGTAAGAAACATACCTTCCTCCCCTGCATCTCCTGTGCAGTAGGAACATATCAGCAGGTTAGATTCATCTAACCTACTGATAGTTCCCCTTTAACGTGAAATTTAAAAAAAAGTTTATATTCATCACCACTAAAAAGTACAATTTCTGCCATATAAATCAAAGTTTCACAAAGCAGAAATAAAGTAAATAAATAAAACTGTGCTCAAATTCAGAAGCAAAAGCAAAAGAAATGTAGCTGACCATTAAGGCCTCTTCAGTTGTGATCATTAAGGAGTTAATGACAAATTCTAAATCGTGATCTCATAATTATCTCTCCTCTGAAGAACCTATTAACTACCACTTGTTCTATTTTAAACATCATTTCCCTGTAGTCTTTTTAAATCCACAACCACTTGCACTCAAGTACTAAATTGTTCAAAACAAGGTTAATGACTTGCATTTTTTTTTCAAATTCATTATAACTAATTGAAAGATTATGTTTAATGACCACCAACTATGGCCCTATGGTATCGTTCAATTTTATTATACTAATAATTCATAAACCAATTTTAATTTTTTCGAAACTCATCTCTTAACCCTGTAATGCATTTCTGTACATCATGGTGTGCAGAGATTTGGCGCACCATTATGTACAGTGTTGTTATGACAATTCAGTGGGCTCAGAAGCCGCTGATGGTGCCGGCCGCTGCAGTTTAACCCTATAGATGCAGCCGTCAGTACTGACAGCAGCATCAATAGGGTTGACAAAAGGAGGGTGCTCCCCCTGCAATCATATGTGTGCCAGAGCAGCTGGAGTTCAAATCATATTAAGAGCCTAAAAGGCAAAGGAGATTACAATTGTCTTAAAATAACAAACATGATTCTCTTTATTCCTCTACTGCCATAGCCCTTGTTCTTCTTATTCCTCTACTGCCATAGCCCTTGTTCTTCCAACTTGTCTTTGCCTAACTGGCTGCCATGATGATGTGCCTGACATTAATGCTGCAGCCAATCACTGGCCTCAGCAGTTTTATGCTATACACAAATAAAGAAAGAAAGAAAGAATTTATATATTTTTATTATTATATATATTTATTTAACTTATAACATAATTTTTCATATGTTGCCGCCCATAAACAATTAATTCCATACTTGTTATTATCTATTCAGTCTCCTTCCTCCAATTCTGAGCTGCTGCTTTCTGCTGAAGACACAAAAACGGTGTGAGATTTTCTCTCTGTCTCCCCCTCCTTCCTCCTCCCTTTAGACAGCTGTAAACAAGTCCCTGGGATGCTGTATCTGCAACTGTCAAGCTTCTTTGTAAGGAGGGTTAATCTGAGGTCAAGTTACTGATGAACTCACTGTGATTATCTCTCTGGCATTAAAAAATTGGTACAACGTTGCAGATTGGGACTTGCTTACATCAGCCGTCTTTGAATGGAAGGGGGAGGAGGGGGAGAGGGAGAGAAAAGCTCACACACAGTTTTCTGTGTCTTCAGCAGAAAGCAGCAGCTCAGAACTGGGGGAAGTAGACTGAATAGATAAAATAAGCATGGAATGAATTATTAGTCTCACCATGGGCAACATACTGTATGAAAAGTTATGTTTGAGTGGAAACTGTGCAACTTATGTAGAAAGTAAACAAAAACCAGTGAAGAGATACTGATCAGCAGTGCTGGAGCAGCAGGGAATTTAAGAGAGAATGGATGATACTGTTACTTTAAAGCACTTCAGACATTCATTTATTTATGTGTTTATTTTTTCAGAACTTGGAAAACTTAGCAAAATCTCAGGATACTTTCCAGCTTTAGCAATACCCAGTTGATACTTGGCATTAGCATATGGCGTTATACATAAATAAAACGTCATTTTCTCAGTTATGCTTTCGAGGTGTCAGAAAAAGTGGTAGTCCCTTTAAATTTTACCACCTTGAAAGTGTTATGACACCCTTGCATGTGCTACCAATATTTCATTATTTGTAATCACTAGGCATATATTGTCTATAAAATAATAATAATTATTATTATAATAATAATAATAATAATAATAATACTTATTATTATTATTATTGCAATATTTCTATGTTGCCTTTATACGAAGTTGAGAGAAATCTTCATTGGATTTCAATGTAGATGAAACTAGGTAAAAATTCAAGAAATTCCAAAAAACTGTTTGCATCTGCTTGACAAATTATCTAATATGTGTGAGGATATATTATATATATAAAAAATTTTTCCTAATATCCATTTACATAAGGCAAAGTATGGGGCTTCCTGCAGATGTTTCTACTTCTTTATTTGCAGCTGGTTAATACAGCAGTGTATTTATATCTCTTTGTGCAGGATGAGTGCTAGAACACGTTCCCCACTCAACAGTGTGGGAGATGTGAAAGCCAAGAATATGTTAATTAGCATGCCATGATTATATGGGATCACAGAGAAGAGCGATCCTGAAAATAAGCCATTAGTATTAGTTCTATTGGATATTTTTAACTAAAATAACAATGAACACATTTTTACTAGTATGTATAATACTCTAATAGGTAAAATGTAATAATGTAGAGGAAACTTTTCATCACTTTCATGCTGCCTGAACTACAAGTTATCAGGGTGGTCTTCAATGGCTTCACCCTGCCACACTAGTTTTGATTGATAGAGCTTACCTATATCCAAATAAAGACAGATCTATCATTCACGGCTGTTGGGGAAGGGATAAGCCTCTGGACACTATTCCAAGGACTCGTGGCTCAGGCAGCATGAAAGTGATGACAGTTCTATTTAACCCCTTAACGACGAATGACGAATATTTATGCCATCTCGTCACTAGGGGAGTTCAGAGGGGGGCCGCGCCTCAATCCCAACTGCTATCTGCAGCCCGGAACCGCAGCCAATCTAAGCAGGTGCGGCCAATCACTGCACCCCTTTAATTGTTCCTATTCCGTTGGATCCAAAAGTGTTTCTGTTTAGGTTTCTAGACAAGGTATTATGGCAGTGTTGTTTCAAACAACTGAAGTTTTATATCAATTCTAATATATTCTGTGTAACACATATTGCAAGCTTGCCGTACAGAGAACAGCAACATTCTAACACTTGGATGCATTTTACAATAGACTCTATGGCTATGTTCACACTACGCATGTTTGAGGCTGTATAGCAACCAAAACAAGGAGTGGATTGAAAACACAGAAAGGCTCTGTTCACAAAATGTTGTAATTGAGTGGATGGCCGCCATTTAATGGCAAATATGTGCTGTTATTTTAAAACAACGGCTGTTATATTGAAATAATGGAAGTTATTTACTGTTATATGGCGGCCATCCACTCAATTTCAACATTGTGTGGACAGAGCCTTTCTGTGTTTTCAATCCACTCCTGGTTTTGGTTGCTATGAGGACCTGACATGAGGACCAAATACAGCCTCAAATATACTGTGTGTGAACCCAGCCAAAATCTGCATCTGTTGCTTCCATAGAAATGGAATATGTTGACAGTTTTCCATTTGGTTTGAGTCATTGCCTTGCTTATGGTAATTTTCTATGCAATTCAACGATGCATTCACAATCTTGCTACAATTATGGGTGTATGTCAAATTGAGATTCCTCATGCTGTGATGAATCTCTTTGTTTCTTTTACTATCATGGAAGCCATTTATAGCAGGGCAGTAATATATCATTTGAACTTTCCTTCTCAATCATTTTGATTCAAAATAATTAGACAGAGATTTGTTTTTTAGAATTTCAAAAATAATTTTTGTATGATGACGCAGGGTGGCAAAAAATACCAGATGTAGTTTGCCTTGTGACCGCATTGGGAGCACATATAGAAAGCAGTAAAACATATGCTAGAGTGCACAATGTCATTGAAATTGGTTTTGTCAAAATATTATAAGCGTGCTCTGTGCTTCTAGCATAGTAACAGACAAAATGAAATAATGTATACTAGAGATGAGGGAACCTGGAGCATGCTCGAGTCGATCCGAACCCAAACTTTCGGCATTTGATTAGCGGTGGCTGCTGAACTTGGATAAAGCCCTAAGGCTATGTGGAAATCATGGATATAGTTATTGGCTGTATCCATGTTTTCCAGACAACCTTAGAGCTTTATCCAAGTTCAGCAGCCCCAGCTAATCAAATGCCGAAAGTTTGGGTTCGGATCGACTCGAACCCAAACCCGGTTCGTTCATCTCTAATGTATACGTTGCAGTGAAATGATAGAAGGGATTTAATCAAATTCGGGAAATGATGAAATGATTGCACTGTTCCATCATTTCCCTAGGAAATGGATCAAATCACTGACCCCTTTAAGGGAAATGATGGAATGAACTCTATCATTTCCCCTGCAACATAGAATTTGCTTACCGTTTCGCCTCTCTTCTCCCACCAGCCTGTCTGCTCTGCTTCCCGTCCACCTCCGCCGCCTCTTTTCTCCCCGTTCCACTCATTTTCCCTGCTACACGCCTCCTTGCTCCATCAGCCCGTATGCTCCGCTCCACATCCGCCGCCGTATGCCTGCTAGGAGGTGTGTCGCTCTTTTCCCCCGCCCCCCTCCAGTCCTGTCCGCTCCGCCCTGCGACATGCCTCCTGCTCCCCCGGCCTGTCCGTTTTTCTCCCTGTCCGCCCCAACGCCAGGAGGTGTGCCGTTCTTCTCCCCGTCTGCCCCCAGTCCTGTCCGCCCCACTGCCATATGCCTGCCGGGGAGGTGTGCCCCAGCCGCCTCTGCTGCCATATACCTGCCGGGAGTTCCCATCCGCCCCCGCTGCTATATACCTGCCGGGGAGGTGTGCCGCTCTGCTCCCCCAGCCACCTCTGCTGCCTTATGCCTGCCGGGAGTTCCCATTCCCATATGCCTGCCGGGGAGGCGTGACGCTCTGCTCCCCCATCCGCCCCCGCCACCATATGCTTGATGGGGAGGTGTGCCACTCTGCTCCCCCAGCCGCCTCTGCTGCCTTATGCCTGCCGGGAGTTCCCATTCCCATATGCCTGCCGGGGAGGCGTGACGCTCTGCTCCCCCATCCGCCCCCGCCACCATATGCCTGATGGGGAGGTGTGCCACTCTGCTCCCCCAGCAGCATCTGCAGCCATATGCCTGCACCTCCCCCTCACCCTCTATATGAGGTGGCTCATTTACGGAGGTGGCCAGTCGGCTGTATGTGAAAGAGAGAGCAGGATGGCAGCAGGCAGTCAGAGCAGAGCAAGGAGAGACTAATAGAACCATATAGGGACAGAGAGAAGAGCATAGGAGGGCTGATTGTGGGTGATTGTTAAAGCTGCCAACCAAGTGTCCAGTTTACCAAGTAACTGGGTGCCTATAAGAAGACACCGTCCATATTATTTACTCACTGAACACTGTAAACTCCTATTGAGTCCAATTTACTGGGATCAGTGAATCGAGTGTGCTCTTTACATAATCAGTGCTCGCACTCCACTCCTACTCTGTTATACAAGTTGGGTTTCGTTAGATTGGGTAATTGACTGGCTGATTGCCATTTTTTTTTTTAAATTGTGATTTTTCAGTTTTTGACACTTTTACAAGAACATGTGTTAACAAATTCTCCCTTCTGTAATAGTCCCAGTACTGTAGTTACTATAGTTTGGCTGTTTTATTGAAATTCATTAAGATTTTATTTGTGAATATTAACAAATCCGACCCAAAATTCATGAAGCTCCCAAAACGAATTTGCGGCGGCTTTGGTCATCTTTTGTCAGCAGTCCTTTCCAATGCCAAGCTATAAGCCTACTTGTTAAGATGTAAATGAGGCTTAAAGTGACACTGTCACCCTTTTTTGCATTATGACTTCTGTACACAGGTGTAAAGGGTAAATTTAGCAGCTCTCATACCTTATTTTATATCATACGTCATGGTGTTTTGCTAACTCTTAAGCCAAAAGGTTCAGATACGTATTTAAAGAAGGCGACCAATTAAGATACAATGCAATTTTATTAAACAAATGATTAAAAAGATCTATAAAAAGGATTATATACAGATGATTTATCAGAAATACAATAACCAGGTGTTCTTAGTATGAGATTGCGTACACTTTTGCATAGATATAAATACAAAGGTTAAGTACTTACAATATCATTAGTGCATAGTCACATCATCTGTCCTTCTAGTATCAGCCACACGCAAAGCCGCAAGTGGCCAAAAACAAACATCAGCCGCAAATCGGCGCAAGACAGAGAACAAATCACTACCAGTAACATAACGATACTTCATCTGTCATAGAACTTCAACTGGGGAGAGGCTTCCAGCGATCTGACAGAGACCAAGTCCTGGGCCTACACTATGGAAGCGTCCTTACCATAGGTCCAAACCTCTCTCCCAGATGGCTGCAGCTCTCAGGTTTTATACACAGTTAGAATCAATAACTTCATACACTTTAGTGCTGCCCTAAGTTTAGAATACACAGATCTCTGTCCTGTTTGTTTGTATTACCTCATGTTAAAGAATAGAATGGCCAGTTCTAATCCTTAAGAGGACAATACTCACACAATGGGACAATGCACAGATTAATCCTAAAGCAATGATATGAGGTTTTCTTGTTTAGATGATACTATGCACTATACTATATTCTGTTGAATCTCTAAGGCTGGTCAAACGTTTTGTTGGTTCTGCAAACTATCTCCATTGAAACAGTAAAAGCCTTCTTCAAACTTGTTGGATGACCTAGAAGTCTCATGTATACAATCATCTAGGTCATCCATCAGTGAAGGACCTTTAAAGATGTGAAATGGAGAATGACACATAAAATGGCCGCCAATATGCTTCAAATAGCCACCATTTATACCTAGCATTACACATGGTTCTTGTTTCAATAAAAAGTGATCTTTTATCATCTGCAGATTGTGCTACCTGGGCGGGGCTTCATGGCCACAGCGCCACTTAACCCCACAAAGAGGGGGTGACAGTGTCACTTTAAGTGCCCAGTGGTATTGCCCAGCATGGTAAGAGCCAAGGGTTAGCTAACCCATCTCTAACCCATCTTTTTCTTACTTCTCCATGTCCCCTGCTGTCCTCCAGGCTTTACCTCGCTCACTGCAGCCACCGCTGAAGTTTCTAAACCCATCTGAGCAGTGACCGGCTGCTCAGCCAATCACTGGCCAAGATGGGATAGCGGAGGCCAGTGATTGGCTGAGCAGCCTGTCACTTCACAGATGGCTTGACTCGTGGCTGGGGTAAGCAGGGTAAAGCCAGGAGGACACAGGGCCCATGAAGAGGTAAGAACTTTATTATTTTCCATATACTTTCATCAGCCGCCGACCGCACACTTCCTATTACACAGTGGCTGATAATTTTTTTTCAAGTAGCTGAAAGACAATGATCAGCTAATGATCGGCTCTTCAGCTGATCGTTCACTTTATTGCTCGGGGCGATATTTGCCGGATTCTGCCGGATTCAATTATCTGCTCTGATTGAGCAGATAATTGCCCCGTGTATTAGGATCCATGCTCCCTGGGTACTTGAGTCTCATATTAACAAGAATCTTAAACTGGAAAGTATTATTGAGACAAAATGCTCGAAATCATGATAAGAAGCCCCATCTATTTAGGTGCCTATCTACACCTCTGTTTTGCTGCTTGCCTTAAAGGCAATGGAGATCTTTGCACTGATTTCTTTTTAGTGGTAATTTATTTCCTGTATACAAAATAGAGCAATTTTCTAAGTAGTCTTCATTAAAAATGTCCTACCATTTAGCTGCTAACTAAAAAAAAAAAAAAAGTCAGTCGGAGTCAGATAACAGCACAACAGAGATTGTAGAAGCAAGATTAAGCACATTTCTGAATAAAAACCAAGCCCAGACTAGTCCATCAGATTGCTAGATATAGAAGCCAGCCAGCATCAAAACAGTAGTGTAGATAAGCACATAATAGATACGGCTTCTTATCAGGACTTTGAGCATATTTTTAGTTTATCTCCATACAACTTTCCAGCACTAAAGACCCTATTACACGGAGCAAATCTGCCCAATCAGGCCGATTCAGCAGATTATACCTCCATGTAATAAAGACAACGATCAACGATCATATATACTACTGACCTCACCATAATAGCACAACACTATTCACTGTATAAAGTAATTGTAATACTGACATAATATCATATTCTATACTAAGGGGACGTGTATAAGTTGGAAATAGATACATAAGCACTATTCACGATTCCATGACGTATGTAGGGTGGTGATGCCAGTACACAGCACTATAACTATACATCCATAGCTGGAAACAGGTTATGCTGATGCATAGAGAAAGAGTTCTATATTTGTTATGCTCATATATGTGCAGACACAAACACTCAATTATAATAAACACACCCACACATGACATTGACAGTGAGTCATGAACCTATATAAGTGGTAGTCACCAAGATGGAGGTTGGGTTGGATCAGGGCTGTACAGAAGGTATGAGCCCTATGTCACAAGAAGGATCCAGAGCCTTCAAGGAGAAGGTTGTGTCGCATGGAGAATCCATGAGGGAAGCGTGAAGGAAGGAATGTCCCCAGGATGCTTGAGTGAAGCAACAGCTGCCTGAAGCTCGTTTGTAAGACAAACCCTTCACTTCAAAGGACTCTCATATGAACTATGGACACTAGACACTAAGGGCTGTAAAACATTTCTCTGATATTCTTTTCTATTCAATTCTGTAACTTTCACTACTTTTAAAGAAGAAGCAATAAATCTCCATTTTATAAAGAAACCTCTCCTACTGCGGCGAGCCATAAACTACAGGTGCCAACGCCATTTTCTAGACTGAAGAAATGATCAATGACTGATCATTGTTTTAAAACATGTTGGAAAATCATCGGCCACCAACTGTGGCCAATGGCTGATGAAGAGTAAAAAAAAAATAATAAACTTTATTCATACCTGTCCATGTTCCCTGGTGTTCTTCAAGCTTTCTGCCCGCTCCTCGCAGCCACCATTAGAACTTTAGAGCCTGTATCTGCAGTGGCAGGCCATTCAGCCAATCACTGGCCCAGCACTGTCCTGTCTTGGCAAGTGATTGGCTGAGTGGCCTGTCACTGCAGAGACAGATGTAGAAGCTTTCACGGCAGTTCCTGACTGATAGCAGGAAAAAGCTAAAGGGTCACCCGGGAGTGTGGAGAGGTAAGCATTTTGTATTATTTATATGGCAACGGCTTCAAAGAAATCGCTAATGGTATATATACAACCCTTGTTGTGCCATAGTCGAACCGTGTAATAGGCTCTGTAAGCAAGTACTGATGTAGAAGATCGACACTCGCTTATCTGGAATATTGTGCCATGTAATACAGCCCAAAGATTCAACTTATTTTGCTAATAGACTCAGTTACCCAGGGGGCGTCTCTAGCATGGTAAGAGCCCAGCCTTAGGGTCCTATTACAAAGGGCGATTATCTGCCCAATCAGGCAAGATGAGGCAGGTATTATCTCGCGCAATAAAGACAACGATCAGCCAAGGTGTCGGTCATCAGCTGATCGTTGTCTTTCAGCTACTTCAAAAATCAGGCAGCTGATGAAAGTATATACAGTAGCAAATATTAAAGTTATTACTTTTCCACGCTCTTCAGTGAGCGTTCCACGGTGGACTTTCACAAACTGAATGACACTTGTCTGACACTTTGTAACTGAGTAGCTATCACCTTGAGGCCTTCAATACAGTCATGGCCAAAAGTTTTGAGAATGACACAAATATTATATTTTTACATGATCTGCTGTTCTCTGGTTTTTATGTGTGTTTGTCAGATGTATTTATCACATACAGAAATATAATTGCAATCACATTATGAGTAACAAAGGCTTATATTGACAGTAAGAATGAGTTAATGCAGCAAGTCAATATTTGCAGTGTTGACCCTTCTTCTTCAGCACCTCTGCAATTCTCCCTGGCATGCTCTCAATCAACTTCTGGACCAAATCCTGACTGATAGCAGTCCATTCTTGCACAATCAATGCTTGCATTTTGTCAGAATTTGTTGGTTTTTATTTGTCCACCCGTCTCTTGATGATTGACCACAAGTTCTAAATGGGATTAAGATCTGGGGAGTTTCCAGGCCATGGACCCAAAATCTCTATGTTTTGTTCCCTGAGCCATTTAGTTATCACCTTTGCTTTATGGTAAGGCGCCCCTTCATGCTGGAAAAGGCATAGTTGATCGCCAAACTGCTCTTGGACAATTGGAAGAAGTTGCTCTCTCTGTGAGAGAGACGATTCCCTTGGCTGAGAAGCAACCCCACACATGAATGGCTTCAGAATGCTTTACAGTTGGCATGAGACAAAACTGGTGGTAGCGCTCACCTCGTCTTCTCCGAATAAGCTGTTTTCCAGATGTCCCAAACAATAGGAAAGGGGATTCATCAGAGAAAATGACTTTACCCCAGTCCTCAGCAGTCCACTCCCTGTACCTTTTGCAGAATATCAGTCTGTCCCTGATGTTTTTTCTGGAGAGACCAGGCCTTGCTCCAAGAGTCTCCGCCTCACAGTGCGTGCAGATGCACTCACACCTGCCTGCTGCCATTCCTGAGCAAGCTCTGCACTGCTGGTAGCCACATCCCACAGCTGAAACACTTTTAAGAGGCGGTCCTGTCGCTTGCTGGTCTTTCTTGGGTGCCCTGGAGCCTTTTTGGCAACAATGGAACCTCTCTCCTTGAAGTTCTTGATGATGCGATAGATTGTTGACTAGATGCAATCTTTCTAGCTGCAATACTCTTCCCTGTTAGGCCATTTTTGTGCAGTGCAATGATGACTGCACATGTTTCTTTAGAGATAACCATGGTTAACAGAAGAGAAACAATGATGCCAAGCACCAGCCTCCTTTTAAAGTGTCCAATGGTGTAATTCTTACTTAATCATGACAGATTGATCTCCAGCCCTGTCCTCATCAACACCCACACCTGTGTTAATGGAGCAATCACTGAAACGATGGTAGCTGGTCCTTTTAAGGCAGGGCTGCAATGATGTTGAAATGTGTTTAGGGGAATAAAGTTCATTTTCTAGGCAAATATTGACTTTGCAAGTAATTCCTGTTAAGCTGATAACTCTTTATAACATTCTGGAGTATATGCAAATTGCCATTTTAAAAACTGAAGCAGTAGACTTTGTAAAAATTAATATTTGTATCATTCTCAAAACTTTTGGCCATGACTGTAGGCTAAAATTATAGCAAAAGTGTTCCTGACAATGTTCTGAGAATCCATCAATAGAATATAGAATGCTATATGGCATACCGTAGTTTACCCTTTTGCACTGGATACAGATCTTATTGAATACATAGATATATGAATGAGCGTGTAACGACAGTTTTCAGTATTAATAGTAAACAATTCAATTCTGCACTTACAAACAAAATTCAGAAGCCTACAATTATATTTGAAAGCTCACTAAGCCGTAAATAATTCTTATCTGATCCATAGCCATGCATGACTATTCCTGTTTTGACAATCACCGTAAACACAAAACTGTACATATATAGCGGTACGGTTTTCCGTACAGAAGTGCAGAAAGTGCTTACTAATTGAATTTTTATTATATATTTTTGGATTTGTAAGGTATTTTATAAGGTCACAGTCAGGGTGTATGCCTATTAGTAAATCCATTAGACTAGGGCCTACCGTACAGCAAGCACAGATATCTGCCCCAGCTTTGGAGTAAGTGTACATGATTTACACTTGGTAGCAGGTATACATCACGATAAATCAGGTGGTGGAAGAGCCACCACGCCTCCTCCCTGCCTTGCTGTGCCCCCTTACCTGCCCATCAGGCAAGCCATATTGGTGCTAGAGATGAGTGAACTTGCCGGATTTCTGGTTCATATGAACCAGAAATCTCGGCGTCTGATTCCCGCTCCCAATGCCAATGGCTGTATCCCAGTTTTCCAGGCGTTCCTTACGCTGTATCCACCCGCTGCACGGAGCGAGCAGACAGCGGGAATCAGACGCCGAGATTTCTGGTTCATACCAGAAATCCGGCAAGTTCTAATTGGTGCCATATATGAAGAATCTACAACATGTAACTTGTGTAAGTCATGTAGTTTTTGTGTGACAGATTTGCATGAAAAATTCTGATGCCTGTGGAATCCCCCTAATGGGATGAATTAGATCCAAGTTTCTCCCCACTAGACCGCTAGTTCCGACCAGTTAGCCTCATAGACTTGGGAGTGTATCATGCTGCTGCCATGCTTTATCTCCAGATCACAGAGGGTCTGACCAGTGAGACCCACTATGATCAATGATTCTTGTTTCATGAAATGTTATATGTAATGTATGCATCAAGGGGTAGTCCAGCGATTTTTTTTTTCTTTCATATTAACAGGTGTCAGAAAGTGACAGAGATTTGTAATTCACTTCTATTAAAAAAAAAAAAAAAAAAAAGTCTCTTCCAGTATTAGCTGTAAGTGGTGTAATCTTTCCAGTCGGACACAGTGCTCTCTGCTGCCACCTCTGTCCATGACAGGAATTGCAGAGAGCAGAAGCAAATCCCCGTAGAAAACTTATCCTGCTCTCCAGACAGAAAATAATTCTCCACTTCCTGCAGGACGTACAGCAGCTGATAAGTACTGGAAGACTTGAGATTTTTTTAATAGAAGTAAATTACAAATCCCGGGACTCTCTGGCACCTGTTCATCAGAAAGATATTTTTTTTTTTTTTTTGCTGAAGTAAAGGGGTTGTCCAGCGAAGATCTTTTTCTTTCAAATCAACTGGTGTCAGAAAGTTATATAGATTTGTAATTTAAATCTATTAAAAAAATCTCCAGTCTTCCCATACTTTAGGCTGCTGTATGTCCTGCAGGAAATGTTTTATTTTCAGTCTGACACAGTGCTCTCTACTGACATCTCTAGAGAAGGAGAGGCTTTCTATGGGAATTAGAGATGAGCGAACCTGGAGCATGCTCGAGTCGATCCGAACCCGAACTTTCGGCATTTGATTAGCGGTGGCTGCTGAACTTGGATAAAGCCCTAAGGCTATGTGGAAAACATGGATATAGTCATTGGCTGTATCCATGTTTTCCAGACAACCTTAGAGCTTTTTCCAAGTTCAGCAGCCCCCACTAATCAAATACCGAACATTCGGGTTCGGATGGACTCGAACCCGAACTCGGTTCGCTCATCTCTAATGGGAATCCTTATAGAAAATCTCTCCTGCTCGGGACAGTTCCTGTCTCGGCCAGAGATGTCAGCAGAGAGCACTGTGTCTGCCTGGAAACAAGACAACATTTCCTGGAGGACATACAGCAACTAATAAGTATGGGAAGACTGGGTATTTTTTAATAGATTTAAAGTACAAATCTATATAACTTTCTGACACCAGTTGATTTAAAAAAAAATAATAATTCGCTGCACAACCTCTTTAAAACTAGAATATAAAAACATATCACATTATCTTGGCTTTCTATTCAATGCAATGCTCTTAGTATCTACAACACACCTGAGTGGGATGCATTTTCTCGCCGTTTTGATTCCAACACCTACTAATATTGATACGTAATTCAGTTGAGAGCTTTTGTGTCACCTAGCATATTTTTTTTGCCTCCATTAAAGCTTTTCATTAATAGTGCATCTCTCCACATTTGAGGGTTTCACAGCATGTCGCTCCGTCCTTTGTCTACACCAACTACTTCAACTCAAATGGTTCCCCCATTACAGTTCTCAAAAGAGAGGAATAAAACAACCAGATGATGTAAGTAAGTGCTCCTCTAAACCCGACCTGCCTCCTTTAGTGTAAGAAAGCCTGCAGTACTTTGCTGAAATGCATAGACCATCATCTTTTCTAATGTTAGTCATCAGCTTGGCTTTGAAGATAGAAAACTAATAGTGCGCGGTAGTACCCATCTCTATAGTTGTCAAACTGTTTGAAGATCTAATGTAATTTACTCTTATTTATCTATCCATTACCTGTATTGTTTGCAGGTCCCTTAGAAGTTTTTATTTAATGCTTGTTAAGTTTATAGCTGTTCATTTTAGTGTTATTAAAAAAACTCCATCCTAAGTACTCTCAGATAGTTTCTGACTTGTTTACTACTGCAGACTGAGTTAAGAAGACTCTTGTGTTTAAAATAATTAATCCATTCCCGTGTATCAAATTTTGGGAAAATTTGTAACTCTTGCAGTCCTATACCCTTAGGGTGCGTTCACACGTACAGGATCTGCAGCAAATCTGCAGCAGATTTGATGGCACAGATTTGAATCTGCAGCAGATCCGCAGCAGATTTGAGGGCCAAGAGTTACTTTGCATTTAATCTGCAACTTCAAATCTGCGCCATCAAATCTGCTGCAGATCTGCTGCAGATCCTGTACATGTGAACACACCCTTAGGGTAAATTCAGACGCGCGGATCCACCAGGAGTTTCACGCACGAAATCCGCAGCTTATCCACAATACACGTATTATTCTGATTATTATTAATACGTGTATTTATTGCGGATTATCTGCGGATTTCGTGCATGAAACTCCAGGCGGATCCGCCCATGTGCCTTCACACACACCGGATCTGCAGCAGATCCGCAGCAGATTTAATGGTGTAGATTTGATGCTGTGTTCAGTTATTTAGATCAAATCAGCTGCGGATCCGCAACAGAAAATTCACTGCGATACGATGTGTGTGAAGCTACCCTTAAAGGGGTTGTCCGGCGATAAAAAATTATTCACAGAATAACACACATTACAAAGTTATACAACTTTGTAATGTATGTTATGTCTGTGAATGGCCCCCTTCCCCGTGTTTCCCCCCACCCACGCTAGACCCGGAAGTGTGGTGCATTATACTCACCGCATGTCGTGTCGTCCACGGTCTCCGATCGTCAGCAGTGACGTCTTCTTCGGGAGCTTGGCGGATCTTCCCGAGTGCCGGCCACCCTCTGCAGCGTCATCCGAAGCTCAGCCGCGATTGGCTGAGCATAACTGTGCTCAGCCAATCGCGGCTGAGCGGCTGATGACGCGGCCACGTCATCAGCTGCTCAGCCGCGATTGGCTGAGCACAGTTATGCTCAGCCAATCGCGGCTGAGCTTCGGATGACGCTGCAGAGGGCGGCCGGCACTCGGGAAGATCCGCCAAGCTCCCAAAGAAGACGTCACTGCTGACGATCGGAGACCGTGGTCGGCACGCGACAGGTAATGTATAGCGCACCACACTTCCGGGTACACGGGTGGGGGTGGTGGGACACGGGGAAGGGGGCCATTCACAGACATAACATACATTACAAAGTTGTATAACTTTGTAATGTGTGTTATTCTGTGAATAATTTTTTATCGCCGGACAACCCCTTTAAGGCATTTTACTTGTACAGTGTTCACTTTGCAATAAGACTGATTATGCTATCTTTACTCTCTAGGTCAGTATAATTACAGTGATAAAACATTTTTTTTGGGAAAAAAAAACCCATAGTTTTGAATTGCAACATTCTGACTTCTAACCTTGTCGTTTTTTCATCTACAGAGACGTATAAGGGTTATCGGTACCAGACCAGGTGGGTGGGACATCTTATTAGCTATTTATTTTGTTTTATCTGATAGGTGATATCACCAGAAATTTACGCTGTTTACGCCGATCACTGTGCAGGATCAATAATGGTTTATTATAATAATTCAGACAATTCCAGTTGTGGCAAAATAAAAACTTAAAAAAAAAATTTATTTTAATAATGGGAAGGGGGTGGTTTAAATTTCAAACATGAAAGTGTTTTTTTTGCACTTTTAAAATCTTTTTTTCTTTTCACATTTTTAAAGTTCCCTAGGGGACTATATTATGCAATCATTAGATTGCTTATACTGATCAATACTATACTTCTGCATAGCTTTGATCAGTGCTCTGCTGCCACGGAAGTTAAGTAAAAACCACAGGCAGCCCTAGCAACCAATGGCCACAAACCCCCCTCCCCAGTTCTTTACTGCAGGAGTGCCCGGTAGCTGTCAGGACTCTCAGGGCATGCTGTGATCAATATTGATTGCGGCATGCACAGGGATACATTTTTTGGTAGCAGACTTACATACAGCTGACATCCGTGGCACATAGCTCCTCAGCTCCTCAGCTAGCACTATATGTAAAGACTGCGGTCATTAAAAGGTTAAATGCAAATTTATGAAGCTGAGAAGACATATTACACAAACAGAACTTTCAATCATTGCACACTAAATTAAAGGAGTTATCCAGGATAAAATTTAGGTGCAATGTCTTGCGATGGACTTACCTGTCCCATTTTGCCACTGCCGACGAGTTACGGGTCGCCCGCTCTTCACTACTGTTAATGATTTCAAACCATCCTGTCATACGTTGTTCCCACTGGAAATGGAAGCTCAGTATAGCCATAATAGAGCCTATGCTGAGATTCCATTTCTGTTGGGAATGGCACATCACCAGATGTTTCGAGAGCAGGCAGTCCAGAACCCGGCAACGGGACAGGTAAGTATATATCACTAAGATCTCCCCCCGCAATCCTGGCAGCATAGTTAAATGTAGTTTTTATCCCAGTCAACTCCTTTAAGTGTATTCCCTTTCCTACAGTCCAGCTTCCTGTCTGCTTCTAATCAGACACCATCTTGAATTTTATTTTGCAATGTCTCAGCACTCCATCACATGGACAGCCGGTGCCCTGTATGATCTCAACCTGCTAGGAAACAGCATATTTATCCTTCCCTCCCTAGATAGACCATAGACCTACAGAAAGAGAGGCTATTGCCCTCAGAGCACCCGCTGGCCCGCCCCTCCTAATATTAGCACTGCAGTGGAGAGCACCGCCCCAATATTTAATAAGAGGAGTGACCACTGAGACAGATCGGTAGCCCCACCTCTAGTGCACCAAAGAGCCTCATTAACATATTCAACAAACTGCTGATATGACAAAAACGGCTCAGAGGATAGAGGTAAAAATCTGCCTTCATTCTCAGCGCCCTGTGCCCTAAAGGGACATATCAGAAGGTTAGATGCTTCCAACTTGCTAATAGTTTTCCTTTAATTTCCTGGGGCATTTCCCAGTTAAGAATGTCCTTGCTGGTGGTAGGGTGAAGGCCAGTGATGTTCTATATACAGTGTAGACCAAGTCACCTGGACTCAAGGAGTGCAACTTAACAGGTAACTTAAAGTGTAACTGTCATTTCAAACAACTTTGCAGAGAGGAAATAGTATAAGCGAATATAAGAAACTTTGTAAAAGATTTTATTAGGCAAAAGAGCTTCCTTCTGTTCTCACAAGGCTATTACTGTTCCTCCTCCAAGGGGGATGAGTGAGCAGGAAGAGTTGAGAAACAGCTTGTGCAGTTTGCAAGTGTTCTGGCAAGAGAAAAGCCTGGAGGCACCGACTGCTTAGTGCTGAAGGTTTGATACAGTGAGGTAGGATTACAGGATCTTGTTTTAGGCTATGTTCCCACAACGTATGAGACCGGTCACGGAACGGCCAGTCTCTGCCCGGATAATCCTGGCCGGTACTTAAGTACCGGGCGGATGATCTTTCCGCGCGCCTGCATCAGAACCTCCCAAAGCACACAATGAAGCAAGCGGCCGGAGCCACTCGCTTCATTGTGTGAACTGACAGGTCTTTCTGCTGCCGCAATTCACTGAATTGCGGCCGCAGCAAACTGACATGTCAGTTATTTGCGGCCCCATATGGGATCCCGGCCAGAGCGTATACGACGTGTATACGCTCTGGCCGGGATCCCACAGAAGATAAGGCTATTTCCACACCTCACAAAGTACGGTCGTACTTTTACATAGTGTGAACACAGCCTCAGTGTGTATATAGTGCATAGGAGGCAGCACAATGGCTACTCTGTGTCCACACTGCAGCTGAGCATAGGAAAAGCAGACCAGAAAAAGAGATGGATAATCTCTCATCTCATAAGCAGGGGAAATTGGGGGACCAAGCAGAGCTGTGCGGGTAAGTATAGGCAAGTATGACTTTTTTCTTCTTTGTCACCCCAGGTGCCGCAATACAGAAAAAAAAATAATAAGGTTATAAAGCTTTAAGCAAAAGGTCATTTTCTGATTACTTATTCTCTTTAAGGTAAAAAGAGTGAGAGAGATAAATAAAAAGAAGGGATAATAAAAAGAAGTAGTTTGATGCTCTAAAGATTAGTGTATGAGGTGTCCATCCCCAATTGTCAGACTCTGAGCCTAGTGCGCAACTTCACAAACTCCCAATATCTGTTCATACCAACATCTTGGTTCTTCCTTTGGCTCCCATAGGTTGGACACACCTGTGCAGCTCTCCTGGAACCAATGTTCTACATGACGATCCTTCTCAAACTGCAAGACGGTCGGCAAGTCGACCAGAAGAACCTTACGTACCTGCAGACAGCCAAATGCTCCAACCCATCCCAAGCTAAATGGCCAATGTTTTTTCTTTCTTTGATTTCCAGTTACATTTCTGATCAGCAGATACAAATGTCAGAGCCAATGCGCTGTTATATAACTTTGTTGTTGTTGATTGGGTGGAGCCACAATATGTTATTGACCCTGGTCATCTTGTTACCATGGCTCCAGTCTCTATTAAGAATATCTTGTCTGGAAAGACGTTTGTGCCATCCGCCAAAAGGAGATTGACTCCACTGTATTTGAGACCACAGCTCCCAGTATGACCTGAACAAAGGGAGATATTGTTTTACCCATCATCACTGTAGTCCTTACAAGGCATACAAGGCATAGGCCACTTTCATAGGCGGAATATATCATTATACATGCAAAAGATAAACAGTTGTAGCATAAAGTTTAAAAAAGGGAGGGTGGGAGGAAAATTTTCCCCTTAGAGAAGTTATGAAATCATGTTTTTTTGTACTGGCTGTGCTAAGCTGCTGCATGCATGCCTCCCCCTTCTCTACCACTCACTACCCAGTGGGATTCAGGTACAAGGCACATTGGTGAAAAATAAGCACTGTACCTGTAATGCCACTGCCTGTTACGCTGCCAAGTCTGTACTGGTTACACGGACAGGTTGGAGTCTTGCTTCACACCAACCAGTCCATGCAATCCATAGAAATGGAGCCTTCCGGCATCTTTGTTCTCCTGGCCTGTGCTCAGAGTTTCCACACAGTGGCTCTACTGGATTTAAAGGGCCAGTGTGTCTCCTCTTTTTTTTTCCTCCACCTTTCCTGCCTCACCTTCTCCCTGGAGATGTCAAGGGAATTTCATGAACCAATTTTAAATAATAATAGGCTTACTAGTACATAATATTTATTAAAGCTTCAACAATGCATGTGTCTTATTATATGAATAATCACACGGGATCCAGCACAGGTTGTCACGTCACATGATCTCATCGCTAAATTGCACGGCTTGGCATCAGAGCGACAGGATTCTCACAGTCTTTTGTGCAGCCAGTTTAATGATTGTTATTGACCACAGTCTAATGGTGCGTTTACACGTAACGATTATCGTACGTGTAAACAAAGCGAACGATCAAACGACGAACGATACATCGCTCATTTTGATATTTTAACATGTTATCAAATCGTCGTTCGTTGTTCGCAAAAAATTCGCAAATCGTTCCGTGTGAACAGTCGTTCGCCGATTTAACCAATGTGTGAGATAGGCTTAAGCGTTCGCAAAACAATCGCAAAACGAATTTTCCGTACGATATATCGTACTGTCTAAACGCTGCTCGTTATGAAAAAAAAATCGTTACTCCGACATTGTTAATCGTACGATCGGGCCAATTATCGTTATCATGGTGATCATTGTCTTCTAAACTTGCCTCTGCGATACACTTGAAGACATCAAGCCTTTATGGGACCAGCTGGGTTGCCAACTTCAGGCCCAGCTGCAACATATGTGGGCAGATATGAGGACCTCTATTCTCAACCAGGCTCATACTGATCCTGACCCTGATCTACAGTGTACAGACCAGGCCAAGAAGGAGAATCAGCATCAGTGCTTACAGTTAAATATGACACTTTGACTAACAGAGCAAAGAGCCAGCAAAGAGGAAGGCAAAAAACCTTTATGAGGCAGAAGCCAATTGTCCCATCATAGGGAAAAAAGTTCCTTCCCGACTCCAAATAGCAATCAGAGTAATCCCTGGATCAACATTCTCTCACAGGAAACCTAATGCCCATAATTTGTCATATTATATGTTTCAATAAAAGCCTCCAGGCCTCCCTTAAACTTATTTAATGAATCAGAAATGACAACATCATGTGGCAGAGAGTTCCATAGTCTCACTGCTCGTACAGTAAAGAATCCACGTCTGTGCTGATGGTGAAATCTTCTTTCCTCTAGACCTACAGTAGGTGTAAAAATATCACTACAAAGATCTCTGTACTGTCCATTCACATATTTGTACATTGTGATTAGATCGCCCCTAAGACGTCTTTTTTTTTTTTTTTTTTTTTAACAAAAAACCCCAAGCTTGATAATCTGTCATTGTCCTGTATCCCTCCCATTCCCCTAATGACTTTGGTCACTATCCTCTGCATCCGCTCCAGTTCAGCTGTGTCCTTCTTATATACCGTTGCCCAAAAATGTATACAGTATTCCATGGGTGGTCTGACCAGTGATTTTTTTTTTTTTTTTTTTACTCTTTATTTTCATACAAAATTATTATACAACCATATAAAACATAGTGCACATTTTTCTTCCTATTTCTTTTCCCTTATCCCCTGATTGGTGAGGACTAATTCAACAATGACAGAGAAATTCCTGTATCTTTATCCTTCGCATTCCATACCACATAATGTCTCGCTGGGGGATGCCCCCCTAGATTGCCTGATTTTATTACTAAACTAACTTTTCATACCTCTACTACCCTCTCCACCCCTTACTTATACCTCTATCCTATTCTCTTTCCTATTCTCGCCATCTCCCCCAGCAGTTAGCCCAGACCAGCGCCGCATCATCTCTTTCCACCAACCATCTTTTAATACATTCAATTATCTGACAACCGCTGAGTACACAACATCCGACTGTGATTTATAAAGAGACAAAACTATGTTCACATATTTAGCATCTATGCCTCTTTTGATGCATCCCATGATTTTATTAGCCTCAGCAGCTGCTGCCTGGCACTGATCACTAAAGTTGAGTTAACTGTCCACCAATACCCCCGGGTCCTTTTCAGAAGTATTTTTACACAGTGTTTTATTACTTTGGACACAACTGCACTTACTGTATTTTTACGATCTAAGTGCATACCCTTACATTTATCCACATTAAATTTTGTCATTTATCTGCCCAAGCCTCCAGCTTCACCAAAATCCATCTGTACTATTATATTATCCTCTTCTGTGCTGATTACTTTACCCAGTTTAGTATAATCTGCAAAAATGGAGATTCTACTCTGTAGTCCCTCTACAAGGTCATTAACCCTTAGAGGACCGGGCCAAATTAAAATTTTAGCGTTTTCCTTTTTTCCTCCTTGTGCTTAAAAGGCCATAGCACTTGCATTTTTTCACCTAGAAACCCACATGAGCCCTTATTTTTTTGCACCACTAATTGTACTTTGCAATGACAGGCTGAATTTTTTCATAAAGTACACTGCGAAACCAGAAAAAATTCAATGTGAAATTGAAAAAAAAACGCATTTCTTTTATTTGGGGGGGGTTTCATTTTTACGCTGCTCGCCCTTGGGTAAAACTGACTTGTTATATCAGTTCCTCAAGTCGTTACGATTACAACAATATGCAACATGTATACTTTTATTGTATCTGATGGCTTGTAAAAAATTCAAACCATTGTTAACAAATATATGTTCCTTAAAATCGCTCTATTCCCAGGCTTATAGCGCTGTTATCCTTTAGTCTGTGGGGCTGTTTGAGGTGTCATTTTTTGCGCCATGATGTGTTCTTTTTATCGTTACTTTGATTGCGCATATGCACTTTTTCTGGCTTTGATGCGACCAAAAATGCGCAATTTTGCACTTTGGGATTTTTTTGCGCTTACGCCGTTTACTGTGCGATATCAGGAATGTGATTAATAGATTGGGCGATTACGCACGTGGCGATAACAAACATGTTTATTTATTTTTATTTATATGGGAAAAGGGGGGTGATTCAAACTTTTATTAGGGGAGAGGGACTTCTAGTTTATGCCCACTGATCTCTCATTGAGATCTATGCTGTATAGTTATACAGCATAGATCAATTAGATAGGCACTGGATTGCTTCCGGCTGCTGCAGCCGGAAGCAATTGAGTGCTGAGCCGGGATCAGCACCATTACGGTGCTGACCCCGGCCTGTAAAGGACATGTGGATCGCTCCTCTGGGACAGAGGCGATCCACCCCACTAGACACCAGGGATGGCTGCATACAAGTAATCAGATGCAGCTGTCAACTTTGACAGCTGCATCTGATTACTTAATTAGCGGGCACAGCAATTGGACCGCGGCCCTGCTTTAACACCCGTAGGCGGCCCTGGGTACGGGTATGCACAGGGTCATCTAGGGGTTAATAAATATATTAAAAAGAAGAGGACCCAGTACTGAACCCTGTGGTACCCCACTAGTAACTGTGACCTAATCTGACTATGTTCCATCAGTGACCACCCTCCGTTTTCTATTATTCAGCCAGTTAAATACTCATTTGCATATAGTTTCTCATAGTCCCAGCATCCTCTTTATGGACCCACCTTTCACGAGGCATTGTATCAAATGTCTTTGAAAAGTCCAAATACACAACGTCCACAGCCTCCTCCAGGTCCACTATAACTGACCGATCAGATTAGTCTGGCAGGACCGATTTCTCATAAACCCATGCTGGTGCTGCGTTATAAGATTATTTTCATTAAGATACTTCAGTATAATACAATCTCTTACAAACCCCTCAAATACTTTACCTACTGGAAGGCCTAACTACCAGAGGGTGATTACCTGTATTGGAATGCCTACAGGAGTGATATAACCTACTGAGGGGATAACTAATGGGAAGACAACTTCTACAGTGGGATGCCTACATTGGGGGTGCTACCCACGAGGTGACTACCTACAAAGGGATGTCTACATGCAGGATATCTTCTACTGAGGGGGGGCTAGATGCAATGAGAGGCCTAATTCTATAAGGTGGCACAAAGGGCCTAAATACTAAACGAGGACACGGAGGAACCTAACTACTATGTGGGGTTACAGAGGGTGTATAGGAAACTACTATATAGGATATAGGATACTACTATATAGGAAATATCATGTGCTGTGCCCTTCAGACTTTAGGCTGTGTTCACACTCTTCCATGTCTTTGCACACAGGCTTCCTCCTGTTATAAAACAGTGGAGCTTGCAACAAACTGAAAATCTGTCCACAGCCCCCTGCATGACATTGTGTACTGTTATGGTACCATCGGAATACTGTAGTGTTTTTATGACAATTTTGCAAAACTCAACCGTACCACAACAGTACCACAACAGTATGCACTGTTATGTAGGAGGCAGTGCCAGGTAGTCAAGTGCAGCTCGGGTGACCTGAAGCTCTCTGTTTCATAACAGCGCATGCATTGTTATGAAGAGGCCTAAGCACTTAGAGATTCGTGAAATTTAGGCTGGAGACTAGTGAAACGGCTGTCAGAGGGCTGAAGAGGGCTGAGGATGGGTAAAGGTATATTTGGGAAGAGTTACGGCCAAGAGTGGTTAGAGGGAGAGGAAGAAATCATCTGTAAGTGTAAGAGAATAATCCTTCCACAGGAAAATAGTAAATTAATAGCATGTGCAGTTTGAGGAGATGGGGGATGCTTTCTACTGGAAAGTAGGGGCTAACAGGGGAAATTACCTACAGGGGGTGCTTAATTTAGGTGATACTACTGGCAGAGGGGCGTTAACTACCAGGGGGATTACCTACAATGGAGTGCCTACTAAGTGTTGGGGGTAGCTACAAGGGAGATTACCTAAAGGGGAATACACAACATGATGGATACTACCTACTGGGGTCGGATTACCTATAAGGGGGATGTCTCATGGAGAACTAAATACTAAAAGGGGCACAGAAGGGATTTTGTATACAGGTGAGGATGGTGCTCGATCGAAGAGGCTAAAATCTTTATCTGGCAGGTTCTGCATGAGGCATCACCATCTTTTCTGATGGCCGGCCTAGATGAAGGGGAAAAGGGGAAAAGGGGAAGTGAGCAACTCTGATCAGAGATGACTAGAGATGAGCGAACCTCGAGTATGCTCGAGTCTATCCGAACCCGAGCATTCGTCATAGCGGGGGCTGCTGAACTTGGATAAAGCCCTAAGGCTATGTGGAAAACATATCCATGTATTAATGTTTTCCAGACAGCTTAAGAGCTTTAACCAACTTCAGCAGCCCCCGCTATGCCGAATGCTCGGGTTCAGATAGACTCGAGCATGCTCGAGGTTCGCTCATCTCTAGAGATGACTTACTGTAATGTTTAATATGGAGTGCAAAGCATATGTACCATTAGTATCTACCTCTAAATTGGTCAGTGTAGGGAGGACATACTGGTCTTTGTACAGTGAATTCATATTAATAAATTTATTGGATGTCACTATGTGGTGGTAATAGTGGTGGTCAAGGTGTGGCAATAATGTTTATTTCCTATATGGTACTATAAGTCTTGTTGCTGGTATCGTTGGTCTTCTTGATATACTGAATTTTTGTAAGGGTGACAATATTTGTTTCTTATATTTAGGGAGTTGTTAACAAAAATTAATCCAGGATAGAAGCGGGTCAGCATATCGATTCTCAATGATTCTTTATTACTGGGCCCCCAGCATCAGCTCCACTGAAGGGCCCCAGGTACCCCAGTCAGATACCGCTGTAAATTACCCCAACGGCAAAGTACCAGTCTATTCAGTCCAGTGCAGTTTCTTTTGCGCTAGGGCATGACATAGAAAAGAGGAGTGAGTGCTGCCCTGTGATTGGCCAGAGATGTACTGTTAAGAAAGTCTTGTGCATTCTGCTGAGAAACAACCCAATTCTGGTCCCCCTCCCTGAAATAGAGTGAATGAGAAATAGCTATGTACCATTTTAACATGATATATACATATATTTTAGAGCAAAATAATTATATCCAAAGAAAGGAAGAAAACACAAACATCAAAAATAGAGGAAAATGTAGTTTATATTAAATGAAGATGTCTGAGATAAATTTTTAAAAAATTATATATTTTTTTTTCTATTTTGTATTCAGAAACAGCACTATTTTTTTTTTTTTGTCTATGTAGTTTAACTGGCATCAGGTCCAGCCCTAAATTGAGCTGAGCTAAAATAGCTACAATACTAGACACAACTTATACGAGACAAAATTGGAGCTGTTTCTGGAAAAAAAAAAAAAATCTGAGTCTTTTATCTATTATAATCTCAGATCTTTATTGTATTCAGAAACAGCACTATTTTTTTGTTTATGTAGTTTAACTGGCATCGGGTCCAGCCCTAAATTGGACTGAGCTACAATAGCTACAATATTAGACACAACTCATACGAGACAAAATTGGAGCTGTTTCTGGGGAAAAAAAAAAAAAAAACTGAGTCTTTTATCTATTATAATCTCAGATGACCTCTTTAACTTCCTCAAGAGGGTGAATTCTGTTTTTCCTTTTGTTCTCTAATAGATTTCTCTGCTGTATGTGTTTGTGTATTCAGTTGTTTATGGATCTAATCTGGGAATACGTCTATATCATGAGGAGCTTGCTAGTAATTGATGTTTTTGTCTATTTTTTTTACTTCCAACAAGTTAAATCATTGCGTTTGTTCTTAACAACTCATACAACTGATGAAGAACGGGGAATTCAATTTTCTTTAAAGTTTACTGTGTGTTAATGCAGTGTATGGTTTGGATTTTGACAGTCTATAGAGGTACTGTATTACAAAGTCGATGAGAACAAAAGACTTACACATTATTATACATTGCAGGACTATGAAATATGCTCTACAAAATATTTCAAGCTGAGTAAACGACAATATTCTAAATACATATGGGGAATTAAGTGAAGACAAATTGTAAAGCGTGTGATTTAGGACTTAACAGGAAAGTGTTACTTAGGAACAGGGCAACTTCTAGAATCTCAAAAAAGTCCCTTCTTTTTAAAGGACAACTCTGGCAAAAACCTTTATTTTAATAAGTTATTATGGAAAATTAGACAAATGTACATTAATTATGGGAAATGCACATATACTGCTATTTCCCTTTAATTTAGTAGATCAAGCAGTCTTCAGATGCCCTAAAAAACTGTGACGTCACGAATCTGGTGTAATTTCTATAGAGTGTCAAGCGCACTATATGTAAAAGCCTATGGCACTGTATTGTCTATGGAGCTGTATGTAATGGAGTGTTAGATGGGGTTACAGTACGCTATGCTTTATTGATTGAATACGTTTATAAAATACTTTGGGGAGCAAGTGTCCTTGTTTCCCACAGTATTCCATAAACATGGATGGCACCGAGCAGGGAGAGAGAGAGGTGTCGGCACATCTAACTACCTCTCCCCTTCCTCTCTTCTCAATGCAGTGGGCACATACACACTGTACTACTCCTCCCATCATGTGCTCATAGTATGCAAAAAACAAGCATAACTCGAGTGCTGTGTCACTTTAACAAAAAACATAATTTTGCTATATTTATAGTTTAAGTAATACAAAGATATAATCCAGTCCCCATCCCTGCACCAACATACACCCCCAGTCCCCCTACCACCCCCATCCCTTCACCAGCATACACCCTCATTCCCCCCTGGCCCCTCATCCACTCACCAGCATACACCCTCATTCCCCCCTGGCCCCTCATCCATTCACCAGCATACAGCCTCAGTCCCCCTGTCCCCATCCCTTCGGCAGCATACAACCCCCCACCCCAGTCCCCCTGCCAAGCAGGTCTGGTCACCACGGATAAGCAGGAGCCTGGTGACACAGGGTGGTTGCGCTTTAGGGTGGTTGCGAAGGAGCGTGGCACAGTTTGTATAGGACTATGGACTAAACATCATTATTTTAAAAATGCCAACTAGCTGCACACTGCTGGCTACGAAGGTACTAATGAGGGTGGGTATACCATAAGAGAGTGAGTGGTTAATTTTATCACAGACAGTGACTAAACCTCCAATAATTAATTAAAGTGGAATAGGGGTGTGACTTACAATTCCTTCCATACTTGTTATTATCTGTCCAGTCTCCTTACCCCAGTTCTGAGCTGCTGTTTTTTGCTGGAGACAAAGGAAACTGTGTTTGAGCTTTTTTTTTTTTTTTATTATTAAAATTTTTATTGAGAAACTTTTAGTTTTACACAAACAAACAAACAAGGCCAAGGAACAATTGGCTCCAACAAAGAAAAACATACAGAAAGTATATATAATATACAGAAGTACAGTCTTGCAGAATTTGTTGGGTAGCAAGTGAATCAGACAGCTATTGAGTATCTCCATAAACAGAAAGTGGGTGCCATCTGCAACACATCATATAAGTACTAATGAATCAGCTACAGATAAACCCCTTTTTTCGCCGCTATCTTGCATGTGGGGATGCACACCACTTGTCTCAAGTTTTGTTACATTTTGTTACACAGTTTGTTCTAATGGCAATGGATTGTTCCATACTGTAGTTAAATTAGACTGCTTCCTTTATTTCATCAAGCGATTAATTATCCGTAGTGTGTTTGAGCTTTTCTCTCCATCTTTCCTTTCTCCCCTCTCCCTTCCAAGACGGCAGATGTACACAAGCCCCTGGCAGGCTGTATCTGCAACTTTGTCACTTCTTTGTACTGCTGGGGGGGTGTAATCTGAGGTCAAGTTGCTGATTAACTCACTGTCATTAACACTCCCAACATTACAAAGAAGTAACAAAGTTGTAGATAAAGCAAGGGTTGACAGAGAGAAAAGCTCACACACAGATTTTTGTTTTTTTCAGCAGACAGCAGCAGCCCAGAACTGGGTGAAGGAGACTGAATAGATAATAACAAGTATGGAAGAAATTGTTAGTCTCACTATATCAAAAGTTATGTTTGAGCAGAATACCCCTTTAAAAACCCAAACTCAAAATATAATAATAGTAAATAAGTACACTTTAAACTTGGCTTGCAATGTTTGGCTACGTTCACATTGCGTATCTTTTCTATTAATCACGACCATAGTTTCAATTTGCAACAACGGCCATGATTAAAACAAAAGATACATTGCATAGAAGTCAGAGGGAATCCTGGCCAAAGTGTATTCACATGGTATACACTCCGGACGGGATTCCAACCGGCCGCATGACAAACTGACATGTCAGTTTGTGCTGCCGCTATTCATTGAATAGCGGCTGCACAACACTGACAGCTCACACAATGGAGAATGCGGCTCCATCCGCACTCTCTATTGTGTGATATGTTGAATTGGGATGCGGGCACTTCACAGATGCTCCTGCATCCCAATTCAACATAAATGAAGTTCATCTGGCTGGTACTGCAGTACCGGCTGGGATGATCTTCACTGGCACTGGGCTTTTTGTGACCCACAGAACGGCAGGTGTCATATGCTGTGTGAACCCGGCCTTTTATTGTTTCCAAGAACATGGTTTAAATTAGCCCAATAAAACGTCTACATTCCTATTTAATTGGACGACTGATGGACGGTATTACACATTGTATTACACAGTCTGTTTCATGGAGCACTCAAAGGTGTAAAATAATGAAGCTGGTCATTATAGCCACAGTTTCATTTGTCTTCATTCTCTGATTGATTTTGTGCTTTGATTTATGCTAAATCTTACGAAGAAACTCAGGACAACTCAGTCTGCTAATATATTATATATCCATTAAGTGTCATTAATGTCAATTTACTAATGTGTTCTTTAGGTATAATTTATGATTCTTCTTTTAATTAAAGGGGCAAACAGTCTCCTGTACTCACTTCAAATTACTGGGTACAGTCAATGAACCTGCAGCCTTAAGGAGTCTGGTCTGCAGTAAAATGTTATTTTTCTTAATAAGGTTATGTTCACACTGAGTAAAACAGGAGTGTCTATGGGATGGCCGCGCCCCTCTGCTCCCGCCGCTCTCCATTCGAAAAATTGACATGTTAATTCTTTGAGTGGAGAGCGAGGGAAGCAGAGGCGCACAAGCCATCCCGGAGAAACAATGTGTGACACTGAGGCAGGTGGGATTCAAGGGCAGGGAGCTCCGCCGTGAATATTCCACCAGTTTTACTCAGTGTGAATGGGCCCTAAAGCTAGATGTCCCACGACATGGGAAGTCCCATGACCATAAAGTGACCTCCTGGGGCCTGGCTTTCTTGCTAGAATAGAAATGATGGACCTCCTGCAATCCAGCTGTTGCAAAACTATAATTCTAATCATTCCTGGACAACCAAAGCTAAGCTGTCCAGCCATTTCAGATTTTTAGATAAACAGTTTTTCTTGTACTGTATTATTGTAGTATAGAACAATCAGTCTGAACAACATAATCTGATTTCTGATTAACTATGTGACTGGTTTTGATTATATAAAATATTTCATTTAGGAAATACAGGGTATATACATCAATCTGCCACACCAAGCTAAACCGCCTAGATGCTAGGAGCGTCTTTAAGTCTGTATTGCCATCTAGAGTATCGAATTGGCAAAAATGTTAAAACTTAGAGTAAACGATCAGGAACAAACATATAAAAAAGAAAAAGTTGGCGTACAGGGTGGATATTTTATGCCGCAGCTTGACTCTTCTTGACCTTCTTGGTACGAGAGATCTATCATTTATGGACTGGATTGATATAGTGATGTATAGATTGATATTTTGAGTTCAGTTCCTCAGCCCGGTCAGAAGATTTAGAGATGTTTTATTAGGATGTAAGCAAAGGCAATCTCTCATCTCATTTTTTATACTCATGTGCTCATGATTTTATGTGGATACGATCACTGAAGAGAAATGATGTACTAAATCAGTCACTTTTTGTAACTGACTGTCGAAAGGAAAACCTTAGAAGTAAAAAAAATTGTGGACTTACTGTAAGTTATGAACATTTGTGTTGTCTTTTTTTTTTTTTTTTTAAGGTTTGGGTTTTTTTTGTTTTGTTTTTGCACAAAATCACAGCTATTGATATTTTTAACTCTTTAGAGACATCCCTTGTGCCTTTACAGCAGATATGCACACAGTGAATATGGGGCAAGCTGTAAGGCTGAGCTTACTCCATACGTGTCGATTGCCAGCTGGTAGCCAAAACCTTCACTCATTGTCAGTGACTGGTATCTGATTTACCTTTAATGTTGGTCATGTAACCCCTCTAGATGCAACTGTCAATTGCCACTATGGCATCTGTGCAGTTAGATGACAGGTAAAGGTCCTGTTGTGTCTGAATTCGTATGCCCATGTGCAATGCAATAATAGGGTGCCAACCAAAATTCATGGCTAACAGGGTCCTTCTTAAGGCCTTCATGGCCACCAGGATATCACTCATATTACTGCCTGCAATATAGAAGTTGTAACAGCAGATTGTGAAAATGATGTTACCCTGCAATGCATAGCTATTGCATAAGCGATCTGGCCATACAAAAAAAAATACACATAAAAAAATCCCACTAAAAATACTAAAAATGTAATTTAAAAAAAGCTCTTGTGCAATATTTCAGCTTGCCCCTACCTCCCTTAAAGGTATTGTCTGAATTATAAAAAAAAAAAAAAATACAGTCTGTTATTGTCTGAAAAAATGCTGTACTCCCCTGTTTTATCTCCAGTATTTCCAGTGCCACCGCTCCACCCCTCCCTCACATCTCTGTCTGCTTCCCTGTCGAGATGAAGTGCCTGTATGCCTTGTAGTCAATCACTATCCTCAGAATTGGATGGCACAAAACCCCTTAAGCCAGTGATTGGGCATGTAATATCCAGGGAAGTAAAACAAAGGTGGCATGGAGGACCAGCGCAGCAGCATTGAACATGGCGAGAATAAAAAAGGTAAGTATAGCGTGCTGAAGAAACTAATTTAATGGTGCCCCCTAATGTACTGTGCCATTGTCCCCTCTAATGTATTGTGCCACTGTCCCCTCTTATGTACTGTGCTACGATCCCCTCTAATATACTCTGCTACGGTCCCATCTAATATACAGTACTGTGCCACTTTCCCCTCTGATGTACTGTGCCACTGTCCCTTCTAATGTACTGTGCCACTGTCTTCTCTTATGTACTATGCCACTGTCCCTTCTAATGTACTGTGCCACTGTCTCCTCTAATGTACTGTACCACTGTCTCCTCTAATGTACTGTTCCACTATACTCTCTAATGTACTGTACCACTGTCTCCTCTAATGTACTGTTCCACTATACTCTCTAATGTACTGTGCCACTGTTCTTCTCTAATGTACACACACACACTACTATGCATCACACAGGAAGTGCCATTGTGAAACCCCTATTGCTATACCACTGCTGCTCACATATTATGACTATAATAGTTCCAAGAATGGAATTCTTAAAAAGAACAGATGTCACCCCTAAGTTGTCGTTTGTTTTTTTTTTGTTTTTTTTTTTCTCCTTTAAAGACACATCTTAAATGTGGCCTATAACAGACAACACCCACGTAGAGGCCCACAGTGACCCAAGTATAACAATGTGTATCAAAAGTCAAATAGAGGATAGCGCCCGCACTAAAGGTGAATGCGGTTCACGTCTGGATACTCGGGCAATGTAAAGACATAAACGAATCAACTGAGGTGGCAGACGGGGTGCAACAGAGGAGAGGAGGGCACAATTGGCATAAGCAAGGAGACAATAATCCGATGCACTCACCGATCAGATGCAATCTTGAGTAGTTTATTGATATCGTATCATACCAAGGAGGGGGAAGGGTGGAATAGGTGCGGGAGCGTCTCTGCAGTAACAACAGTTTCACGCCGCAGCGCTTTGTCAAGTACAGAGTACGTCACTACCGGGATGGGAGTGTCTTATATACAATTAGTATACACATGTGTCGAAACAGAAATACAAAGTGCAAGTGAATAAACAAATAAAAACAAATCTTATAAAGAAGAAATCTTACAAGAAAACACTCCAGTCGTTTCTTTCATTTAGCCCGTTTGGGCCAATAGCGTCTAATTCCGCTATCCAGACCGCTTCTCTTCTGAGAAGCCTCTGGTGTTTGTCACCCCCTCTGTCTTTCGGATCTATCTTTTCCAGACCTAGGAAACGCAAGCACTTTGCGTCTCCTGCATGGACCGTGTTCACATGATCTATTAGGCGGGGGACACCTTTCCGCGTTCTAATAGAATACATGTGTTCTTTGAATCGGGTCCATATAGGTCGTTTTGTCTTCCCTATATAGAAGCGGTTGCACGGACATATGATGCCATATACTATGAATGCTGATCTACACGTGATTAAGTTATGGATATAACAATCTACGCCATTAAGCTTGATGTAGTCGGTGGTAATGAGTTGGGAGCAGTAGTTGCAAGTCCCGCAACGCTTATTGCCTTTTAGGTGAGTATGGGTCAACCATTCACTGCCAGTTTTTTTAGAGGCTGTGTTCATATTGAGAACATCGCCAATGGTGCGATTTTTTCGATAAGTGATTAGAGGGCCATGTGCAGCAATTTGGCCAATATCCTCATCCTGCTCAAGTATGTGCCAATGTCTACGCACACTTTGGGCTATGATGTTATTAAGTGGAGAATTTTGAAAGGCAAAGGTAAATCTTTTTTGCTGTGTATTAATATGGGGTTTAGTACTAAGTAAACTATCTATAGGTAGCATGTCAACCTTCTTTCTAGCCTGGGCTATGATCTTGGGGGGATATTGTCTTGCTAATAGTCTGGATTCTAAATTTTTAGCTTGGCTGGAGAACGATTGTTCTGTGTTATTTATTCTTTTTAAACGGACCAATTGGCTGAATGGAATCGAGTTCTTAACACTAGCGGGGTGGGAACTGGCGTAATGGAGGACTGAGTTGCAAGCTGTTTTCTTCCTAAAGACGGATGTCAAGAGGTGGCCATCTTTTATATCAACTTGGACGTCTAGGAAATCTAGGGACATACCCCCCACCTTGTATGTAAACAGCATATTTACTCCATTGGAGGAATTGAGGAACTCCACAAATTGTGCAAAACTGCCGTGGGATCCCTCCCACACAACGAACACATCGTCGACATACCTGAAGTATGCCTTAATGCTGCCGATGTGCGGATTGCGGGTACTGAAAACAAGGTCATTTTCAAGTTTGGCCAAAAATAAATGTACAATGTGTATGCATCTGTCCATAGAATATAACTAGAGATAAGCGAATCGGGTTCGGGTTCGAGTCCATCCGAACCTGAACGATCGGTATTTGATTAGCGGGGGCTGCTGAACTTGGATAAAGCTCTAAGGTTGTCTGGAAAACATGGATACAGCCAATGACTATATCCATGATTTCCACATAGCCTTAGGGCTTTATCCAACTTCAGCAGCCCCCGCTAACCAAATGCCGAAAGTTCGGGTTCGAATGGACTCGAGCATGCTTGAGGTTCGCTCATCTCTAAATATAACTCAAAGTGGCTTGGACATCTTGTACAAGTGACAGATGCAAATTTATACTATTTTGGGTGGCAGGTTTTCACAATTTTACTCTTGCTTGCATGTACCTTAGGTATGTTTCTTTTTTTCTTGTGGAAGTGGGTACACTAAGGGTACCAAACTGTATCATTTACATATTGATTAAAGGGGAGATTTAATGAAAATGGAGGATGAGGAGAAGAAATTTACCTTCCTCCTCGGGGCTCTATGTGCTTCTAACGCTCTGATAGTTTTGCTTCAAAACATACATGCACGTTATACTTGTACTAAAAGGAATAATAATAAAAACTTTACTTTTTTTTTATAAAGAGAGTTGAAGTGTCATCACTCAAGAACGGTTCTGTTTGGTTTTCTAATGAAACGAAGGTGGTGAACTTCTAGAGCCTGTATGGTTACAATATAGTATCATTCAAAACATATCTCCAAACACAATAATGTTCAAATACTGAACTTGTACAATGTAGCTTGTTCAATACAAAAAAATATATTTTTTTTTCTTTTATGTTTCCTGGCTTTGGGCTTGAATCTAAAGCACTAAGTGCATCAAATCCATGTCTCTCTTCAGGGTGCCAATTGTCCTACAGGAAAAATGTTCTTATCCATGCATTGAATCTGATGCTCCTGGAATGTTTTGTTCTTTCTGCATTTACTAAATAAAAGGACTGTACATTATAGGTAGTATTTTATTTGGCACTAGACCACATGCCTACAGCCAGTGTTCAGAAGCTGTATCTCATTGAGAAGTGCTCTGAAGTGAATTTGAAAGATAATGGCTAACAAAGCAGATTTACAATGCAACAAACTTTTTAAACAACAAAATTTAGATGATAAAAATATACAGGGTTAGCGAAATTAAACTTCTCTAACTCAGAGTACTCTGGAGGACGTTATGTTGCTCAAAATTAGACTAAAATTGTACAATGGGCAGTTCAGATTATGCACTCGTCATTGATTTAATACAATTTTTTTGTTCAAAAAGTTGTCGATAGGTGGAACTGTGATAGTAACCTTATTTTATATATATGTAAATTGTGGCTTTCAGAGATGCACTGGTTTCACAGGGGCAAAACAAGAGTCCGTGGAGTCTCTGTTGCGAGTCTCAAAACACCAGATAGCCAGATATCTCTAGCCTGTCGCAACCGAGTGGGACTTAAGGGGTTATTTATCAGGGTGGTGTGGTGCTCTCCCCATCATGGAGGCACCCCGTGGCAACAGGCTAGAGATATCTGGCTATCCCGTGTTTTGAGACTTGCAACCGAGACTCTACGGACTGTTGTTTTGCATATTTAAATTTTGGGGGGCATCAGTGGAGACTCTTGATTGAGTACTTCATTGGAGTTTTTTTTCACTGTTCTCCTTGATTTCAGTGGTTACTGTGTTTTGTTGGTTGATTTGTCATTGCCCCAACTAGACAGAATCCTACTCCACACTGACGAGGGGCAAATACCCTGTAACGGCTGTCTGTGGATGGAAGCCTGCCTTGGCAAGCCTTTGTCATGATCGCAATACTCGCACCTTGAGTTAGACATTGACAAAAAGGGGCCAGCCTGGTATTTTCCTATTTATGTTCCAATACTCGCAACCGAGTGGGACTTAAGGGGCTATTTATCAGGGTAGTGTGGTCCATGTTACATACTCCTTTGTATGGCTATGTTCACACATCGGGTTTTTGCGGCCAATCATGATAATTATTTGCAGCTGCTATTAACAAATGACGGCCATCGGAAAAGTGTGAACATAGCCAGTTATTCACAGTTATTTATTGAGAGGGTTAAAGAGAAACTTACAGTAGGTTAGAAAAACCTAATATGATCTAAAAGAGGGGGTACAATGAGTGAGTGACGGTACACCTTTATTAGCCTCCTCCACTATACTGCTTTTATGTAAAATAAGGTGGTGCACTGATCTGCCAACTGGATGCTGCACAGTGTTCGATGAGGAAGCAGCGAAAGTGTAAAGTACCATCCCCAGTGCATGAAACTGCCTCATTAGCATAGATTCTTCTATCCCGCCATTATATACCCTTTAAGTGTAATGGTCACATGTACCTGTCTTATTGGCAGCAGTCCCTTTGGAGAACATACAAAGCCTCCAATTGGGCAGGTTCACATCTACAATAAGTCAAGTTGGCAGCATTACATGCAAAAATGAAGCTCTTTATTAGGCTATATTATACAAAATAGGCAATGTTTTAGCTCTAATAAGATATATTGAGCCTTGAGCTTTTTTTCTTTTTTTTTTTTTTTTGCATGCAGTATTAAAAAAATAAATGGCTCGAGTTTTATAAAAATAAAAATATAATTAGAACTGATTTATGTATTCACTGTATTTCACACTATTTTCTCCATATATCAACAGTAGAGTTGAGGGCAACATTGACTCTGACAGACAAAGGAGAGATGAGCAATCGGCTCCTCTGTCTGTCAATGTCATTCTCTTTTGTAAGAATGGGGCCATGGACCATAGCCCAGGGAGCTGTGTATTGTAATATGATGTAGCATTTACCATAGTAACACATTTTTAATATATGTTTCAATTAACAGAGATACAGTTATCTTTATTGATTGAGCATGGAGTAATCCTTAGATATAAGCAATATACTATGGTGTATATATTACATTTGCTGTATTTCATTTAGGGTGCTCCCATTTAATGGAAGATGATCAATACCAAACAAAAGGTCTATTCATCACATTTATGCCTTTCATGTGACAGCCCCATTGTCGATAAAATGGATGAAGGATGTAATCAAATTATATTTTTGTACACTGGATATTGCCTGTCAAGGATCTTCCACCAGGACATTAATTCAACATACAACACATTCAAACTTGAGAAAAAGTGACACACTACAACAGTACATTATACTCTGTGTATCTACTATAGGACTTTGACAACTGTACTTGTACAATTGCTATTTGAACAGATTTTAAAGGGACTCTGTCAGTACCTGGGCCCTTCCTCGTGTGCTGACAGTGTGCTGTAGTTGGCAGTCCCCTAGTGAGCACGGTGCCTTTTGGTAATTTTCTGTGCAGGTCCCCTACTGTAATGAAGAGACAAAGAGGAGTTGTGGCTCAGCGTTTGTGCCGCACTCTGGCACGCCTCACTCCTCCTTTCTCCTCCCTCTTCTTCATGAACAATCAATGCTGCTTGGCCTCCTGTTCACTCAGCTGTCAGTCAGTATCTGCCAACAGAGCAGTGATCTGCAATCAGATATAGTTGATTCTGTGGTGAACCCCCGGATGGTGTTATAGTGGAGGGACGGCCGGTCACTTGCTAGGTATTGTGGTGTGACACCACTCCTGTGGTGGGTGGCCGAGATACAGCCGGACCTTATTATGTTGTCACGTGACGCCAGTGCCAAGTGGGCACACAGGTGTGATGGCACGCCTGCTTTTAGTTGATAAGGCCGGGTGTACCCTTTTTCCCTGTGGTCGGTGTCCTGCCGGGTTGCTACCGGGTCCCTTGGGATACAGTCACAGATGGCCAGACCGGTGTAATGGCCCTCCTGGATAGTAGGACCCGCCACCCACAGAAAGGGGAAGTGTCCCAAGGTTACGGTGTATATGCTGTGCAGGTGGTGATGAATAATCACAGACTCTGAGATAACGTTGAGTTGGTTTATTACTTGTAAAGGTGCAGCAGGTAATACAGTAGATCTTTGGTATACACTTTACAAAAGTTTCAATAAACACTTGCGCATAAGACAACCATATCTGTGAGATAAATTCTGAGTAGGAGATAGTTGTGTTGGTAGAGTTGTGCTGAGGTAGAGTAGCAGAGAGGAGGATGCCGTGAGAGTCTCAACCCATGTAGAGATGTGCTCTGCCGGGATGTTGGAATACTTGTAGAAGAAGTAGAAGAACACCTGTGTTTGTGTTTTGACCTGTGCTTTAGTCTTCACACCACCTTATGCCCACTAGCGTTGGCTGAACCGTACTAATGGGTGACACAAGTACCAGACCTTGTTACCTGGGTTAAGCGGAATGCTGAGGGTTCTCTGCTGACACCCGCGCTGCGAGATGGAGTTCATAGGCTTACTGCAACTTTGCTCCACCCAGATCAGTTCTTAGCTCTTTGGCTCTATAGTGGATACTATCCTGGACTGTGACTTCTCCTTGTCCAAGACGTGGGTTGAGGTTATCTGTTGGCTGGTCCTGTCCTAAGAGGCTTAACACTGCATAGTGCTTTGTGGGGGCACTTAAGAAAAAAGTGTCCTACCCATGCGAGGCACTGGCTAAGACTGGCCTAAACTGTGGGGACCTGGCAGACGGCCAGGGCCCAGATGAGACTCCTGTGGAGAGCTATCTAGCTTGTGTTCTTCCTCCACACTGTCCAGAGCGGAAAGCTCTTGCTCCTCCCCCACCAAAGGGGCTAACTTCCTCTACAGCATGTATAATGCGCCGTGATTGGGTGAACAGAGTGCAACGGAAGAATATAGATGATAGGAGGGAATAAAGCAGAAATCCTACTGGTTCACTAATTCTAATATACATAAACACAATAACCCTTTGTGATCCTTCAGCTGTGCAGCTTCCATACATCAACACAGCGACATCTAGCGGTCAAACCTCAATACTACTTTTACTTTTACTAAGACCACAAAAAGCATACACTTTTGCAAAGGGTGTGAATAATAGTAACACCCCTAGTGGGACACCACAAATCTCCTAGCCTGTGTTGGAGCTGTTTTCTAGGGGTAAATCACCTATCTAGAGGCCATAAAATGTTTGTGGTCTTTTTCTGTCGACAATCTTCTATGATTCTATGTTTTCTTTGGTTCAATTCCCCTAGTGGAAAAGAAATATTGCTATTTTTTTTTCTTTCTTATTTTTAACCCCTAGATGACCCTGGGCATACCTGTATGTCCAGTGGTCACTAGGGGAGTTCAGAGCGGGGCTGCGCACCGACCCCGCTCTGAACCGCCGCAATCCTGGGTGCTATATGTAGCCCGGGACCGCGGCTATTAGTCCGATCGTCGTGCCCGCTAATTAAGTATTCAGATGCAGCTGTCAAAGTTGAAAAAAGACCCCCTAAATTTTTAAAAAAAGCTTTTCACCACACATTGAATATTTTTCTGGTTTTGCAGTATACTTTATGCAAAAATTTAGCCTGTCATTGCAAATTACAATTAGAGACGCAAAAAATAAGGGCTCATGTGGGTTTCTAGGTGAAAAAATGCAAGTGCTATGGCCTTTTAAGCACAAGAAGTAAAAAACGAAAACGCAAAAATTTAACTTGGCCCGGTCCTCTAAGAAAAAAAAAAATACAAAGAACTCCCAATCAAGTCCAAATTTGTTACAATAATGAGAAAAATAAAATAAAAAAAACTAGCTATAAATATTTTTTTTTATTGCTTCTCATCATTGTATTAAAAAAAAACTAATTTGAAAACTGGTTTATTGTTATGTCTGACTGATTAACATAAAATAGAACTGTAATCCGAGTACTACACAATCTTAGGGTACAATAACGCAATTACGTGAATCAATTATTGACCCACCAACACCCCCCCCCCCCCCCGCACGCACCTGCTACCCCCTACTCGATGTTTGTGTGTGTAATAGCAAAGACAGCGAGAGGGAGCATAATAAGGAGCAAGCGAGCACTTACTTGACAGGTCGGCACTCGCTTGCTACTAAACATTGAAATTCTAAGGGCAACACTGGAGAATAGGATGCCAGCATAAACCACAGCATGTTTCCATCAGACCCAAATGTGTTCAGCATAGTCTAAAAGTTATTTTGTGTCATGCCCATGTCTGTTCGGAACTGGCTCAGGGTATACGGCCGGGACTGCGCCTTTAGTCCTGTTTTATTTTCACTTGTCTGAACTCTGTCTGAATACTGCTCTATTTCTTCTACCTCAGTAATAGATTTTCTTACCACACCCAAATTCCCCATGTTATATTCCACTGGCCACTTAACATATAGGGCTCTACTACAACAAAAGTTTTCTGACCAATTTATCTGACAGATTTTTTAAGCCAAAGCCAGGAATGGATTTGAAAAGAGGAGAGATCTCAGTCCTTCCTGTATGACCTGTTCTCTGTTTATAGTCTATCCCTGATTTTGGCTTCAAAAATCTGTCACATCAATTGCTCAGATATCTGTTGGTGTAATAGGACCATTAACCTTTGTTTTGCTCTTGATTGACACCCTGCCTTTCCACTTATTTTTTTACTTTTTCAGCCTGGGTTCTGGGTCTCTGATCCAATCACATGCTTGACTGGACCCCTGGCCTCCTACACATTGTCATAGGTGAGGGACTGTCTTAGTTGTTGTCTGCAGTCGCTTAGGACTGTTTAAGGCAAGTAGGTAGGGACAGTGGGCAGGGACAAGTTCAAGGTTTACTATCTGTGTCCACCCCCTCCCATCTCTGGCCGATCTCTACCTGTGGTTGTGACTCTTGGTGATATAGGAAACCTGGTAGTATTGCACCAGTGACATTATTGCTGGTGAGCAGTTGTTTTGCTGAAGTTCGAGTCTTGGTTTTATACAGTATAGGTGGGAAAGTCTGAGGGTTGTGTTGTTTTACTAAACCTAAGAGTGTGAACACTGACAGAGCTGTTAGTGTACGTGCACACTACACAATCCCAACGAAAAATCCATTGCGGATTCCGCAGCTCGCAGTTCATTCTTTGGACAGACAGCGGAAACCGCCCGTGCATAGAATGGAGCCTATGGCACGGGCCGAAATGCACACGGCCACCAGAGTCCGCAACTGGGTGCGAGCTGCGGAATCCGTGACGGATTTTCCTGCACATACCCTAAGGCTGAGTAAACTTTGCTGTACCCAGATGGCAGATGGTGGTTGGTTAGTTAACGTTTTGTTCTGCGTTACCTGATCTAAGGCCTTATTTTTCTTGAAGTGATTTTTCATGCTGAAGAAAAGCTATTTGCATTTATAATATTATGTTCACACAATAAACTTTTATGTTAATTTGACTGGAACCTGTGCTGGTGGTCCTGAACCCCCCCCCCCCCCCCCCCCGAACATATATATTCTCTGTAATTGTACTGACCTACATAACATAATTATAATGTGATAATGTCATATTTACAGCACAATTAAGCAGCACAAAATGTAACATAAATGGCAATCTAGTATGTTTTTCCATTATCTGCCATTAAAGAGTTCATGTTGATACGTTGAACACTAAAATTTAAAAGTAGAACTTGCGCCACAAGAAAAATTTGAAACAATTATAGCTCTGGGAAAAAAAATTGCTTGAGGGGGAGGGGTTAAAATGATATAAATTTTTACAGTGAATGTTGATATTCATTTGCCTCCTATGAGTTGGATTATGTGGAGGTATCATTATAGTAATGTATAATTTTCTGACCTTACAACATGGAGTCATGCATGAAGTTTTCCTTTTATGTAAATTGTACCATGCAAATTCTTTGCGTCATGGTCTCTTTGTGTGATTTTCTTTTTGGGAGCACTTTTCAATATGAAAGCAATAAGGAACATTTATATGTATTTACTGATCACAAAGGGTTTCTAAAATAAACAGAGAAGATTATATATGATTGTTTTCTATTGGTCAAAAAAAAAATATCAATGTATTGCTATTCACAAGTCACAGTATGTTCTATTCACAAGGTAATTATTTAGAGTCAAGCCAACCTTGAAAAAGAGCTTTCGCCAGTTGTCTGACATAGGAAATGTAGTGATTGTTGGAAGAAAGAAAGTACCTATAAACCCTCTCCTTTTGTAGCATGTCAGCAAGCAAGACTGTATATTGAGTGAGGAATAACAAGACAGCTAGCAGCATGGAAACAGACCGAACGTTTCATTGCTCTTATCTTATTATCTTCCTTTAGAGTTCCTTAAAGGGGTATTTCCCGAAAAATTATCTTTTCCCCTATGCACAGGATAGGGGAAAAGTAGGAGATGGGGGGGGGGGTGTTCCGACTCCTGACCCCCTGGCGATCTCTGTATCGGACTCCACCAGCTCTGCTATGAATAGAACCCGCGGCTCTATTTATTCCTATGTCAGGAAGAGCGTCAGAAAGAGACGAGTAGATCACTCTTCCGACGTACTTGTCTCTTTCTGACGCTCCTCAGGAATAAATAGAGCCACCCCAAGGGTCTATTCATAACAGAGCTGTCGGGGTCCAAAACGGAGATCACCGGGGGAGTGACCACCTACTTTTCCCCTATCCTGTAGACAGGGCCGATTCTGGGGTTTCTGCCGCCTGAGGCAAACCTCAGGCGGCCGCCCCGAGTGATGGCCGGCATCCCCCCCCCACAACCCCCCCCCCCCCCCGCAGCCAGCCGCTCACCTGTCCCACGCCGCAGCCGGCCCGCGCTCTCCGCTGTCTCCACATCCCGTCAGGTCCCGCGATGTCACCCTGCAGCTGTCACGGACCTCCAGGCTGTGGTGAGTGAGTGGGGTGATCGGATCGCGCAGAGCGGCCCCGTGCGACCCAATCACCCCAGCGCGTCCCCCACCGACCCCGGGCACTCACCACAGCCTGGAGGTCCATGACAGCTGCAGGGTGACATTGCGGGACCTAACGGGATGTGGAGAGCGCGGGCGACGGGACAGGTGAGCGGCCGCTGTCATTTTTGTTAAGTGATACTTAACAAAAATGACAGCAGGGGGGACATAATGCCGCCCCCTGCTGGACCGCAAAATCTGCCGCCTGAGGCGGAAGGCTCATTCCGCCTCATGGCAGAAGCGGGCCTGCCTGTAGATAGGGGAAAAGTTTATTTTTCCCAGAATACCCCTTAAACTAGATCTCAGAAAAAACGTTTAAACCTTGGAGTTGTCTCTTTTGTGTCTTCTTAGCACTTTGTTGTACAAACAAAATGCCACTTATTGCACAGCTATCCTAAAGGGTTCCTTTACACAAAGAGATTTATCTGACAGATTTTTGAAGCCAAAGCCTGGAATGGATTTAAGAAGAGGAGAAATATAAAATTTTTCCTGTATGATCTGTTTATAGGCTGTTCCTGGCTTTGGCTTCAAAAATCTTTCAGATAAATCTTTCTGCGTAAAGGCACCCTAAACTCTTCTATAACAAATCTGATCCTGTTTGCTAGGTTATGTTATTTTGTAGCGCCTGTTTGCCGGCAATCTGTTTAGCAGGGTGAATTGTGATATGAGTTATAAATATAAATGAGAGAACCAAATACCGCAAACCAAGATTTGTTTCTCTAACTATCCCTACTGGGTGACTTATGCAGGGCCTAAAAACTTCGACCTGTGGACCCAAAGACATCTGGGCATCCAATAACTTCTGAGGGCACACACACACAGTTCAGAGTCTGTGGATGTAGAAGTGGCAGCCAATATGGTAGAAGATACCCTCTCTGGTTCAGGGGAATGACTGCCACTACATGTGGAGGTGAGATGGTGTGTCCCAACTTTGGGACTGCCCCTGAAGCAGAAGGTGAGATGGTGTCTGCCAACTTGGGGACTGCCACTAGAGGAGAAGATAAGATGGTGTCTGCCGACTTGGGGACTGACACTAGAGGAGAAGATGAGATGGTGTCTGCCGACTTCGGGACTGACCCTAGAGGAGAAGATGAGATGGTGTCTGCTGACTTGGGGACTGCCACTAGAGAAGATGAAATGTTGCCTGCCGACATGGGCACTGCCTTAGCAGTAGAAGGGATTGTCGAGGTGGATTCAGCCGCTGAATGGACGGCTTCTGCCTCTGTTAAAGGTGTCAAACACAGATACTCAAGCATCTCCAGCAGGGCCTGCTCTTGTGGCTCTTCCTCTCTCTTATCAGTTTTCTTGCTGATGAAGGAGGTTCCCAAGGCAATACACCCAACCAGGTGATGGCAGCCACCGACCATCCTCATGGCCCTTGCATAGGAATGTATTCCACCTCCTCACCAGGTTAGGGTTGTAAATATAGACCACCTCTTGTCAGAGTGTCGACTCCAATGCCTATGTCATATGTTCCTGACACATCCTCTCATTTTATCAAATTCCTGGATCACAGCTTCTCTCTGTACAGGACTCTTCTCCCAGTTTTGGCCTTCAAGATATCTTTGCACTGACCACTCCTGCTCTTTCTTTTCTCTCAATCAGCTCCTATAGTTCTGAGGTGGACAAGAAATAGTAACTTCTGCCACAGGAGTGGGTGTCTGGTCTCTCAGTGTTCTGGGCCTAAGCCACTTGGAGAGGGCTCAGGCAAGCTTGATGGTCTCTAAGGTACAGCAGCATGCTCAGTATGGCTTGGAGACCTCAGAGGGACTGTAGCACTCTAAGGCATGCTTGATGGCATCTCTGGGACACCTGCATGCTCAGTATGGCTTGTAGACCTAAGAGGGACTGTAGCACGCTAAGGCATGCTTGATGGCATCTCTGGGACACCTGCATGCTCAGGATGGCTTGACGGCCTCAATGGGACTGCTGCACGCTATTAGAATGGTGGTGAATTGCCTGGAACTAGCTATTCATCCCAGCCAGAGTTAATAGCCTCCCAGTAGCTGAGTGGTAGTGTCAAGGAAGCAGCTTGCCATGACACCATGTCTTTCCTGCTCCTCAGGACACCCCATAAGGACTCATGAAAGCCAGGGCTCCCCATCCTCTTCAGGACACCCAATAAACACTCATGGACTGCTGAACTCCAAGTAAGCATCTCGCTCACGACCACCTGCACCACACTACCAACCTGGCACCATACTTTTCTCTACTGTGGTTTCACTTTCATGCAGGGGAGGAAACAAAGGGGCAGAGACACAGGGATTTAAAGGCAGCTTTCGATTGGTGTTTAGCAGGCTTTTACGCCATCAGTTTTAATTTTTGTGGGGAGGTTATGCCGCAAAATTGAACACAGAAACGCACGAAACAGCCGCTTCATCCATAGAGAGCCATGTGACATTAAAAATCACTTATTTCTCAGGAAAGTATACGCTGTTGTAATGTTGTTCACTTAAGGCAGGCATGTCCAAAGTCCAGCCGGAGGGCCATTTGCGGCCCACGTTCCGAACTTTTAAGGCCCCCCAGGTATCCAGCTTGCTATTATCTGCCTGTGTTATAAAGCATATAGCATGTAGCATGTAAAATGGTCGGCCCTCGCACATGTTCACTTCATCAAATTTGGCTCTCTTCGAAAAAAGTTTGGACATGCCTGACTTAAGGTAATGAGAAGTATGGCTTTCTAATAAGGCAGTACCTATGAATGACACCATGCATAATGCTTGCGTCTTATATGACACCTGAGCAATGACTAAACATTGTGATGAGTCACAATAAATATAATGTAAACAAATGGAGAATTCCTTTGACAGTTAATACATAGTCATTTGTCACTTCCCCATACGATGCGCTGGTAAGTGCTATTTTATATGCAACATCACACAAAGTTACGTTTGTCATACACACAGTAATGTAATAAGAGTGCAGATTGCTTATAATATATTGCTATAACCCACAGCAGTCTGACGTAAGCAAGTAACCACTTACTAATGTACAGGAAATTACTGGATGGAGGTAATGGTCCATGTATTGCTTATTGAGGACATGCAGTTAGTGAATATGTTCCTTTCATTAAGTACTGTCAATTTTCTATTAATATCGTGTAATTTTTCCTATATATCCCAATTTCCTCAAGGCAATAAAGTAATAAAATCAACTTAAATGCCTAAAAGCCAGAGATAACATCTGACATAAATAAACATCAGTGTCGTTTTTGCCTGGGTCATGTTTTTCATGGCCCTATAACTGGATGACCTGTTCAGATCTTACACTTAATATACCAGGTATAAATACACTTATTATGTACAAAGACATCTACATGTCCTCATTACAGGGAACATCAGTCATGATAGTACATACACACCATAGGCCACATGTTTCAAACATTCGAAACATTAGACTTTCTTGTCCAAAAACTCCAATTTTCTAGTTTTTTTGTTTGCACACATCTTTTTTTTTGTCTTAGGCTATTTCACACTATAGTATTTGGGTCAGTATTTTGCATCAGTATTTGTAAGTAATAACTGAGGGGACATTCATACATTACGTGATTATGGTCCGTGAATGAGTGAGACCTAAGAGTCGGTATAGAATTTGGAAGAGGTGCAAATCTTTCCATTATAGTTTTTCTCTGTGTGAGTTCCCCTAACACTGATGTAAAAGACAAATCAAAATCAATCGTATGAGAGTGGCCGGAGTTATATAGCCAGCCTGATATTGAATTGATTGTTAGTAGAGACGATTGAACCAAACTTCCCAAACTAAATTTTTTTGAAAGGTTCATAATGACTTTGTAAAAATGGTGACGGCACATGTTGCAGTACTGTTAAAGGGTGGGTGCAAGGGATTAGCCATAATCCCTTGCAGTCGGCCAATTGGTAAAAAGTACACACACACACACCCACCACGTCACACTTCCTCCTTCAGTATATATACAGGAGCCTGCCATTCACCTCTTGTACAGTGAACAGAACATTGTACAGTATTCAAAGAGAGAAAATGGGAGATGCAGGGAGAAAAAGGTTATAGAAAGTTTAGTGGAAAGATAGAGGAAAGTGTGAAGGAAGTAGCAATGGAATCTGTGTAGCCAGGAAACTGCTGGAGTCACTTTGTGTGCTAGTGCAGTGGCCACCGCTGTCCACAGCTCTCCTGGGTGATTTTAACCCTTTTAATCACCTGTCCGGTTACATGTTTATTGCTTTATTAAAATTGTGTCAAGCAGCAGAATACCCATGATTGTACGTCAGTGATCCACCGCTGAAGGTTTAATGTAATCCTGGGAACCACCTGTCAGGATATATATCTTTAATCCTTTATTAATACCATGTCTTCCAGCATAATAACCGTAATTGTACATCAGTGATACACCACTGTCGGTTTAATTTAACCTCATCAATCCCCTTTCAGGTCATATCTTCAGTCGTTTAGTAAAAACATGTCTGGCAGCATATTAACTGTCATTATACGTCAGTGAGCCATAAACATCCTACTGCTTCCACCATTAATGAATTACAGATACACTTACAAAACGTGTGAATGGAGCTTTACGGTTTGTTTACAAAGTTATAATGGCTGGAACAAGCAGAAACACTCCTAACAAGGCACATGTCACTTTATTTTAAGTACACCTTTGAAAGTTGCATTGTTGACGTTCATTCCATTGAGATAAATGGAACAGAAACTTTTTTTGCTATGACAACAAAATCGATTTTATGCGGCAAGAGTCCCTATAGTCCCACTACTGTAGCTTCAATTGTTTAGCTGTTTTAGTACAGTTTATTTAAGGTTCGGCTTGGACAAACCTGAACTTTACTCCGAAGTTCAGCAAACCTGCCAAACTGAACTTCTTATATCATATGAGTTTGTAAATTCTCCAGTACACAGGGGAGTAATGATCAAGACCATTGCATTTATATACCAGGCTTAACTAAAGGACTGCTTCTCCCAACCACACTGAATGTATTCTGAGGTGCACACTTCTCTATCAATCCAGTTGTTTGCCTTGTTTGCACTAGGCACAGCTTTGATAAATTTTTCCCTTGATAGTCTTTGTTATGATAAGCAGAAGAAAGGGGCTTTTAATGCTTTTCCAGATAAAGAGGAGAATCCATATAGGCATATACTGCTGCCCAACCAATCAATGGATACTGATTTTGATGGTTCCAGTTGTCTGAAACCCACAAATTACATTTTAATGTCCTATTGTCAGGACAGGTCAGGGAACACATAGGTGACGCAGAGACAAATGCAGCCCTGAGGCTGTCCTACACCCATTGTCCCTGCCTACTTGCCTCAACATGTCCTAAGTGACACGGGACAACTTAGAGACGTTCCCTACGTTAATATAGGTGGAACAGAACACAAGACACACTTGAGACGATTACGATACAAGGACGAATATACACAATGGCGGGTGGTCAGCAAGCTAGGGTCAAACCAGGAGCAGCAGATGCTAGGCAATAAGGTCAATAAGGCAAACCAGAGTTTTAAAAAAAAACTGAGGGCAAAAATACAGACCAAATCAGGAGACAAACACGTAGTGAGGGACACAAGGCAAAATCAGGTTTCCAATAGATAAAGATAGCAAAGCACAGTGTAGGAAGTGAGTATAGGCACACTTAGTATACACTGCAGCAGGAAGCAGGAATAGTGAGTGACTGAGTTTTAACCCCCTTAAGGTCAATGATATGTAACTTGTATTACTTTTATTTTATTTGTCGACTTTTAAAAAATTTAAACCTTTAAAAAAAACCTAAATGTGTTTAAAATTGCTCTATTCCCATCATTATAACACTTTTATATTTTGGTCTATGGGGCTATGTGAGGTGTCATTTTTTGTGCCATGGTCTCTGCTTTCTATTGGTACCTTTGCATATAAGCGACTTTTTGATCACTTTTTATTACATTTTTTTTTTTTATTTGATGCAACCAAAAATGCATTAGTACTTTGGAAGTCTTTTATGCGCTTACGCCGTTTACTGAGCTAGATCAGGAATGTGAAAATATAATAGTTTGGGCAATTACCCAGGCGGCGATACCAAATATGTTTATTTATTTATTTGTTTATATTTATAATATGGGAAAAGGGGGGTGATTTGGACTTTTATTTGGGGAGAGGATTTTTTATTAATAAAAAAAAAACATTTTTACTTTTTTTTTCTTTTTTTACTTTAACTAGAAGTCCCCCTGGGGGACTTGGATATACACAGCATTAATCTCTCATAGAGTTCAATGCTGTGTATATACACAACAATGATCAATGAGATCAGTGATACATTGCTCTGGCCTGCTGCACACCACAGCAATGTATTGCCGAGCCAGGATCAGTTAGTGTAACGCTGAGACCCAGCCCAAGCAGAACAATGCATCTCCCCCACGTGATCACATCGTGAGGGGGGAGATCCGTCCCACCTAGACACCAGGGACATGAGGTACAGAGCATTTAATGCAGTTGTCAGGTTTGACAGCTGCATTTAAATGCTAAATTAGCCAGCGCGGCAAAGCGAACCGCATCAGCTAATAGAGGCGCTCCTTGGCTGCAGATAGCAGCCGGGAGCGTCGCAGTTCAGAGCGGGGTCCCCTCTCTTAATTCCCCTTGCGCTGCCATGATGTACAAGGTATGTCATCGGATGCGAAGAGGTTAAAGGAAACCATGTCCCAGCCTCAGAGATGATTGGAGCAAGGACTTAGGAGGATAGGGCTTTCAATCACCCAATCACCCCAAGGCAAAATCAACCCATGGTAACACTAGAAATATGCAGAATCATCCCAACTGCGTGGCCCGTAACAAAGGACGCCCCAGGGTGCATCCCGGAGAGAGGCAGCATGGTGGCTGCTTACACCTATACTGAGAACTAGACTTCCTTGTGCATTCCCGGAAACCCCCTTTAAATTGTACCTGTCATTTGAAAAAACTTTTGATTTGTCACAGAGACATGTCAAAATTTTTGATCAGTCCAGGTCTTAAGACCCGTCCCAATCATGACAATGGTCTTTTCCTGGCTTTGTTCTCATGATAAAACCTTCTGATACGTTCAGACCCAGACTGGTAAAACCTTTTGACATTTCTCTATGACAAACATTTTTTTAAACGACAGCGACACTTTAACTATTGTAGTTATGTAATGAGGGAAAAACATGATATCCCATAGTATATTGTTCTTGTGTACACAAAGGTTTTATTTGTATGCAAAACTACAAATTCTGGTGGCTTGTGATGTCTTCTTCTCTTTCTCATCTCCAACACAGTTGGCCCATAGACTGGGCCACAGAATAAATTACCTATATAAACGCTAAATATAATTAGAATTATTTTTAATAATGACTACAAGTAGGTAGTAGGTAGGAGTAGGTAAATAAAGAAGTAGACTACTTACAGCACATCATTCCTTCCACTCCACTGCCACCTAAGCCACCTTCCTACTTACCTACTTTTCCTACTATAAAATGGAGCTTTTATTAGGACAAGAGTGAATGAAAAACTATTTTGGTCCAAGAGATACAAGAATTAATAAAGTCCAGATGATTAGATATGGATGGACCCGGCTTGTTTGAGCCCTTCCATTGAGGTATGTTTACGTAGGTTAGCTCTGGTTTGCTCATACAATAGGTTTATTGGTTTCCTATGAAACTTGCTTTAGTTTATTTTAGATAAGAAAATCAGATTGTCGGCCTAATAATTTCAGAGACAGGAAATTAAGTGAATGGTTACAATCTCTGTACAGGGCTGCAGAATATGTTGGCGCTATATAGGTAACGGAAAATACACAATAACTATAGGGATGATGCATGGATTACTAGACAGAGAGATTAAGAGATATTTTATGTCTGTTTTTATATGAAGCTGTATCTCGTGTATTTTTATGTAAAATATATTTCTTGTTCTTGCAGAAGTAAGATTCTCAAGTCAGATTGCCAGTGCATGTAAAGGACACAGTTAGTCATTCTTTGAATAAATTATTTGAATAAATTCTGGTTTGCTGGGATTTCTCAATTCACAGCTAGAAGAAATGCATTCACTGGTTTCCAGCAAGGAATTTCATGCTCTGTTGGCCAACTGGGAGTTTGTATGCAATGATAATATTAGACTCCCATAAGTATCACCGGTGTGATGCTGTAATTTCTGATTGAAATTCTGATCAAAAAGGGATTATTGCAGTGGACTTTTATTAGAATATATTAGAATTATGCCTTCAGGAGACATATTTATAATATAAAAAAGTACACAAGGTTGCTAAGTAGTAGAATTTTATAAGGCATGGCAAATGTCCATTGTTGCAAAACAACAGACGTTGTTAATGATCATGGGCAATAATAACGGCCATTGTTTTGCAACAACTGACGTTATTTGCCCTTATTTTAACATTGTGGGAACATTAGGGTATATGCACTCTACAGAATCCGCGCATAGAACTTCAAGCAGATTCCGCCGTCCGCCCGTCCCATTGACATGTCAATTCTTTGGGCAGATGGCAGAATCTGCCTGAGCATAGAATGAAGCCTATGTGACGGGCAGAACTTCAAGCGGGGGCGTGTGGCGGAATCTGCTTGAAGTTTTACGTGCGGATTCCATAGTGTGTGCATACCCTTATAATGTAATTCCCATAGTGTTTGCATTTTTAAATAGATAAGTACATACAACAAATGGATTTAAAATTAGACTATATATAGAGAGATCAAATGGATCTAAACTAAATTATAGGTAATAGATAGTATAGAATAGTGCAAAATTTCAGTCCTTCCATTTGGACTTTTCTCAAGCAGACTTGCCAGACAAATGGAAGGACTGAAATGTTGCACTTGTTATCTTATGAGTGAATAAACCCTGCATGATTTTGGAGACTGCTGCAGTCATTTTTTCTGTATAGACGGAGCCAAAATAAATTAAAGATAATACATAGACAGCTAGAACGGACAGATCTGAAATAGATGATAGATAGCTCTATCATAGAAGGCTATGTTCACACAATGTCTTTTTATAGGCAAGAAGTTGGCCGTTTTTTGATAATGACAGTTGTTATCATAATTATCATGATCATTTCATACAGCTGTCATTATAAAATAATGACTGTTATTTCAAAAACAATGGCCGTAATTTGCCTGAAAAGATGCTGTTGGATGTCTGCTAGATCGGCTCTTGCTTACTGAGACTATGCTTGCAGAGAATATTACACAGCTTGTTAATCGTGAAGCCAGGACTACATGAACATCACGAACAATGTCCGTGCAGGCCTTGCCTTTAATCAACCGTTGGCCATGTATCTTTAATTATATTATCTACTTCTTTTGCAAATATTTTATTCGCATCTCACCCCTTTGCGCCATTTACACCAGAGAGGTGGGAAGGGGGGCGGAATGGTGCTTTAAAAATGCCAGCAAAATCTACACCTGCTCTGAGCTGGCATAGATTTCAGTGTATGCGAGCCTCTACGGGATCTATGTAGAAGCATTGCGAAATTCTGCAAGCCTCTGTGCCGCTGGGACATTTTTAAGACCGGAGCAGTAATTGTCCCCCATAAAGTTTAAAGATAAGGCAACTCTTTGCTGGAAAAGAGTGGCCACCTGAGCTTGAGAATCGCACAAATTTAAAGTGTGCATCCTAGAAGTCCAGTGATTACTAAAATCCTTAAGCCTACAGGGGGAGGGGGGGGGGGAATTTATTGCAAGAAGGCACTTGATTGGCTATGGGACATCCGCTGGGCTCCAGGATCTTCAGAGCGTCCATGTCACAACACGGCTGATGGACTGGCCGTTCAGCGGAATGCCGCTCCAGTCACTGATTGGCTGAGTGGCCAGTTCAGCAACCGGGACAGGCATTTTTTGGCCAGGTTGTGACGTCATCACAACTCGGGGGAAAAACTACTTCCAATGCGGGCACGAAGAGAGGTAAGTGCTTACTTGCAATCAATTTCTACCTCCCCCTGCTGGCTGCCGGATATTACCAATTCACGGACTTTACGTTTAACGGACCAAATGCAGTCACTAGTAGACTATGTTCAGTCCTCAAAAGACTTGTGCAAGTACAGTACATCGCAATATACATCACCGCTCTTCCGCTATACCAATGTATACCCTGATATGTGAACACAGCCTAATCCTCAAAATGATGAATTTCCACCAGTAATCTTCTAATGGTTTCAAATTTATATACAGTACTCCATATTGCTTTTTGTAAACTATCAATCTTGCACGAAAGTAATAAGTGCCGTGACGGCTATGTGGAGCCCTATAAAGCACAAGCATTTTAAAGGGTACATAAATGACACTTTTATGACTGCCTGTGAAGACTAAGTATACCATTAACGGGAGATTTTCCTAATTCATTTGCTCCCAAGGCAGATGACAGACAAAACAGTTAATCAGATTGTGTATAACCAGGCTTTACAGTGACACTTACATTATCAATTCTGCATTCTATTCTTTCTTCCTAGCTCGGCTTCAGGAACAAAAAAAAAAATAAAAACATTCAGCTTATTATGCTTGATGGAAGTGTTGACTGATGGCCAGCCTGCTGCTTTACAAATGACTTCTTCATCTGCCTTATCTGTCTAGGATGCTGGAGTACCAGGCATGGTTCCATCTGCACAGTATACATTGCATGCTTAAATGGAACACATTAAACGCTTTGGATAAGAACTATGGAGTTGGCCCGAGTACCGATTTGTCCTCATGGAAAGCTGCAAATGAAAGGAGTAATTGTAGATGCTTACTATAAAAATAATCGGAACAATTCTGAATGTCATGGCTTCTGCTGCCACTATACATGAATTAAAAAAAATAGTTTATACAGTAACCCTATGTCATAGTCCATCTATCCTGTACAGGTGTGCACAGCGGGAGTAATGCCTCACACCATAGGACTTTTCAGTGCTTAGGGTCCACATGAGAGATCCGCAACAACTTGGCAATGCAAATAATATGCAAATACATTTCTCATCTTCTGCCACTCAGGAGCTGCGCTCATTCGATAATTTTCTCGAGCTTCTCTTTTCAGCACTTTCCAGTCTTTTTTTTTTTTCTTTCAATTTTGTCAGCAACCTTTATTATAATTCAAGGCCAGTACCTCCTAAGATTTCTCTGTACTAGGTAAATCCATAAATCCATTTACAACAAAGAGAGACCATTTCATGAAATGATAAAGTTTCTAACTACGTACTATTGTTATTACAATGTCATGTCTACAGCAGAGGCCTCGACAGCCAAAGTACGGTACTCATTAAATTCCTGTAAGGAAAGACAATTGTAAAGGAGAAGGCGCATTTGTCTCATTTTGTGGAGTCACTGCACGAAACACATGAAAAACCGTAGGGGAAGTTCATAAAGTCGAGTGCTACCTGCAAAAATCTGGAATTAATTTGCCTGGTGCAGCGTTGATAAATCTGGACCCGTGTGTGTGAATCCTGCTGAAACTACTACATCTAAATCACCAAATTAGTTGGCACCTGAATGTGCTAAAAGGTTGGCCACAGTGCAGACTATATTGGTTGCTATTGTTTTTGTCCTAGCTTTTTATTATATACAGTTTTTGTCCTTCTTTACCATGTCATATCCAAAATAGATGTTTGGTGCAAAAGCTGCGCTCCTGTCACTGTGTCATCAGAACCCCTGCAGTTTGATTATTTTACCTGACTGACGGAGTTCTAACACTTAACTCTTTGCAGTTAGCTCGGTGATCGTCTGATTACAGGCAGGATTTATGGGAAGATCCCCGATAACACTGATCAATGCAATTCAATGGCATAGCATTGACCAGTGTATGCAATCTAGTGAACTATGTCCACTATGGGGACTTAAAAGTGAAATAATTTTTTTTTTAAGTTTATAAAAATATTCCGAGTGTGGCAAGCTGGAGGGAAGCATGCAAGTTATATGGAAGTTATGAAAAAGGAAGAGAAGGTAAATAGATAGACCCAGTTAATTAGGCAATAGAAAAGAGATATGGATGAAACTGTTTGCGTTGAGTGTAATACTTAATCTATGTATTGTAATGGCATTTGCTCTGGGGAGGGGGGGGAGGGGTATTTGGGGAGGTAGGGGAAGTATTGGGAATATTTATATTTATGTTATTATGTATGAAGATAAATAAAGATTAAATTAAAAAAAAAAAAAGTTTATAAAAATATGACATAGCCCCTCTCCCCAATAAAAGTTAAAATCACCCCTTTACCATTTTTTATATAAATTGCATAGAAATAAATGAACATTATATATTGTAGCGTGCACAATTGTCTGATCTATTAAGATAAAAAAAAATATTCCCATCTGGTAAACTGCCTAAACTAAAAGAGGGGGGGGGGGGGTGACAAGATTGTAGATTTTTTGTAACCTTATTTATCAGGGAAAAAAAGGAAAATATAAAAAAAAAAAAATTATATTAATACCCGAAAAAAGACATCCTGCGAAAGTAAGGCTAGTGAAGCTTAAAATAAGGCATCCCCCTGAATATAAAGCATCCCCTGAATGTAAGACCCCCGCTGCCACCAGGGTTATGCTGGTTTGTGATGACAACTACTGTACAGTATATAATAAATGCTTTTTTTTTGTTTGTTCATTTTTTGTGTGCGTGAATTCTTCATGGAAAAATAAGACATCCCCTGAAAAAAAGAAATAGAACATCTTAGGGAGGAAAAATTAATATAAGACACTGTCTTATTTTCGGGGAAACATGGTTAAAACTAGAAAATGTATAGCGAAAAATTACATCCCATAAAGCCTTGTAGGTGATAAAATCAAAGCCCTACCTTTCCTAGAAGGAGAGGAGGAAAAAGCGAAAATGCAAAAATTAAAATTAGCTCCATCAAAAGGACCAAAATCCACTGTGTCCTTAAGGGGTTAAGATTGGTAAATACAATAATACAGGCAAGTGGGCAGTTATTTATCGCTTTCAAAAATAAATCTGTTGGGTTTTGTGAAAAACCTATGGGCACGCTAACTTTGAAAATGCAATTTGTAGGGTTTACTCTCTAGGCTCGTCAGGTGGTTTGGTACACTGGGGGCAGGGGTGGGCCGGCTACCTGCTGGCCCACCCCTTTTAATGAATATCAGCGGAGCAGGCTGGATAGGTGCACTGGTGGGGGGGCATAGTCCTGCCCAACTTTACCATAGGCCCCGGGCTGTTGACCAAGCTTGCCCCCCCACCCCACTGTAACTTTGACAGCACTAGAATAGTGTCCATAGTACAGGATAGATAATGTCAAGATGCCCGTTTTTGTACAAAATTGCGGTGAAAAAGAGGAGTCATTTCTTTGCAAATCATGGTAGAACTGTAGACAGGAGACAATACACCACTGAAAGTATGTCTTTTTGGGTGGCCATGGGCCCCCCAGAAACTCAGGGCCCCGGCCTATCGCCCGAAAAGTACCAATTATAATCCGCTACTGGTCCCGCCTCCCCAGTGCACTAAACTTTACTAGCCTAGGGATTAAACTACAAGAATTCATTTGTGTTTCTACCTTTTTTGTTTTTAAACGGACTCTGTCACCTCCAAACCACCCTCCTCAAATCCCTAAACTAAAGTCATCTGTAAGAAGGATAAAGGATACTGATTCCAAATCTGTAATTTGTAGCTTTCAACTCCTAGGAAGGTGTTAAATCTACCAGCATTTTTGCTTCTCATAAAAACATTCAAAATGGCAGCATACTTGGCATCTGACTACGCAAGTAAAAAAAAAAAAAACCTTTAATGGCATTGATGTCTAAGCTCCGAAGACAGCTGTAGCTTGTTCCTTTGATAAGTGAATCTTATTCTTCACAGTAGTTTGCTCAAGGGCATATTCTCATTGGTGCATACAATGTTTTCCTAATCATACATTTTCCAGAGAGTATTACATACTATATTATATTTCACTTTTGTACTTCGCAGACTTTATGATGGCTTTAATCAAAAAAGTCTACAAAGAGTCTTACACCATCTTATACACTGTGTTCTGGTTCTGCTTCTAAAGAGCTAACCCTTTTGATTCATCAGTCATCGAACATTTCACACCTCAGATGTTCAATTTTACATCGGGGACTCTGGAGTCCATGTATTTGAAGCATAAAATGGAATTGGAGAACTAGGACTACCTCCTGCGGATGGTTTGAATGAAGTGCGATGATGTCAAGCAGCACCCGAAAAGGGTCTTATTTATAGGTTTGTATGACATTGTCATATTGGTAACTGGGTGTGCACACATGTGATGGTGACCGCATGGGCACATAAGCTGTATCCACATAGGAGTGCAGAAAGGTAAGCATGGCTGCTTTATTGTTTTTTACTATAGAAGCAGCACAACATCTGAATGAAAACCCACTGCAAGAAAGGAGTGCCATAGACTTTAACATTACTAGGTAGGGATGAGTGAATCACTTGGAAATTTGATTTGAGAAGTTTGCAAATATTCGTGCAAATTTGCGAATATTCGGGAACCGCATACAAATGATTTTTTTTTATTAAAACAGTAGCTACAATAATAGGACTATTGCAGGGTAGCAATTTTTTAATGGCTTTTGCTGTGGCAGTGTCAAAATTGGAAATTTGTAAATTTTTTACTTTTTTAAAAATGTCAATCAGCCTGTCAATCATTCAATTTATGCCATGGTCAGTAGTGGACGTTGGTGGACATTGGTAAGTGAGCACCCAGAGAGGAATTAAGATGGGCACTGTGTTAACTGTGACTTCCTATAATACACACCCAGCACCCAGTGACTTGGTAAAACGAACAACAGTCACCCAGTTACTTGATATACTGGACAATGGCTTCACTGCTTCCACAGAAAAAAAAACACAATCCCCCCTCCTCTCCTCTCTGTCCCGATATCTCTGTATTTCTCTCCCTGCTCTAACTGCCTGTTGCATCCTACTCTCCACTATACACAGCCGACTGGCCGCCTCCAGGAAGCCAATCACCTTATATAGAGGGGGGGGGGGAGATTGTGACATCACAGTGGGGTTTGCAGCTGATTGGATGGGCGCAAGGGCTTATGTATAATCCCTTGCTCCCGCCAAAGGACAGTTCTGTAAGCTAACATGTGCGGCCGCCATATTTAGCAAAGTTACAAAATTCGTAACATGACAGCTGCATTTAACTGTCCTAAGTAGTGAGTGCGGCAATCGGTTGCACCCGCTAATAGCCACAGTCCTGGGCTGCAGTAAGTAGCTAGGATCACAGCGGTTCAGAGTAGGGTTGTGGGGCAGCCACTCTCTGAACCTCCCCACCTGCCACAGGACGTGCCGGTACGTCCTGTGGAGGGAAGGGGTTACATTAAAAAAAATGTAAACAAAAATTTTAGAAACAATTGGTTGCAGAGCTATTTAAATATAATGTTATTCATTCAGTATAGTAAAAGACTGTTAGTAGATTACTGTCAGCTCAGCGCTTGCTCTCCTCTCATTCCCCACCTGCTGCCTGTGATATTACATGCACAATAAGTGGGGAGGAGCAGAAGGATTGCCCGAACAATCCTTAGATTCTTTTCTTGAAAATTATAATATTACAAGTTATGGGCATTAGATTTCTTGTGATACTTTGATCCAGGGATTATTCTGATTGCCATTGGAGTCGAGAAGGAATTTTTTTCCTGTGATGGGGCAATTGTCATCTTCCTCATAGGGGTTTTTGCCTTCCTCTGGATCAACACAGTAGGGTTTTCTAGGTTGAACCTGATGGTCTTTTTTTAACCTTATTAACTATGTTACAATATTTGGGCTGCCCACTTAAGTCAGCTGTCGCTCTTAATACACGGAGCGATAAGCAGCAGACCGTCGCTGACATGATCAGGATTTTTCAACATGTTGAAAGACCACGATCATCGCACGTGTCGGCTGATTGTGGCCTTTTGACATGTCTTATTACATGAAACGATTATTGGCCAAGTAAGGCCGATAATCGTTTTGTGTAATAGGGCCTTAAAGTAAAAATATAATTTGTAAAAAACTAGCGATATATCAGAAGTACGTATCAATGGGGGTCCAGGTGCTGAGACCCCGCCAATCACTAGAATAAAGGGGTAGAACTACTCTTCCCTCGGTCCCTTCATTTCTGCTATACTGAGATTAATTCTATAGACTGCTCATTCGAGCAGTCTACCAAATTATAATGGGAGCCTATGGAACTTCCTGCAGGAAGTTCCATAGTCTCCATTATAATTAAATAGACTGCTCGCATTAGCAATTATAGTGGAGAAGAAGGGGCAGAGCATGCGCTGCTGAGCTTCATTCTAGCAATCGTAGGGGGTCTTAGCACCTGGACCCCTCACCCATACACACTTCTGACATTTCATAGCGACATTATGATAGTTACAAATGATAATTACACTTTAAGGAAGGAATAGAAGATTAGGTTTGCCTGAGCCCCCTTTTAAAACTTTATTAGTTCTATTCAAGTCTTTTCTGTATCCTTATATACACAAAGTGTAAGAGATTTTTCCGCCGGCATTGTGGCTCACAATTACCACTTCACCTTTTGCAAAACTTTGAACAAAACCCTTTTCATAACCTCAGTGTTTCAGTCCTTGAGTGACTGTTTTCAAAATTCTTTAGACATCGAATACTAAATCGCTCCGATGTAATGTAAAAAGGAATTTACATTTTACTTATTGTATCTATAAATTTAAGTACCATAAAGAACAGGTACGTGGACAATGTGGCAAACATATTTTCTTGGTGCTAGATTCTCCAGACAAAGTAATAGCAATTACTTAAATGCCATGTTATGACTATAGCAGCAAATTACAATCGACCTTTCACATCATTGCATCCATTATTTCCAAGCCTTTTATCCACATGGAGAAAATATCTACTGTTCCCCATACAAGTTAGTCTCAGTGAAACTTGCCCGTTCGAGAAATAGCTGCAAATAAATCTTTTCTTCATATGTTGGGAGTAAACAATGTAGATAATAACCGAATTACATCTGAAAGCAGTAAATCTCCGGTCATCAGAAATCTTGTAATTTGCAATGAAGTCTTTCTGAAAAAGTTGAGTACAATAAGTTCCTGTGGGACATGCCTTGTAATTGGCGTTCTTTACTTCCCACGCTAATGGAACGGACATTTAATCGTCGGTGAAACACCTGATGTTCAAGCAGCATAAAATAATACCAACTATTATTTGAAGATCAACATGCGTTCATGTAAGCAAAGTTCTGTACATTATAAGGGTAGGCCTATAATAGATACCCTTGTCATACAGATACAGCAGACCTCGCAGTACAGATCCACAATGGCAAAGAAGAAAAAAAGGAGTGCACTCACCCTGATAAAATCTTCATCTTTTATTTGTTCAATTTAAAAACCATCAAAATGGCTTGCAGATGGGGTGGGTGGCAACACCTCTGAATCCCAACGTTACGATTTGGAGGTGTTGGCGTCCACGCCATCTGCAAGCCATGTTGATGTTTTTTAAACTGAACAAATAAAAGACGAAGATTTTATCAGGGTGAGTGCACTTCTTTTTTTTCTTCTTTGCCATTATATTGAAGGCTTGTATTCATGGGAGTAGCACCACGATACCCTAGTACAAACACACCTGCAGAAATTATTGTATCCATTCTATTCTGTAGTGCCGATTGCTGTGACTTTTTACAAACAGATCCACAATGAGGTAAAAACAGACCACTATTAAATAGCTGTACAATTTTTTAAACAAAGGGACGAGGGACACTAATTTCAAACTCTAAATTTGGAAATCAAAATCCATATCAATCTTTGTGTCATCTGCTCATCTACAGCAATTTTGCACGCACGCATATGCAGTGTCTCAGAACTTGTGTGCCACTGCTGTGTGAGTGTAGTGTCCGAGTGCAGGTGTGCCACTAAGTTCTGCTTTCCACTTGAAAAAAGGTATCTCTGTCAGGTGTCACACTCTGGGATGATAGGTGCCTTTCCGCACCATCACCACTTGGTGTTTAACTCATCTCAATTCTTTGTGAACAGCTGAAGGGAAAATGGTTAACTTGGTTTGTTTTAATGTTCTGTGTTAGCCACTTACTAGCTTGGGTGCCACACTCTGTTCTTGACTATCACACTCTTAGATCTCACTTCTAGAACTTTCCCAACCAAAAAAAGGTTAGTCTCAGTCACCCCTAGGAATCCCTATACAAGTCAGGATAATCCACCAGGATCAATCCTTGTGAACACTCCACCAGGATCAATCCCTTATTGATCCACAGTGGAGCAAATAGCATATGCTGAAGTACTCTATTGAACCTTGCTCGGCTTACTTGGGTAATCTTAGTTTCGACCAGTTGTTCAAGCCTGGGACTCATACTACCAAACATGACACTCGTTGGACTTGTTTGGCATAAGGTGGTCTTCTTCTCCTATCTTCTGATTCTAACCATGAGTACGACATCCCGGCAGAGTACTGCACTACTTAGGAAAGGTCCCCAAGGCAACACCCTAACCTTTACAACCTTCTTAAACTATTCAACTCAGTTATACTACTTCACCCACTGTCTGCACCCTAAGCCAAAGCTAAACGTTTTGTGTTGTCCATCAAGAGAAAGGACATTGTATTGCTATGATTATTGTTGACGAAGTATTTAAGTAAAGTGTTATCCCTGTTTAAGAGCTGTACTCTGTGCTCATTACTATGTGTTGCACCTGCCCCTACAAACCTGTTTTTACCTTTCCAAAGCTCAGTGCTTGTATAACCAAGGGTGGGCATCACCATTCACCAAACATTCTAAAGTAAGTTAGCATAGTTAATGAAAGTTTCAAGTTAGCGTATGGCAGCCTTTACAGATGATTATGTATTTGACTAACCAACCAGAAAATTCTCTCAAAAGGTAAGGATGATTTGTCAAATCCCCATTCATGTTGAAAGGCTTCTTAAGTGAGCTAGCTCCAAAAGGTGGTACTAGAGAGATACTTTACATGTCTTTTTCACAGAATTCCCAGTAGAGCATAAATAACCTATAAAAGTCTCCACATGCCTTTTCGGTGCTCTATCTGACACAGGTAGATTCCCCTAAAAGAAAAAAAAAAAATAGTACATTGGTCACAATTAGAGATGAGCGAATTTACGATGATAATAATAAGTGAAGCACTCCATTAGCTCGGCAGTAGGCTTATCAGCCGGCTGCCTTTGAAGTCTATGCCGCTCCAAGTGCCAGGAAAAGCTGAATCAAGTCCTGGGAAACTTCTCCCAGTTTCCTAGAACTGGACCTAGATTTTCCAAGCATCTGGGAGGAGTTTCAGGGAGTGGCACAGACTTCAAATCTAATCTTCAGATCTAATTTTAGATGTATATCCAACATTGTGATCTTTACTTAATTTCTCATACGTTATGCTATCTCCCAACTGTCTATCCGCTTCCTCTTTATAGTACCGTATTTTCTGGCGTATAAGACGACTTTTAAACCCCGAAAAATCTTGTCAGAAGTCGGGGGTCGTCTAATACGCCGGGTATGGTCGCCCCATACAGTGGGGGGGCTCAAAAATGGCCCGTGCCACTGACTGTGCCGGGGATGCCCGAAACTCTAATCGGAGTTGCTCGGCTGCTCGGGGGAGCTTTAGGAGGCTCCGGAAGTACCCGAAGCCTCTGTCATTCTTCCGAAGCTCCCCCAAGCAGCCAAGCGTCTCAGATTAGACGCTCGGCTGCTGGGAAGAGTTTCGGGCATCCCCGGTGCAGTCAGTGTATGCCACACTGGCTGCGCCGGCAACGGGAGCGGAGGAGAAGACGCACGGGAGGATGGGAAAGGGTCCGGGTGAGTTAACCGTTTGTTTTTTTCATTAGTTTGGCTGCAGTTAACCCCCGCTTGACCGCAGCAGGGCTGAGTTCAGGCAGGGGTTAACATTTTCCGGCGTATAAGGCGAATCCCTGACAATCTGATTAAAAGTCAGGGGTCGTCTTATACACCGGAAAATACGGTACTACTTGGTAAGAAGAACTATATTAACCCTCTTGTCCGCTGGCTTCACAATATTATCATCTCTAGATTTTAACCATTTTAATTCTTTTACTTCTGCCTTAGTAAGATTAGTTGCTGCTTGAGGATAGATCAAAGACTTCACCTCAGCAGCTACCGATTGTTCAAATAAATCTAAATTATAGCCAGCGGACAAGGGAGGGTTAAATGTGGATGGAACACCACCTGAAAAAAAATCAGTTTGCATAACAGGTTCCGTAGGTACTGCACCTTGTAACTCCAACAAAGTAGTCACTATTTCATTATCAAGAGTAACAAAATTAGAATTCATACTAAAACCTAAAGTACTGACATTACATGTTTTTTCCCCTTTCAATACCTTCTTATAATAATGGCTGCGTTCACACTACGTATATTTCAGTCAGTATATGTATATTTCAGTCAGTATATTTCAGTCAGTATTGCAACCAAAACCAGTAGTGGATTAAAAACACAGAAAGGATCTGTTCACACAATGTTGAAATTGAGTGGATAGCCGCCATTTAATGGCAAATATTTACTGTTATTTTAGAACAATGGCTGTTATATTGAAATAATGGCCGTTATTTACTGTTATATGGCGGCCATCCACTCAATTTCATCATTGTGTGAACAGATCCTTTCTGTGTTTTTAATCCACTCCTGGTTTTGGTTGCAATACTGACTGAAGTATACTGACTGAAATATACGTAGTGTGAACAATCTGATATCCCTTGTTTTTAGCAATGTATTTACGAAGGTTCAGCTTGCGTATACTCTTGTGTAAGTCCAAAGTAAATTTAGTATAGTAAAAATTAAAACTTACACAGTAATTTAACCCCTTTCTCAGAAGTGACACACAATCACTAAATTATGGTACATTGGTGAGATTAACAATGGCCCTTTCTCGATGACCTCTGTAGTGTTTGCGGGTGCACAATCTCCTACCTCCTCCAGTAGACATGCTTCCTCTTCACACCTCCTTTGATACCTTTTCTGCCTGTTTCCCCCCCTCCTTGTTGGTTTCCTAAAGCAACCGTACCCTCAGCAGTAACTCCACTACTGGGGCTGGAACCCTCTCCTTGGTTGTTCTGAAGGTCCGTGCTGGAATCTGAACCCGAGTCTGTGGTCCAATAGCCCTGCGGTTTATTGAACTTGCGGAATCTCCTATTGGGTCTTGTAGTTTTCATATTCCAACTGAACATCTTGCCCCTATCGTAATCATGCTTGTTGCGTAAAAACTTGTTTTTCTTTCTCTCTTTAATCTCAGTCTGTGCAGGAACAATCTTTTTCTCTATGTGATTAATTACATTGTTATATTGTTGCTCAGTTAGTCTCGATTTTAGTTCAGTTTTGGATTTGGACATGCCGAGTATCTCTTTCTGGTAAGTGTATAATGACAGTGACACTTTAAAGAAGATCTCAGGTCAAATGAATATAATAACAAAAAAAATGCACAAAATCCATTGATAAGAAATAGGTTTATGTAATTAATCTGAAGATACAGTTAGTGTCAATTTACCCCATCAAAAACTACAAGAAAAGATTGTGAAGATTGCAGTGTAGAACAATAACTTTTTGACATTTTTGAATAAATGACATCCATGATTATGTAATTTATACTGCCATTGATATACAAAGGCTGGTACAATAAGAAAACCAACAAAAGAAGATAGGCATAAAGGGCTTTAGTGCTTTGAAAAGATAAAACCCTATTAGTTATTATATTACCTTCAGCGGGGGATTTTAACCTAGGGTGACTGAGAATAACAATGACTATAAATCAGCCTTGCAAACTATTATAACTTTTAATTAACAATGCATTTCCCTTCAATTACGTTACTCTTTTGTATATATTAGTCATACTGAGAGAGGCAGAGAAGGTGTAGATCGCCTCACCTAACACCTGTACAGGTTAATCCATGAAGTAGTAAGAGAGGGGTGCACGAATCCTAACATTGCTGAGTTCATAGATGAGAATAGAGTACAAATTGCGTATGATCCAGCACTCCCAGATGTGAAATTAAAACGTAACTTTTATTCCATCTAGGTGTCTAAAATCATAGTAAAATCAACGCGTTTCACGCCGAGGCTCTTAGTCATGGTTATCCATGATTAAGCACCTCGCCACGAAACGCATTGGTTTAACCATGATTTTGGACACCTAGATGGAATAAAAGTTACATTTTAACTTCACGCCTGGGAGTGCTGGATCATACGCAATTTGCTGACTATATTATTCATACTTATTTTAATAAAGAAGATGTCAAAGTAAGGAGTTGAAAATCAAGACCATCTTAGGTACAGAATGTGTCAGAATTAGAGATGAGTGAACCGGGTTCGGGTTCGAGTCGATCCGAACCCGAACGTTCGGTATTTGATTAGCGGGGGCTGCTGAACTTGGATAAAGCTCTAAGGTTGTCTGGAAAACATGGATACAGCCAATGACTATATCCATGTTTTCCACATAGCCTTAGGGCTTTATCCAACTTCAGCAGCCACTGCTAATCAAATGCCGAAAGTTCGTGTTCGGATCAACTCGAGCATGCTCCAGGTTCGCTCATCTCTAGTCAGAATGTACTGTCACTACTGTGTTTCTCTAAAAATAAAACCTAAATTCATTTTGCAGGCTTTTTGGAATAGACTTGAAATATAAGCCTTACTCCAAAAATAAGCCCCAGTTAAAGTCAGCTGACCAGGCTTTGGGAGTATATGGGAACGACTACAGAGGGGGAGGGGTATACAGTATGGGGTTTCACGCTGCGAATTTGCAGCCAAATCCAACTGCGAGTATGTAATCTCATTGAAATGACATTTTGGGATCCGCAGTGAATTTGCAAGGGGGTGAAGCAGAGGGGTAGATGGTTTCATTGTGGCAGAGGAGCAGGTGGAAGACGATCCCTTTAAACTGGAGGCACTCTGTTCCATGTAATCAACCAAAGCCTTGCACTAAAGGAAGGCACATCTCCCCTGTCCGCTCCCTCTAACATGTCTAACATGTCTACAGCTGAACTGCGGCTGAAGAAAATAGGCTGTGCTCACAGTGTTAAGTATGGCTCCCGGCCTTGCTTTACACTGTGGTCAATGGTCAATTGTATTCCAATTAAAATTAAATGATCAAATATAACAAAGGAAAGATAGACATGGCACTCACCCGAAGATGTCTTCACCGTATCTTTATTTAATTCATGCAAAAACAAGTAAAAGGAGAGGACGCCTAGCGTGTATCCGGTTTGGATAACGCTGTAGTGCCGTACTCTGAATATTCCTCCCCAGGTGTTACTAAAATTAAATGATGTTCCTCCGGCTGATACTGCAGCAGCAGCTGTTTGACACGGCCGTGTCAAAAAACGGCCATTGTCTTACATAGTGTGAACATAGCCATACACTGTATTTAAATTCTTACAATGTGCTCTGTTACGCAAAAACTAAGAAGCCATACAATATATATATAGTATGTTAAAAGCTTTTTATTGCGAAGTGCTCCCCAATACAACAAACAGCATCAGTAGTGTACACTTAAAAAGGTCTCAAAAGAGCTTTGTAGGAAATACAAGATAAACCAAAGCGACATACAATATAATGAATATCTACACCCAGACAATAGTATGATGTCAAATTTTTGAATATGGATTTGAATCTTGGGAATAAAACCATAGTTATCTGTTTGTGGCTCAGGGGTTGTCGGAATAAATACTGAATAAAAACTACTTTAGAATAGCCTTCCAAAAGGTTTCTTGAAAAATATTTCCAAACCTTTGGAGGCATCAAGTCAATACTCCAGAGGGTTAGCTTACAAACAATGACTAGAAATAATTCACATGGGAAAGCCCACTTGTTCCGTTACAACTTAATTCTATTGTCTAGTTACTTTATCGTTTCGTTGTGACCGTTTCGTTGCTTAGTGTTCGGTTCCTTCATAAAATATCTAAACCTAATTATACACTCCTTAAGTGTAACGTTCTTTGCTGTTATCATGGACAATTTTTGGAAACAAAAAAATTGTACGTCAAATTTTAACTAAATTAAAACAAAAAAGTGAGAGAAATTTAGTTGTGAAATTGAGATTGTGATTGGAAGTGAATTTCCGAATTTATGCAGTAGTTTACATTTTAGCTTATAACCTATGTAGGACCGCCGTGCAAACCGCATACCCAATAACTATTTGATATAGGCAGGAAAATGGCACTTGCTATATTTTGTAAATACGCAGTAAATAAAGTCTATCAAGAACATCACCATTTAATAAATATCTTCACTTTTTATATTCTATATACAAGTACTTTACAGCTACGTGAGAGAGTGTGACACTGGCTTCTTGTTGAAAAGGTGATCCTGGAGACCAATTGCAAGTAAATTATTGCAGTCAGATGCATTGTGGTTGTGTAGAGTGAGGTGACATGTAAAAAATAAATATCTCTCTCCAGTCTTGGCTTGCTATTGAGTAATGTAAATCATTACCATGCTGTCTTCCAATAACTGGTCCTTCTATTTCATTCAATCCTTTCAGAAGAAAAAGAACGTGTTTCGCTCAGTCTTGTCATCCCATTAGTGGTGGCTACGTATCATAATGTCCCCTTATTAGAGAGGATGGTCAATGTTAGTTACTCTATCTTCTACTGATACCACACAAATGGTATACCATCTGTTATCATAGGAACATCATGTTCTTCCCACTCAGGAAATTTGTTTCTACTAACTTTACTTTGCTAATGAGAGTGTCTTCTTTTTTTTCCGTTCTATCCCTTTTCACTCCAGTATACTATAAAAAAACTTAAAGTTTTTTTTAGATAAAATGTAGTGTAATAAGCAAAGTGGTTTTAAAAGACATGCTGTGCCTTGCAAGTATATCAAACTTCTCTATTAGGATCTGCACGGCCCATCGAGAGGATGGGCAATGCTAGCCGTCAGGTCAGCAAGTCATATACAACCACTGGAGCAGGAAACTGCTAATTCGAGATATGACTAATGGAATGTAATAAGGCAGTTTGTATTGACAGGCAAGTATTAGCACCCAAAAAAACAACAGAGAATCGGTAAACATAACGTAGATAAAACACATCAATGAAAAATAATACTGACATTACAACATAGGAACACCTAGACCGTATTTGTGTTTGTTATATCTGGATAACATCGGTGATGGTGGGAAAAATTGTCTCTGTTATTTTTTGTATTTTTTTTTTTTAACGGAAAAAGAACACAAAAATTAATGTACAAAAACTGGTTATGGGGCCACTGAACAAAGTACACAATGACCGGCATATCTCCTCTTGGATGGGAATCTTTGGTGTTTTTCTTCAGTAACTTCAAGTTAAACGGAAAGCAAAGAATGGTCGGAAAAATAAATGAGTGAAGAAGTGAACCAGCACTTTGCACTTGTTTTATAAAGCAGAATTCACTAATGTGTCCTTTTTTTGTTTCAGTCCATTAATACTTAACTTCATCTTTCTATTGAGGAGGGCTGCAAAGAACGTCTCCTGTCAATAGGCCTTTCAATTTTCCTTGAGCTTCTCGCTGCAAAATGATTACCAGGTGAGTGGATGTTAGTAGCTGCCACTGGCGAGGCTGCCACTGGGTGAGATTTATGTACATGCATATTGCTACTGTGCGTTGTTGGGGGTGGCGGCACTGCCAGAAGTTTAACAGATTTGCTTGCTGCAAGGTGGGATCTTCTCGAGGTGGAATGTGACGCCTTTGGTTTATTTTCTTGAGAAGACACAATCCCAAGATCTGCATTATTTTCAATGGAGGAAAGAATGCTCAAAATACTTTTTGTTTCAGGATCGGCCTCCTCGAGACCGGGTGCTAAAGATGTTGGCATCATTCCACCCCTTGATAAGCTGGGATCATAAGTGAGTTCATCTTCAGTTTCAGCCGCTTCGGTAAGGAATGGAGGCGACTGAGTGCTGCGTTTGCTGCAGGATTCACAGCAAAGTTTGTTGTATCCAGGTATCGAGCAGTACCGCGCAAGAACTTCCATCTGACAGAATATAGACTTGTCTCCTAGACATGGTTCATCTAAAAGTCAAGAAAATAACAATGGGTCAATAATATATTGAACACATTAAAAATTTTGGCTTGTTTACATGGTTGTATTTGTAATCTGAAAGTCTTTACTTTTCTTTTTGCAAAATGTTATTGAATATTAACAGAGCAATAAAGAAGGTTGGGGGGATTTTCTTAGATTCTCTTGCTGGCGTTCGATCCAATTAAAAACAACACAAACACTGTACAGAGAACACACAGACTCTAAATGAAGGGAAAAGACAGGTTTGCCTAGTAAGTTGGAATACTATCTAGACTAAAGGTTAGTCTGGTTTAGAAACCCTATTTTTTAAAACCCCTATTGAAATCCCTTAGTGAAATAAGTTAGGGGGGGAGGTTAGTAGTTCAGGACTCTTATCTAGTAGCCAGAATAAAGTGTCACTAAAAGAGAATCTAGGACTGTGGTGGCACTATAGGGAGATTGAAGCATTTCTGCCTTCCTGCGTGGTTTACTCATAGATTACAGCTGATTGTTGAGGGTCTCAACTAGAGATAAGCGAATTGCCCATCTAAACGAGGCAAAGCGCTTTGTTTGATCGGCAAGTGACTTATCAGCCTACTGCCTTTCAGCTTTGTTCCGGTCCCTGCCTATCCTCCCTGGGTGCAGGGAAAGCTGGATCCAGTCTTGGGAAACCTCTCCCAGTTTTCCAGGACTGATCCTGCTTTTCCCGAAACCCGGGGGGGAAGCGGCAGGGAGCGGAACAGAGCTGAAAGGCAGGCGGCTCATAATCTACTTGCCGATTAAACACAGTGCTTTGCTTCGTTTAGATGGGCGATTCGCTCATCTCTAGTCTCAACAGCAGGATACCCTACGATCAGCTTATCCAATTTGGACACATATTCAGAATTCTCCTGCACTGATGGGTTAGGAATATAATGAGACAACTTCTGACAGCTGGACCCACTACAACGTAGTAGTGATGAGCAGGTGCGGATTAACTTTACCATAGGCCCCGGGCTGTTCACCAAGCCTGGGCCCCCCTACCCCACTGTAAGTATGGCAGCACCAGCATGGTGTTCATGAATTGTGCAAAGTTGTGGTAAAAAAGCATACATTTCTCTCACTAAATCTGGTGTGGGGCGTGAGGATGGGGCCTTATGTCTTGATAAGTGCCCGCCTATATGATATATGATAACGTTAACACAGGCTACATCTCTACATACTAAGGGGAATAAATTAAAACTGTGAAAAACAAATTGGCTTTTCCTATAGCAACCAATCACAGCCCAGACTTAACGTCTTATTGAGCTCTATTAAAAATTAACATATTGGTTGCTATGGGCAAATTGCAACAATGGACGTGATTTCTACAACACATATGTTGTGTGAACATGGCCTTATACTATATATATAATCAGTTTAGGCAGCGAATAATTTAAATTAGCCCTGAAAGTTATTCGACCAAATCCGCCTGACTGATCATAACCAGAAAGGAGGAATAAAATGTATCCTTACCGACAAACATAATTTATAAAAACTGATTATATGAAAGGGATATTGACATGGACTACAGTATACGGCATTGCAATGGGCAGATATTGGACACATGATCAAAAGTAAAAACAGATGTCACAGTCTTATATAAGTAATAGTGTAACACTGCCACCAAGTGGCATAGTATACGGACAAAGATTCAGTTTACAATAGTAATTCATTCTATTAATACAGCAAAGGTGCACAGGATTTATAGCAATTCTTATGATTAGACTTAGGCTGGGTTCACACTACGTTTTTGCAATTTGTTTTTTACATCGATTTTTTGTTAAAAACGGATGGAAAAAACGGATGCGTGTGTGCATTTGTTTTTCTATTGAATGCCATTATAAAAGAAATGGGTCAAAACGGATACGTTTTTTTTAACGGACACAAATATGAGGTCGACTACCTTTTTGTGTACGTAAAAAAAAAAAATGATCCGTTTTCTTTTTATAATGGAATTCAATGGAAAAACGGATGCACACACGCATCCGTTTTTCGCAAAAAAATGATGAAAAAAAGGATTGCAAAAACGTAGTGTGAACAAAGCCTTACAGTAGTAAAACCAGAAGAGCAAGGACACACAATATATCATGACAAATGTATACAGTGCATATGCATAAATTCACATTCACAACTGTGATCACTGTTTGAATATAGAAGCTTAACTATTCGTTTGAACACCTCTATAACACCAGATTTTTATATGATGTATTGTGCACCCTTGCATCTCTGTTCTTTGTCATATAATAGTATGAATTGCTATAAGAGATGAGTGGGTCTTGAGTCGGATAACTTGGCATTTGAATACTGATAGCTGAAGAAGTTGGACGCAGCCCTAAGGAGCCTGGGAATACAGCCATAGGCCATAGGGTGTATCCATGTTTTCCAGGGCTCCCTATGGCTGCATCCAACTTCTCCAGTCAACACCAGTCATAGAAAGGGATAAAGATCAGAATTAGGTTCAATAATGACTGTTGTAAAAGGGGTTAAAGTACAAGTGTGCACTGTGTTTACACATAAACATTAAATGGTTCATCCAGCGCTACAAAAACATGCCCACTTTCCCCCTACTGTTGTCTCCAGTTTGGGTGGGGTTTTGAAAGTCAGTTCCATTGAAGTAAATGGAGCTTAATTGCAAACTGCACCTGAACTGGAGACAACAAGGGGAAAAAGTGGCCATGTTTTTGTAGCGCTGGATAACCCCTTTAAGGGTGTGTTCACCCGTACAGGATCCGCAAAAGATCTGTAGCAAATTTGATGCTGCAAATTTGAATCCGTAGCAGATCCGCAACAGATCCACAGCAGATTTGATGGCCCAGATCATCATATCTGCTGCGGATCCTGTACGTGTGAACGCACCCTAAAGGAAAAGTCCAGCGTTTTTTAAAATCTGGCAGTCGGCAGAGGGAGGGGGGAAATTGATTACAAGTAAAGACTTAACTCTCCCCGGGTCTGCGGTGAGCAGCAGGACCTGCCGGAAGTCTTTCCCCCGAATTGTGATGACGATGTCCTGTCTGATAGACTGGTCGCTTAGCCAATCAGCGACTAGAGCGGTGTCCCGCCCCAGTTACTGACTGGCTGAAAGATCAGTTCACCAGTCTCAGTTCACCAGGGTCCTGCGACCGACCCCATCGCTTACCGCGGGCACGGGGAGAGGTAAGTTGTTACATGTTATCAATTTCATCCCTGCACCTGCCGGCTGCGGGCTTTTAGAAATAACCGTACTTCTCCTTTAACTCTGACAATTTTTGTAGAAGATAATTTAACTGAAAACTGGATATAAGAAATTGTCATGCCTTTCAGTATTGCAAAGAAACACTTTAAGGTTTGCTGAAAAGAATATGAAAAGCCTGCACACTTAGGAAGCCTCTCAGCTGGACACATTACAGTAAACAACTGGAAATACAGATAGCATCCGTAAGTGCTAAAACACAAAATAACACTCCCGTGCTCCTTCCTGTATACATAACAATGATATACTCACATACTCATTGGTCTCCCAAATTTGTGACTTTTTCAACCCCTAATTTCTATACATTCCATTAGTCTGTAATTTAGATAGAGTCCTATCTAGTGAATCATATCACTATGGTCAATACCATATAATTTTTTCTTCCTACATGACAATGATTTTGATATGATCTGCAACAAGTACAAGACAACATGGGACTTCACTGCCATCTAGAGTTTACTTATGATACAGAAAGGAGATACGGCTCCAGTATAATATGTGTGAAAGTTAGAAGCTAAAGTCAAATGAAAAACATCAGCACCATACATACTACACATCACCGTTCATAATGTAGCCGTGATATTTATATACAGTAGTACAAATCAATGGGGTATTTCCATTAGCATGCATGTAGTAATCACTAATTATATTAGAAAATTCCCATGAAAATTTCCATGAATAGCAGAATTACAAGATGCTAATAATTTTTGGTGATTTAATTTTCCATGTTACCATCTAAATTTAAAAAGATTCCTGAATTCTTGCAGTTCCAATTCTGGCCACTAAGTTTACAACCAAAGGCCCCCACACACCTTCAATAACTAATGGCCGAACGATTGTCTGGCCGTCAGTCATGTAACTCACCTGGAACGTTCCTGTGTTCTCTAAGTCTGAGGGTCGTATTACATGGGCCGATGAAGGCCCAATAATAACTCTAAACGAGCGCCGATCTGCTAGATCGGCCCTCGTTTACTTGGCCTATTACACGGCCTGATTATCGTTTAACAAGGGCTGCAGGGACATTGATACCAATGTCCTTGCAGCCCTTGCTTTTACTTTATACATTACCTGTCCAGGCTGCAGGGCTCCTCTTGCGGTCTTCTCCCCGGGTCCCGCGCGCTCCAGCTTCAGACCGTCCTATCTCAGCTGATAGGCCGCTCAGCCAATCACTGGCCGCGGCGGTCCTGGCCTGTGATTGGCTGAGCGGCCTGTCAGCTCTGAAGCTGGAGCGTGCGGGACCTGTGGAGAAGCAGAGCGCAGGAGGAGCCTTGGACCATGGATAGGTAATGTATATTGTCAGTCGCCAGCCGCGCACCGCTATTACATGTAGCGATGCGCGGACAGCACCCGACAATTATAGGTTCAAACCTATATCAACGATTAGCTGATGATTGTTGTCATCGCCTGATTGTTGTATTTATTACAGAATCGGGCCGATTCTGGCGATTATCGTTCCGTGTAATAATACCCTAAGGTGTATAGCCGCCATTAGCTGAGACTGTTTTGTACAAATTATTTCACAAAAGTGTTCTTCAACACAGACAGGAGTTCAGTGACAGATCACACCAGTATATAGATAACACAGACAGGAGTACAGTAACAGGTGACACCGGTATATAGATAACACAGACAGGAGTACAGTGACAGGTGACACCAGTATATAGATTACACAGACAGGAGTACAGTGACAGGTGACACCAGTATATAGATAACACAGACAGGAGTACAGTGACAGGTGACACCAGTATATAGATAACACAGACAGGAGTATAGTGACAGGTGACACCAGTATATAGATAACACAGACAGGAGTACAGTGACAGGTGACACCAGTATATAGATAACACAGACAGGAGTACAGTGACAGGTGACACCAGTATATAGATAACACAGACAGGAGTACAGTAACAGGTGACACCGGTATATAGATAACACAGACAGGAGTACAGTGACAGGTGACACCAGTATATAGATAACACAGACAGGAGTACAGTGACAGGTGACACCAGTATATAGATAACACAGACAGGAGTACAGTGACAGGTGACACCAGTATATAGATAACACAGACAGGAGTATAGTGACAGGTGACACCAGTATATAGATAACACAGACAGGAGTACAGTGACAGGTGACACCAGTATATAGATAACACAGACAGGAGTACAGTGACAGGTGACACCAGTATATAATTAACACAGACAGGAGTACAGTGACAGGTGACACCAGTATATAGATAACACAGACAGGAGTACAGTAACAGGTGACACCAGTATACAGATAACACAAACAGGAGTATAGTGAGAGGTGACACCAGTATACAGATAACACAGACAGGAGTACAGTAACAGGTGACACCAGTATATAGATAACAGACAGGAGTACAGTGACAGGTGACACCAGTCCACAATACCAGTGTGGACACAGGAGCAACTTGTAGAGCTGGAAGACTCCCACAGCATCCAAGATATCATCAAGGTCCAAGCTTTATTATAACATCCGGTACAAGAAATGCGACATTTCGACAGTCAAAGGTCAAAAAAGACCTTTGACGGTCGAAAGGTTGCATTTTGTGTAACAAATGGTATAATAAAGCTTGGACCTTGACGCTATGATATCGTGGGAGACTTCCAGCTCTACAAGTTTCTACAGAATCCATCTCCTGCATTCTCTTGTCCACTGTTTTGTTGTAATCTGTATGAGGATCCCCATACCCACTGGTACAATACTATATATTTCTTTAAGCTTAGTAAATTAGGGAGAATATTAAATTAGTGAAGTAAACCAGATAGAATCTATATATTTCATCTTGTTAGACCTTTGCAATAAATAACTTTGTTCCTGAAAGATGAAATGATATTTCGTTAGAAGCTGCACATACCGTTGCATGGGGTCAGCTTGCATTCCCTTATAGATTCGGGTTTTTCTCCCTCACACTGGTCACCCACACGACACAGGACTTGTCTGACCTCTATACCCTCACCACACGACACAGAACACTGCATTGGAAATAAGAGCACAAAGGTAATATCAGTAATACAAAAGATGTTCTAATATCGGAGACTTTAGGATGTCAAAATCAGCTGCATCGTACCAGTTTTTACTTGTAAAACATTATGGATAGTTTCTCTAAATTTCAATGTAATCTTGATCTATATGTCACATGATGCTGACACTGACCTCAGACCAGGCTCCTGTCTTCCACTGTGCTGGGCAGGGAGTTCTGTTGCATGATCTTCTGCTTTCCGGCCGTTCTCCAGTACAATATTTGCTGTGCACAGATCGGTTCGTCCCATCGTGGAGAGGCTGAATGCATCGTACTACTCGGATCTGATACCCGGAACTTCCACAGCTTTTCGTGCAGTGCTCCCATTCATCTGCCACCCAGCTAAAGGACGGTAAGGGGTTATGTAAGTGGATACATAAGGGGATGCAGGTGAATTATTTCCTAGCCTTATAAAAGACATAATCATCTAAAGGACGACTATCAGCCTATGACTGCCTCCCCCCCCCCCCCCCCCCGTCCTCTCCCAGGGTTAGCAAACGCTCTGCAGTTGCTCTATCACTTGCTGATTTAATTCACTTTGATGGACGACATTGTACTTATGACCTGAAAGCTATTTGACGAGTTGCTGTCGTACCAATCTTTTTTTCTGTGATCGCAAGCAGTTGTGCAATATACTCACTTTATTTTTTATTTATTATTAGTTATTAGTTTTATATGTTTAAATCAATGTCATATATATGGCCAAACTGTGGTCCATTCTGTTTGCTGATTTTTGGTCTTTTCTTTGTTCAAAATAAGAGACCAAACACAGGAAGTCCCAGTCCTTTGTGCAGTCACACAAGGAAAGACCCCTGTTCATCATGCAGGTCGTATATCAAGTCAGGGCAAATAACTTAGATTAATTATATTATTAAATTTTGCTAATTATGTTATCAGCTCTGCAGCTTACCAGGAGACATTGCTCTGTGTTATGTAACAATTCAGTCACTATAATTTCACTGTGTGGTAACAGAGGTTTTGGTGCTCTGTGACAGGAGAGCTGACCATACAATGCAAGCACCCCAGGATTCTCTGCTACAGATTGTGGATGCACAGCAGCTGTACACATGCGCAGTGAAGGCACACACCTAGTGGCCATATATAATGCTGATTTAAAAATAGAAAACTTAAAAAATAAATGAGCAAGTATATTTGAAAACTGCTTAATGGTGCGTTCACACCTACAGGATCTGCAGCTGATTTTCTGCAGCAGATTTCATTTAAATAACTGAACACAGCATCAAATCTGCTGCAGATCTGCTGCAGATCCTGTAGGTGTGAACGCACCCTTAAATCACATCCCCTGTTGATTTCTTTTTTTTTCTTTTCGAGACAGTGCCTCTTTAATGCTTAGATGTATATACAGTGTGTGGTATACTTTACAGTATACACATCATACTTCATGCAAACACGATTAGGCTATGTTCACACAACGTATTTTTTCTAGAGATGAGCGAACCTGGAGCATGCTCGAGTCCATCCGAACCCGAACTTTCGGCATTTGATTAGCAGTGGCTGCTGAAGTTGGATAAAGCCCTAAGACTATGTGGAAATCATGGATATAGTCATTGGCTGTATCTATGTTTTCCAGACAACCTTAGAGCTTTATCCAAGTTCAGCAGCCCCCGCTAATCAAATGCCGAACGTTTGGGTTCGGATGGACTCCAACCCGAACCTGGTTCGCTCATCTCTAATTTTTTCGTATTTCTACGGCTATTGTTGCAGATTGCAACAACGGCCATGGTTAATATGAAAAAATACGTTGGCTTGCTGTCTATGGGATCCCGGGCCGGAGCGTATACACATAGTATACATTACGGCCGGGATCCCTCGCGGCGCAGCAAAGAATGTCATGTCAGTTTTCTGCGGCAGCTATTCAGTGAATAGCGGCCGCAGAAACCCATGTCAGTGCACACTATGGAGCGAGCTGCTGCAGCCGTACGCTTCATTAAGTGCTGTGGAGTGTTCTGATGCGGGCGCGCACGGATGCGCCCGCATCAGAATTCTGCGGCATGAAAGATCATCCGGCCGGTTACTGCAGTACCAGCCGGGATGATCTTTTCAGAGACCGGCCGCTCCGTGACCCGCCCGGGTCACGGAATGACCGGTCTCATACGCCTTGTGAACATGGCCAAAGAAACACAATCTATTCAGTAGACCTATTATTATTTCTGATCACTCACACTGGCTGTGTACACTCCTGTAAGTTGCACATTCGCCTGATAGGCTTGGGCTTCTTGTTAGCTTCACAGAAGCTGCGGTGTACCATTTTGTTATCACTTTTCCTTCGACAGCCGTATTTTGTGTATTGGAAACCTGAAAGTGGTAAAGCATAAAATAATTGTTATCTTTTTGAACATAGCCAGATTTCCTACAACATAGTGAGTATAATATGATAAAGTTTAGTGGAATTTCCCTCTTTTTTTTTTTTTACAGATCTTTCCGTTTTAATGCAGTGATCCCAAAAACTAGGCCAAAGTCAGCTTTGGAGCATTGCTAAGTTTAGAACGAACAGTGATCCTGTAAGTGTCCTGCAAAGAGCAGTTATGTGTCTGAACCAGAACCATGTGTACAGAGTCTGACAAGGGCTAAGAGGCTGCACAGCTTCCTTATTCAGAGCCACATGATCTCCATGAGTGCTGTAAGTACAGATATAGTATTCCATGGGAGAATATAGCTGTACTAGAATCACAGACAAAACAAAATCCATAAGGAATTGGAAACATCTGTATGTACAGCAAACACCCATAGATTTGTAATACTGCCATTGTGTGGCTCTGTATAAACTGAAGCCAATAATATATTTCCATGGAGTAGTTATGAGCATTTTATGTAGCAATAACCAAAACTATGACAAACTACCACAGCAATACCATGGATATTGAAGGAAAAGAATGGGCACTACTCCTGGTATGGCGGTTCCCATAGTCCATTCTGCACCCATGAAGCACTGTGATAGCGACACCACACTAGAATAAGCGCCCTAACACGTGTTGACAGGAACGGGCACCCCACCAGCATATCTTCTACAACACTTACAATGGGGTTGTGCTCGTCACGTGACGGATTAAAGTGAGCGTACATCCTTTGATTGGCACCCTAAAGATAATGGCACATGATTAAAGGGGTTATCCAGCACTACAAAAACATGGCCACTTTTGCACCACTCTTGTCTCCAGATTGGGTGGGGTTTGAAACTCAGTTCCATTGAATTAAACTGAGTTTAATTGCAAACCACGCCTAAACTGGAGACAAGAGTGCGGCAAAAGTGGCCATGTTTTTATAGCACTGAATAACCCCTTTAAGATGTCACCTCAATCATGCCAAAAACATAATACTCTATAGGGCTATGTTCACACAAAATATATTTTCGTTTTATGGAAATATACGTTACATAGCCGTCTATGGGATCCCGGCCGGAGCATATACACAGAGCATACGCCTCAAGAACCGACATGTCAGTTTTCTGCAGCCGCTATTTAGTGAATAGCAGCCGCAGAAACCCATGTCAGTGCACACTGTGGAGCGAGCGGATCCGGCCACTCGCTCCATAGCGTGCAGTGTAAAGTTCTGATGCAACGTGTTCTCATTGCTGTTTGTGCAGATAATGCAGTTTCCACAATGTGCAACAAACTATTCCGTTAGGTGGGATGGAGAAGATCATACCCTCTTCTAGAGGAGAAAACCTGGATGAGATTATTTTGCAGAAAGAAGCTAGGTGGTTCTATAAAGGCCCTATTCCACGGAACAATTATCATTCATAAACTCGCTCCAACGACTGCTCGTTAAGGATTTTTTTTAGCGAAAGATAACACATAACACCCGTGTGAACGTGATCGATATCTGTAATGTAACGACTATTTTGCGGTCGTTACATGGTCTAAAACGTTCGCCGGGGTGATCATGACCATACCACACACCTATTTTTTTAAAACCTTTTTACGAGCGTCTGAAAGATTTCTAATTCCACAAAGCAATTATCGTTAACGAGCGGTCGTTGGAGCGAGTTTATGAACGATAATCATTCCGTGGAACAGGGCCCTAAGTCTGAGACCCCTAATGAGCAACTCAACCCAGGTCATTAAGGGAATGGGTGGGTTACAGAACCAAGACAGGTAGTCAGGGGGGTCTTGTGTAAATTGACCTTATTTTGAACTTTCAACCTTATTAACTATGTTACTATGTAGCTTCTAATGCTTCTCACGTTGCTCGGGTAAAGGTGGTAAAAGTACACCTTCAATAACTTCAATCACTTATATCTCCAGTGAAAATCAAATTAGATTTTTTATTCTAATATTTGTATATTTTTACGAAACGAAATATGCAAAAATTAGAACGAAAGCATGTAATAGGTTTGTGCAAGACACATTAGAACTCCGTTGGGATGCCCATGTAAATGATAGCCTTTCATCCAGCACTCACCTCCGCCACAGGGTTTGGAGCACTGAGACCAGCTTTTTAAAGCCCACTCATAGGTATCCAGTTCTTCCTGCAGAACGTTGTTATTGTTTATTGAAGGTAAAGAATCTTCATGAATGATGTATTTATAGGTCAGGCTGGATTTGGTGTCATTCTCTTGAGGTATAACCTATAGAAAACATAACACTATCATACAGGCCGCCATGAAATACTGTGTACTGACAGAACAAGGGGATTGGCCTATTTTGCTAGAGATGCGCTAAACAACTCAGCTTCCAAAAGTTTCTGTCAGCCAAAAAACATTTTCCATGACTTATGTTTCTTCAGTACTGCAGACATTTTTATGTGTCTCTTACCGTTAATGAACTCCAAGAGCCAGTTTATTACTTTCATCTCTTTACATTTGTCTTGTAGAGAACACACAGGCAGTCAATAAATGTTTAAAGGGAACTTACCAGCACATTTATGCTTCTCCCCATCCCCCATTTCCGCAGAAAAATCTGCGGCAAGGTGGATTTTTTGCATATTTTAACCTAAAGTTTAAAATCTGCAATGAAACCCAAGCAAATCAGACATCAAAACTGACATTAAAGGGGTATTCCACCCAAACATAACTTCTGATATGTTGCTGTCCATGGTAAGACTAACAATTCCTTCCATACTTGTTATTATCTATTGAGTCTCCTTCCCCCAGTTCTCAGCTGCTGCTTTCTGCTGAAGACACAAAAATCTGTGGGTGAGCTTTTCTCTTCGTCTTCCCCTCCCCCTCCCCTCCCTTCTGAGACAGCTGATGTAAACAAGTCCCTGCCTGGCTTTATCTGCAACATTGTAGCTTCTTTGTAATGCGGGGAAGGTTGATCACAGTGAGTTCATTAGCATCTTGACTTCAGAATAACCCCCCAGCATTAAAAAGAAGCTAGAATGTTGCAGATAAAGCCTGTCAGGGACTTGTTTACATCAGCCATCTCAGAAGGGAGGAGGAAGGAGGGGAGACGGAGAGAAGCTCATACACAGATTTTTGTGTCTTCAGCAGAAAGGAGCAGCTCAGAACTGGGGGGAAGAGACTGAAAAGATGATAACAAGTATGGAATTATTTGTTAGTCTCACCATGGGCAGCAACATATCAAAAGTTTTGTTTGAAAGGAATACCCCTTTAAAGGACTACTCCGGCATTTTATTTTCTTTCAACTTGTGTCGGAAAGTTAAAAAGATTTGTAATTTAACATTTTTTTCCAGTACTCATAAGCTACTGTATGTCCTGCAGGAAGTGGTGTATTCTTTCCAGTCTGACACAGTGCTCTCTGCTGTCACCCCTGTCAGTGACTGGAACTGATTAGAGTAGGAAAGGGTTTTTTTTAAATTGGCTACTGATGTTGACGGTCCCTGTCGCAGACATAGGCGGCAGCAGAGGGCATTGTGTCAGAGTGGATAGAATACACCACTTCCTGCAGGACACACAGCAGCTGATAAGTACTGGAAGACTTAAATTTTTTAATTAGAAGTAAATTACAAATCTAACTTTCTAACCCCAGTTCATTCGAAAGAAAGAAAATGTTTTCCGGAGTACCCTTTTAATTTAAAGAATAAAAAAAATTACAAAAATTACACACCATTAACAATAGCCTTTGTCTCAGTCCATGCATATAAATATAATAATTGGGGGGGTAGTCCCAATAAAAAGGAAGTTACTTCTACTCACCAGCACCACAATAGGATCATGCAATGGCCCATCAGTGTGCACGGTTTCAATGTCATCTTCGATTATGTATTCCCATTCAACACCAAGGTCTATGAAGGATCGAGACCTGGCTTCTTCGCCTTTTCCATTCAGAATGTAATGTCCGGTTGCCTGGTTTTTAATAGCTTACAAAAGAAAGCATATATTCAATGTGTTTAATGAAATATTAGTTACAATATTCTACCAGACCTGCGCTGCAGGGCCCCAGTGACCCGGCTAATGGACAGAACCTGGAACTTTTACTACAATTTACACCAGAAACCCATGTGAAGAAGCTGACATCTAGGCAGCTCCTACAGTATATGGCACAAGGAGAGTCACAGATGCATCAAATGTATGAAGAGGATAAAGAGGACTGTGTATCTTTATACAATTGAACTTCAAATACAAATCACTACAAATCACTTTCACTTAAAGGGAACCTGTCACCAAAATAATGTTATCTAATCTATTGCCATCATGTTATAGAGCAGAAAGAGCTGAGCAGACTGATATATATCTTTATGAAAAAAAAAATTTATTCAACTTTTAACTTGAATAAAATCCTGATAATTCTTGGTTGTCACTCATTCACTGGACTCTTTAGAATGGAAAGATCTGAGATTTACTGAAGTTCTACTGAATCTTTTCCCGTAAAGATATATATAATTCTGCTCAGCTCCTTCTGCTCTATAACATTATGCTGATAGTGTAGATAGCATTTTCATGGTGATAGGTCCCCTTTAAGATTGCCATACAAAGTGCTAGTCTGAAAGAGGTTAACCAGTATTACAAAAAAGTAATAGTTTCTATCAAAAACACTGCACCACACCTGTTTTCAGGTTGTGTGTGGTATTACAGTGTTTAATTTAATTGAACTACACTGTTATCTAGGGAAGGAAGGATGTTTTTGTAAGCACGGACAACCCCTAATAATAATACAAATTAGTTTGTTGTTTTTTTTTCTTTTTTGTAAGCTTAGCCTGCACTAACATAGATTCTATATTATTATTTTGACTTTTCTCCTTTAGGAGAAATTTGTATGTTCAGCTAGCTCCTAATTCTTGCGGCAATACTTCCTTTGGCCTCTGTGGGGCAGCAAAGTCCTTTCATATCCTTTAATAGATCAGTAACTGTTGGTCATGTTAACAAGCTGTACCTTGGCTGCCATTTCTCTGGTAAAGAAAGTTGCAGTCACAGTAAGCTGGCACTCACGTAAGTGTCCTCAGATGCCTCAGAAACACTATAGCAGAAAGCCTTAGGAAACTTTTACATGGCATTAGAACTGAGTCATTGTCTTTCATCACCTGGGTTGTTTCTATATTCTGTACTTCTATATATTTTGCTAGGACCACACTATGGCCCAGAGTTATCAATATGTCAAAAATGTGTATAGAAACCAATGACATGCTTATAACACTATTCTCGGCTCACTTTAATACACAATAATATATTCAAAACTATGTGAGCAATGTTCTGAGCTAGTCGCCCTGTCTGCTGTATGTTATATTCTGGTTGCAATGAAATACCATTCCCTCTTGGAATGTAAGCTTTGCAATGTTTAACCCCTGTTCTTGTTCCACTACTGTTTTGGGGTATGTGCACACTGAGCAATTCTTGCAGAATTCCACCCAACATTGCTCCTTTCCATAGAGAAAAATGGGATTTCTGACTGCCCATGCACACAGAGGAAATTTACATCCGGAATTTGCACGGAATATGCTTTCTGCCCAAAGAATAGACATGTCAATTCTTTGGGCGGATTCCGCTAGAGGAATCCTTTAGAAGTCAAGGGGGCTTGAATTCTGATTGAAATTCTGCTTGAAATCCGCTTGCATTCCACTGGATTTCCGCTCGGATTTCACTCAAATTCTGCTTAAATTCTGCTTCTATTCTGCCAGAACAGAATAGGGGTATGTGCACACTGAGGAAAAGGTGAGGAATTAGGTGAGGAATCCACTCTTATTTCAGGCTTGAAATTTCTCCCATAAAATATGTACAGAGCAATGTCCCATTGTGTTCAATGGGATTTCCACTCTGTTGTTCACACTGCAGAATTTCACAGCAGAAATTTCTGCCGCTAATCCGCTTTCTGCCCAAAAAATTGACATGTCAATTCTTTGGGCGGATTCTGCTAGAGGAATCCTATAGAAGTCAATGGGGGGCTTAAATTCCGCTTGCATTCTGCTTGAATTCCACTTGAATTCTGCTAAAGTTCTGCTAAAATTCTGCCAGAGCTGAAGTCAAGGAATTTCAAGCAGAAATCTTTCAGCGACAATTCCTCGAGAATTGCTCAGTGTGCACATACCCATAGTGTCTGTTTATAGATACACATCTCCCTAATACATGCAGCAGGTTTTTTTTTCTTTATCGCTTCATCACAACCCATTCTAAGTAAATGGGATAAAGTAGGATGCAATAATAAATAGATAATATTTTCTGTGAAGGCAGAAACCACAAAACCACGACCACGAATTAATTATAAAAAGTGTATTTGTGCAATAGCCCAGGAAGCACTGACATTTAGACTTTACTGATTCAAACCCTATAAAGTTGGCCAAGACTAAAATGAGCTCCAAAATAAGAAGTGCTGAGTGCCCTTAAAGGGGTCGTCCAGCGAAAATCTTTTTCTTTGAAATCAACTGGTGTCAAAAAGTTATATAGATTTGTAATTTACTTCAGTTTAAAAACTCCAGTCTTCCCATACTTATCAGCTGCTGTATGTCCTACAGGAAGTGGTGTTTTCTCTCCAGTCTGACACTGTGCTCTCTGCTGCCATCTCTGTCCGAGACAGGAACTCTCCAAAGCAGTAGAGGTTTTCTATGGGGATTTGCTGCTGCTCTGCACAGTTTCTGTCTCGGCCAGAGATGTCAGCAGGGAGTACTCTGTCAGACTGAAAAGAAAACAACATTTCTCGCAGGACATACAGCTACTGATAAGTATGGGTATGGGAAGTAAATTACAACTTTATATAACTTTCTGACACCGATTGATTTGAAAGAAAAGGATTTTCTCTGGACAACCCCTTTAAACACTGACCTGAATAGATATCTTTACACTATTCAAATCAATAAATAAGTTTATGTTTATAATAATAATAATAATAATAATAATAATAATAATAATTATAATTATTATGATAGTGCTGAAAATAATTAGGATTGTAAAATTATTGTTAATATTACTGATTGTATTATTATAAAAATATTATTATTATTATTTTAATAATAATAATTATCAAGCCATTATTAAATGTCGAGGCCTGCTGTTAAGGACCAAGGAAAACTACCGAACACTACTGAATGTTTCAGGACATTTTTAGGTCTATACAGATTCCCTTTAACGGTAACAGGAATTTTAACCAGGGGTGCCCAAACGTTTGCATGCCACTGTACACATGGCATTGTGAGTGACCAGGATTCACTGCATCGTACTGTTTGTCTGCTTAGTCTACAGGGTTTAGTGATCACTTCCCATAGTGAGCCGCAATGCGACCCCATGCACCCCAATTTCCCAAGTAGCCCCAGTCTAAAATGCATCACAGAACATCTAATTAGACATAGATATGTATGACATTGAGGTTACTAATTGACAAAATGCAATATTCAAAAAGTTTACAGTAATTAACGGGACCCCTTAAATATTCTAACATAATGATTCCTTGTCCATCTGGAGGTATTGTACAATTCTTTATAAGTTTTCAACATCCAATATAAACCAAAACACAATAGAACAATGTCAGGGTTTCAGATGTAATTTGCAGTCTGCACTACATAAAACATAACAATGGCAATAAGCTGAGAGTTTAAAGCAATGACTGTAATAATAATCACCATTGCAGCATCTAAACTGAATATTGTGTCTATGCCAATGAATAAAAATACACTTTGCATTGGAAATAAGACTCAAGGAGATTTTAAATGTAAACTGTATTGAAACCAGCAGTGTAAGTGGATATACTTTGCGATACAGGTTCCTAAAGGTAGTCCAGGTATCATGGTTAGGCTATGTTTACACAAGGTATCTCAACGGCCGTGATGCAGTAGTAAGAGCAGGAAAAAAAGCACTTTATAAGTATTTCCCGTAATAAGTGTATATTGGTAATTTGTATAACTTTTGGGGGGCAATACAAAAGTTTAATAAACATTTTCACTGGACTTCTCCTTTAATATGTTCATAGTCTTAAGGTTATTCCTTATCCTATGTATAGGGCATAACTAGTTAGATCAGATGAGACCCCCCACCAATCTCAAGAATAGAGGCTCCTTCTTCCATTACTGATTTGAGCACCAGTGCACAAGACTGGTAACTGCTCCATTCACTGTCTATGCAACATTAAATATAGGTGAGTGCTGAACTGTGGTAAACGTGTAAATCCCATATACAATCAATGGAGCGTTGGCCAAGCATGTGCTACCACTCCATCCACTCATGGGACCTCGGTTCTCGTATTAGAAAGGGGTCCCAGCAGTTGCCCCTACAATCAGCTAGATATCCACTATTCTGTGTATATGGGATAACATTTTATTTTGGGCCAATTCCAATAAACATACAGTATGACAAAGAACAAATTCTCTCCTTGAGTCTTTTCCTTTTTTTTTTGCTTCTGTTTATGGGATTTGGCTCAATCCCAGGATGAAACACTTACCAAGAACATGAGGGGAAGCCTCGTCTTCTTGGATAAACACATGTCTAGCACCAGGAGGGATGTCAAACATCTTAAGGTAGCCTATACATGTGTTGTGATCCAGCAAAAGAAAAAAAAAAGAAGATAAAAGCGAAGGTTAGCATAGCGGTACATTATCTAAAAGCCATATAGAACGGATCCTGTAACAAGCTACAAAAGGAGAAAATAAGATTAGTCGCTGAGGGAAAGTAAAAAATTAAATTTTCGTTTGAGGGGGTTTGTTGTTTCTCTTGTGCGTGTTGAAAAAAACAACAAGGATAGACAAAATGTTCTTTTTTTTATGTCGTAGAGCGTAAAGATTATTATTTTGATGTCGTTAATCCACTGAATTAGATTGGATTTTCCAATGGTTTCAAGAATCTCAAAAAACATAAGAAACAGGAACATTCTGTCTCTTTCGAAGCGATGCTTGCTAAGACACGCTGGTGCCTCCAGTCATCATCTCACATCACGTAGGATCTGAGATGTCACTTACCAACAACATTTTTAGACTCTCTGGACTCATACAGGGAGATGTTTCGCGCTCCCTTAGGTAAAGTGAAAGCTCCTCTTGTTTTCCCTTAAACAGATTATTTTTGTCATTAAATCACTGACAAGTCTTATTATTTTCATTGACTACTATGTCCAAGAAAAAAGACAAACACTAGAAGGCATTGCACTTTGTGAGTATGTATCAAAATGTCACATCTTCAATGAGAAAAAAGATCGGATTTGTATATTGTATATTTAATCATTATATAGTATACTGAACGGTCATTAAATTAAAACCATACTATAGAAGAGCCTTGTATTGTATGAGCCCCTCTTGAGCTAATAAAACATTTCTGAGCTGTGGAGGTATTGACTCCTCAAGACCTCTTAAATAAAGATGAGCGCAACTCAAGTTTGATCGTTCGGCATTTGAATACTAAATGTAGCCCTAGGGAATCCGGAAAAACATGGATACAGCCTAAGCCCTATGTCTCTATCCATGTTTTTCTGAACTCCTTAGGGCTTCATCCAACTTCTTCATCCACCGGTGTTCAAATTCCGAACAACCAGACTCGCGCATGTATGGGTTGCGCTAATCTCTACTCTTAAAGTGTCCTTGGTGTCCTGGCACCAGGTCATTATGTGCAAATTCCTGAATTCAAGTTGTGAGGTGAGGCCTCTATGGATCAGACTTGTTTTTCCAGCACATCCCACAGATGCTCAATCAGGTCTAAGGGCCTGTTCACACTATGGAATCGGCCGAGAGATTCCACTCTAAATCCCCGCCTAATCCTGCCTGCTATGTCTTTCAATGGGAGGTCTTGCGCGCCTTCGATTTCCGCGCCTCTCCATTCAAAGAATTGACATGTCAATTATTTGAAGGGAAAGGCGTGGAGAGCCGAGGCGCGCAGGGTCTCCGATTGAAAGACATAGCAGGTGGGATTTGGCACAGAGTCCGTGGGCGGGGGTTCTGAGCGGAATCTCCTCGCCGATTCTGTAGTGTGAACGGGCCCAAAGGGAATCTGGAAACCAAGCCAGCACCTTGAACTCTTTTTATTCCGTAAGCCATCCCTGCACAATTTTTTACATTTTTTACATCAGTTGCTTAGATCTTTATACTTTCCTATTTTTTTTTGCTTCCATCATATCCAATATATCATATCCCACCACTTGACAGGTACTATTGTCACAAATATACCCAATGCTTTTCGATTCACCTGTCACTGGTTTTAATGGTGTGTATAATCATTGAATATGTTAGGTCACCTGGGGATGTGGGAAAATTACATAATTTTTTGCAGAAATTGAGTAAAATGGTTATTATTCTGTGGATACTACTGTTGATATAAACCTTTTGCTATGGCTCTCGTAACTTCAAAGCTTTTAGTTAAATCAGGTGCACTTGTATTCTGCATGCATGAGACGACTAATTGTTTGTTTTCTCAATTTACATTGCTTTAATGATAGTTAGTTAGTAGTGTTGAACGAAGAGGCCGAACTTCTTATGTTCAACAACGTTCTCCGAACCTGAACATTCAGCATTTGACTCCCCATGGCTGTAGAAGTTGAATGCAGCCCTAGGGAGTCCTGGAAAACATAGATACAGCCTAAGGCCATGTACAGACCTTGTAAGAGACCGGCCGTTCTGTGATCCAGGCCGGTCACGGAACGGCCGGTCTCAGAAAAGATCATCCCGGCTGGTACTGCAGTACTGTCCGGATGATCTTGAGCATCCTTAGTGCCCGCCGGCATCAGAAGTCTCCACTGCACACTATGGAGTGTGCAGCCGGAGCCGCTCGCTCCACAGTGTGCACTGACAGGGTTTTCTGCGGCCCCTATTCAATGAATAGCGGCTGCAGAAAACTGACGTGTCAGTTTCTCACGGCACCGCTAGGGATCCCAGCCGGACTGTATACTATGTATATACACTCCGACCAGGATTCCATAGGCGGCAAAATCATGTATATTTTCATATTAATCACGGCCGTTGCTGCAATCGGCAACAACAGCCGTAGTTTTACGAAAATATACAGAGCGTAAATATAGCCTATGGTTGTATCCATTGTTTTCAGGACTCCCTAAAGGCTGCATCTAACTTCTGCAGACATTAGATGCAGCCCTAGAGAGTCCTGGAAAACATGGATACAGCCATAGGCATCCAACTTATGCAGCCGCAGGAAGTCAAATGCAGAGCGTTCGGCTTCGGAAAACTACCGGTTTTCACTACTAATTAGCTTATAGATCATCGGCATTGTATAATTTGTTCCTTCCAGGTCAATGCACTAAAACAGTCATCGCAAATTTCCATTAGGAATCTTTACTTGTACACGTCTACTTGTCATGTATGCTTATACAGATGTTTTGGTACTGTTTGGTACTTGCTTGTATTTGTCCTTTTAATATTAAAAAGGACAAGTAATATGTTTAAACAAGAGATAACTATGGCGGTGCTTTACTTTGTGCCCAGGACTGAGGTTATAACTCATTTGCTTGCTCTATCCGATGATCTCAGCCATGCCCTGAAGGAAACTATGTTGCAGCTGACTGGCTCTTATTTTTGCGTAGTGGGAAATAGACTATAATAGAGTGACTCAGTCGGATTTGATTGACAGCCGGAGAGTGAAGCATCCACAGTGCGCTTCCCCTGTCTATGTCTCAGGAGTGAGACATAGAGCAATATTGTATAATGACATGTCAAAAGTTATTTTATTTGACAGTAACTCTAATAAAATATTGCAAAGCTCAATTATACTTAAATGTATAGGGAAAAGAATCAATCATCCCTTTAGTTTAGCTGATCTGTAGGATAGGAAATAAAATTATTCCAGGGCAGAGATTGTGAATAGACCCAATGGGGGAGATTTATCAAACATGGTGTAAAGTGAGACTGGCTCAGTTGCCCTAGCAACCAATCAGATTCCACCTTACATTTTCCAAAGAGTCTGTGAGGAATGAAAGGTGGAATCTGATTGGTTGCTAGGGGCAACTGAGCCAGTTTCACTTTACACCATGTTTGATAAATCTCCCCTAATATGTACTGTATACTGCACATGCAGACCCAACAATGCACAATGCTAAGGAAACCTATTTGCCTCCTTCCACATGTCCTGTTTTCTCACAGTAAATGATATCTATCCCTGTTATCTGGTAAATGAGGAATACCCACAAATGCTTGAAACTATTGAAGTTATTATCCAGATAACTGATATGCATCATGTAAAACCAATATAGACCACAAAGGTGCTACCTGCTCTCAAATGAGTGAAAAAAATATATTAAAAAAACCCAACATATTTTTGATACATATCTCATCGGCACATTATAAGGAAATCTCTTTTTTTCCCAAAATTTGGTCTGCTGTGGCTAAGATTAGTAGGGAGTTTTTCTATTTTATATTTATATTGCATATTCCCCGCAGTTTTTATATATTTTGATTGATTTAGGCTATGTGCACACAATGTAGATTTTATGACACAAACGACCGTAGTTTTATATTAAAACAACCGCCGTTCTTTTCAGGCCACGTTCACACTACATATCTTTACATTGAATAACAGCAGTTGAAATCACACTAGTGTGTATGGAATCACGGCCGTAGTGTATACACTCTCTATACACTACGGCCGGGGTTCTCTGCGGCTGCACAAAACAATTGACAGGTCTATTTTGTGCGGCCGCTATTCAGTGAACAGCAGCTGTACCAGATTGCCTGTTCTTACAATGTAAAGTATGGCTCCGGGGTGTACTTTACATTGTGGTCTATGGCTAATTGGAGTGCGAGCACACTTGAATGTGTCCGCATTCCATGTAAAATAAAGTGATGTTCACCCGGCCGATACTGCACATCTGAGACATTGGCTGTTGTTTGACACGTCAAACACCAGCCGTGTCAAACAACTGACTATGTTCATAGAGAATGTGAACATGGCCTCATAGTGAAAGGTTTTGCATTGAAGTCAATGCAAACAACGGCCGATGTTTACACAATGTAGTGAACAACGGCAATTTTCAATGCAATTTTCATTGCATTGAATTTAATGCAATATTCATTGCTAACAATGGCCGTTGTTTGCGCATTGTCTGAACATACCCTTAGGCTGGGTTCACACACAGTATATTTCAGGCAGTATTTGGTCCTCATGTCAGGTCCTCATAGCAACCAAAACCAGGAGTGGATTGAAAACACAGAAAGGCTCTGTTCACATAATGTTGTAATTGAGTGGATGTTAACTTGCTGTTAACTTAAAACAACGGCTGTTATATTGAAATAATGGCAGTTATTTACTGTTATATGGCGGCCATCCACTCAATTTCAACATTGTGTGAACAGATCCTTTCTGTGTTTTTAATCCACTCTTGGTTTGGTTGCAATATGAGGACCACAATACTGACTGAAATATACGTAGTGTGAACCCAGCCTTAAACTGCAGGAAATCTGCACCATAAAATCTGTGGCGTGTATGCTATGTATGAACAAACACTTAATAGTCCAGCTATTGGTCTTAGTCTCCTGAAGCAAGAATGTAACCCCTGCCTCATCCATTGTCTGTATAAAGGCATACTGACTCTGGCTATATTCACACATAGTATTTCTGTCAGTCTTTTGGTCAGTCTTTTTTTAACCAAAACCAGGAGTGGGTTGAAAACATGGAAACTGTGCGAATCTTTCCATTATAATTTTGCCCTGTCAGTTCCACTACTGGTTTTGGTTGAAAAAATACTGACTAGAAGACTGATGGAAATACTATGTGTGAACATAGACCCACTCGCTACAGGCGAGAAGAACAACTACTTGCTCACCAGGGAGAAAAAAAAATCAGCCAGACCCAGCAGCCAAAGGTACATTGTGAAAGTTTGGGATAGGATTGTCCTTTAATGCAATGCCATGCAATGCAAATGCCTTTAGTGTAATTATTAGGCTATGTTCACACACAGTAAAATAATACCGAAATACCTCTGTAATTTTGAGTGAGAATAAAACAATGTGTGAACAGGTAAAAAAAAAAGAATTATTATTATTATTATTATTATTATTATTTTTCTCTACTGTGTGTGCACTGATGGTTGGCCAATTCCTAAAAGACCTAAATAGAGCACATTATTGCATGTATTTTTCACTTGTATTTTGCTTTTATTTGACTGTGTGTGAACATAGCCTTATGATTATAATGATAGCTGCAATAATAAGCAATGTAATAGAAGTAATAGTCAATGAAATAATGGGATTAGAAGATACTTGCAAATTTCATTTTCCAGTAACTTGATCTCTTTTTGGCACCGCTTGCTTAATTGTTTTCCTGTTGAAAGAGGCCGATGAAACTGTTTAATGACTCTGTTGCCAGGAATGATATACTACTACGCTATGTAAAACCCACATGGCTGTCTGGGTTCTCAAATCTGTTTTTTTATATACATAGATTGTTACTATAAAAGCAGAGATTTGTTAAATGCAAACATTTCCACAACACTAGTGTTTTTCCGTACGATATATCGTTCCGTCTAAATGCTGATCGTTATAGAAAAAATCTGTACTTCGAAATCGTTAATAGTACGATCGGGCAGGATGTAGTATATTCTTTCCAGTCTGATAAAATGTTCTCTGCTGCCACCTCTGTCCATGTCAGAAACTGTCCAGAGCAGCAGCAAATCCCTATAAAAAAAACTCTCTCCAAACTATAAAGAATACACCACTTGCTGCAGGACATACAGAAGCTGGTAAGTAGTGGAAGACTTGAGATTTTTTTTAAGAAGCAAATTAAAAATCTCTGGCACTTTCTGGCACCAGTTGATTTAAAAGAAAACCATTTTTGCTGAACTACCCCTTTAAATGTAATCTGACAGTAGGTAAGCCTGTGCTTACCTCTCACCAAACCAAAGCCTAGAACTATTTTTCCAGTATCAATAGAGCTCAGATATTATTCAGGATGATTAATTAGCATTGATCATCTTAAAGGACGAGGGCAAACCATTTATCTCTATCTAATGAGATTCAATGGAGGACTGAAGAAACTGGAAACTGCTGCAGTGAAATGTTACACCAGGTTTGGATTCTCCATCAGTTTGAAAATTGAGCATGGTAAGAACTAAGTACGGACTGCGGTTCGCAGACTGTTCTTCAGTACAGTATACACATTTGCAAAGTAGCTATGATGGAGATTTATCAAACATGGTGTAAAGTGAAACTGGCTCAGTTGCCCCTAGCAACCAATCAGATTCCACCTTTCATTTTCCAAAGAGTCTGTGAGGAATGAAAGGTTGAATCTGATTGGTTGCTAGGGGCAACTGAGCCAGTTTCACTTTACTCCATGTTTGATAATAATTATAATTATAATTTATACTGGTAAAAATCTGTTCCTTGAGGACTATGACTGGCAGGAGCCATTTAAAAGGTGTTATCCAGTGCTACAAAAACATGGCCTCTTTCTTTCAGAGACAACATGACTCTTGTCTCCAGTTCAGGTGCGGTTTGCAATTAAGCTCCATTCACTTCAATGGAACTGAGCAGCAAAACCCTGCCCAAGCTGGAGACAAGAGCGTTGCTGTCTCTGGAAGAAAGTGGCCATGTTTTTGTAGCGCTGGATAACCCCTTTAACTGGAAGGGCAATCAGTATGTTTGGGACGAGAGCTTTATATTTATATATACTCCTCCTCGCTATTTGAATGCCATACGTCTTACAAATAAATGGCACAAAAGTTATACCTCTAAAAACTAGGAATTCTGCAAGTAAAAGGCAATTTGACAACAAACTGTAACTACATAACCAGGGCTTCTAAAGAATCTGCAGTTACAGGCTGCCCCTTTAAATTACTTTTATATGGCCAAATCCTTATTACCAGGATTACATGGACCTATGTACAATAATATGATTTAATAAAGAAATTGAACTTTGCAATATATTTCATGGGAAAAATTACACTGTCATATCTTGACCATAAGATAAATGATAACAGCATCTGTGGCTTATAGACTAAATGCCAGGTGAAAGTGAAGCCATACTGTACTGTATGTGATAGCTGATGGGCATTAGTTTACATAGTGTTGGACAGTTTGCTTAATGTCCTATTACACTGAGCGATTTTTAACGATTAACGAGATTGTTTATCGTTAACTTGAAATCGTTCACCATATTACACAGAACGATAATCGTCTGTTACGATCGTTACTATGATCGTTATTGCGATCGTTACTATGATCGTTATTGCGATCGTTACTATGATCGTTTATTCCCTCTGATCCCAGAAAAACAATGAACAATGTGCAATTACACTGAACGATTAGTGAAAAAATGCAGAACTTGAGCGAACGAACTTGGAATTACAGCGAACGATTAGCAAACGATTAACAATAATTTTAGGTTCAGATCTATATCAACGATCAACGACATACGAACAATTTTTCGAACCTGCAATTACACAGAATGATTATCGTTTAAATTCGAACGATTTAACGATTTCGTCCTGTGTAATAGGGCCCTTAATGAATGTATTCTCAAGAATACTAAAACTGATGAGCCCTCATTTTACAGTAAAATATACTGCAAAACAAATAAATATATGGCAAAAAAAAAAATTTGGGGAATTAGTTTTTTTCAATTACTGTTTACTGTGCAATAAAAGTAAGATGTTATGTTAATTATTTAGATCAACAAGATTACAACAATACCCAGTACATACCCAATATATATACTTTCACTTATATACGTTTAAATTTATATACATTTAAAGAATCTTGACCGAGCCAGGAAAAGTCAGGCCTAGCCCAGTCCTCTCCCAGCTGTAAGGAGACGGCCACACAATGGAAGTCTACGGGGCACGTCTTCTCACACAGACACAGAGCAAGGAGAGGATCGCGCGGCAGGGTCCTAACCAATAAAAACTTTTGACATGTCTCTCTGACAAATCTAATTATTATTTTTTTTCTGGTGACAGGAACACTTAAAAAATTAATATACAGTATAGTACTTAGAACGGCCCTTTTCTGACCCATGTGACTTGTTATCTTTTTATTACTTATTTCTTTGTCTTGCACTGCGCAAGTGTAGCTTTTATCTTTATTTTTGTGTAGATGTGACACATGCACCGATACCAAACATGTTTGATATGGGAAGGGGAAGGAAGGTGATTAGAATTTTTATTATGTTGAGGACTAAATCATACAATTGCTTACACACTATACTGCATTGACGTGTTATTTCAGCACTCTGCTAGTACAGTCTGCCTGAGGCAGACTGTACTAGCAGAGCTCCACATGGCAGGCACAGAGGCCTCCATCAGCCATGGTAAGCGATCGTTGTGGGGGCCAATTGGGACCCTGACAAGTGGAACATCTGTCATTTTATTTTAAAAGCCACAGTTGGTATTAACTGCGGTATTTAAAGGGTTAAACTGTTGCAGACTAGAGCCATCACCTACCACATATGGAGTGGAGCTCCATATGCACCATATACAGTAACTACCCAGCAGCAATTAAAAAAAAAGTAGGTAATTTACCTGTATAGTGAAAAGCTAAAACATTATCTAGAGTACACATGTACTGTATCTATGCCTGGAGAGTTTCCAGTGATTTAAAATCTGTCTGGTTATGTGATACTTGTACAGGTGCACGACTTGTTATCGTATGCAGAGAACCATCCTTTTGATGTAAGCAATGAATGTGTCCTTTAAGCAGAGAATTGGAAATGAAACATTTGCTTTTGAAAAACAAGATCCAGCAACAGCAGCTTATTGATGGTTTCTGGGAAGCAATCTTATTATTTTACAGTGAAATCAAATTGATTTAAAAAAAAATACAAAACAGTAAACAAGACAAAAAGTCAAATAGGCAGTCCTAATCTATGATACACTCATACAAACAGTTACTAACCTACAAACAGTACAAAAGGATGGAAGGTATGCAAATAGAAGTATCACAACTGGAAGATGCAAAGAGCTCATTTGTAGTTTGCAACCAATGAACCACATAACTCTGCCTATGAGATGTATACTGTACATACAATAAAACTATATACTATTTTTTTAACAGGACTATATGTAAGGTTGTTATATCTTTCTTATTTGGTGCACAGTTTTGGGGCAATTCAATTAAAGAATCAACAATTACTGTACCGGGTTTCTTTGGAGTCCTCGTAAATGTTCCTTTTACAGTTCGACAATGTGAGTTATCCCCACCACAGACTCCGCACTTATCTTCTACCTTGTTGGAACCAATTTCTTTGTCACAGCCAACCTTCTACAAGACAGAATGAAGTGTAATAATTGGGATTGCGTATTAAATATACAAATTGTTACTAGGGTTGTTTAGACAAAATAAAAGATTGCAGGACAGCAGGGGATGGTGTAAAAACAATGAAGTTATACTCACCTGTCCTGGTTCCTCGCTCCTGCCGTGCTGTTGCTCCCTGTTACAGAACCAGAGGAGATATGCGGAGGATCAGGAGCTTTGCGGCAGCGGCTTTGGGGGACTGGGACAGGTGAGTGTAACATTATTTTAACACCAGCCCCTGCTGTCCTAAAATATTTTAATTTTCCTCCAGACAATCTTTTTAAAGGAGAAATTTGTCCACTTTTAAAATCCGGCAAACGGCAGGGGGGAATTTGAGAACAAGTACGAACTTACCTCTCCCCGTAGTGAGCCGTGCCAGCAGGCCTCGGGACCCCCGCCGGGCTCTGGAATCTCTGGAGCTGCACATGTCACGACCCGGCTGATGGGCTGACTGTTCAGCCAGTCAGTGACTGTGGCGGGACACTGCTCCAGTCACTGATTGGCTGAGCAGCGAGTCAATTAGCCGGGATAGGCTAACATCACAACTTGGGGGAAAATGCCTTCCAGCGGGGGTCCCGGGGCCAGTCCTGCCACTCACCGCGGGCATGGGGAAAGGTAAGTTCATACTCGTTATCAAATTTCCCCCTGCCGGCTGCTGGATTTTAAAAATGGCCGGACTTCTCCTTTAAGTATTTCATTGCTCCCATAAAATCTAAAACATTGTTTTTTTGTGGCATGATCTGGGTCAGTTATATCATCATAAATGAAACTGTAACAATACAACTTACCACACATTCACCTCTGACACATATGCTGTATGGATCCTTGTAGGAACAGCGGGTACCATCATGTGCGAGCTGCTTCATTGATGCTATGTCTCCAGTCTGTTTGGACTGACAGTAAAGCTGGCATCTTTTACTGGCTGTAGAAACAAAAAGAATGGTATTTTTTATGTATGTTATCGAATGAAAATATATTTGGTCTATGGGGGAAAAAGAACAGAAATATATAAACTGTAAAAGTAAAATTATTTACCACAAATGCAATCTGTCATTATTTGCAATGTCAAGGCAATACAGTTTTCCATGCTCTTATTGAAGAGAGATGGTTAAAGGGAAACTATCAGCAGGTTAGAAGAATCTACCCTGCTGACATCTCCCTATAGTGCACAGAGTGCAGAGGATGAAGGTAAGTTTATCTTTACCAAACTGGATTGAACCTATGTCTTTGTATCTGTCACATTTATGCCCTTTTTATATATTTTTATGTAATATTATGACTGAATCTACAAAACTTACTGTTTATTTTACCTTCATTGGTGCACATTATTTTTCTAATTTAGGGTTTACATCTCAATAGAACGTGTAAAACCTATTACTGAATAAATGACAAATTAGTTTCATACAAGAAACAACTAACATGTATTATATTATCCTAGATGTATCAATATTAGAGATAAGCGAACATTTCAAAAGTTTAATTCGGCAGGTTCACCATTCGTTTAAAGCAACATTCAGGTAGTCCAAAACGCACCTTCAATGGACTGAACTAAAACATCTAAATGATTACAGGCGTTTGGCTGTTTTAGTGCAGTTCAAAAAATTTGCTCATCTATACTTACCTGTCTGCTCTCTGTCTGTCTGTTATTCTCTGGTCTCAAGTGTCCCCCTAAATCCTGTTTAGCCAATCACTGACTGAGATAGGACAGCGCCGTGGCCAGTGAATGATTGAACGGGCTCAAGATTGACAACCCGCTTAGCCAATCACTGGCCGCGGCGCTGTCCCGTCTTAGTTAGTGATTTGCTGAGCTGACTGTCACTTTTATCTCGTCTAGAGACACCAGAGACAAGGAGGAGGACATCGGGGGAGCGCGGACAAGTAAGAAAACCATTTTGTGCTGTTGCCATATTTCCGAACTTGTTTTGAACTTTGCAAAAAGTTAGGAACACATCTTGGTTAGGGAAGTTTGGTTCACTCATCCCTAATCAATTTCCAAACTGCAAGTACCCATCTGTGGACCTCATAGTACTTTAAGGTATATACTGTTTTTTACTTCTAATTAATGCAGATATTCTTTGGTATTTGATTCATAGATTATGAAAATATTATGATATCTTTTACATGGCTCCCTCGGCCAACCATGGGCTGATTAACATTCACGTTCTCTGACATCATATTAAGATCCAATGTCTCGTGTAAGGAACATTCCACTCAGCACTGTTCTCTAAATGTTCTGAAGATCGGGTAATAACATCCATTTAATGCATTTTGTTAAATATTGCGGTATTTTTGTTTTCTGGCAGCTGTTCCAAATCACCGTTCATGGTGTTATGTTGTTGACTCTAGCACACTATATCCATCTCGCTCCCTTTATGTGTGGTATACAAATACCTGATCAGCAGCAACGTCCCTGAGAACGTTAAAGGAATCTTGGCAGCTCTTAATTTGCTCAAGGTCTTCCAGGGTTAGTTTCCAACCACAATCAAAAGTAAATTGCTTTATACAAATATTAAATGTCTGTCTCTGGCAAAGGAAGATGTTTAGAGCTGTGCTTTTATAACCAGAAAGAAAGTTACAATATGTTCTTCATAGAGACAAATGTAATAAATAACTAACTTTTGGGAACCACTTTGCTCCATATATTAATGCATCTTCCACTTTTACCCATGTCTCATTATGATGTTTTAAGAACCCACAAGAGCCCCCCCCTTCCTGGTGTAGGTATAACTGTTGGTAGCATTGGGAGAACAGGAGCCCCAAGAATGAGAATAAGGAGATGCCTGGCATTTTTCCTGATTGGTCTTAATGGGATTCTATTGATTTCCTATAGCGTCAGCTTGTGTTCATTGGCATTGGTTGGTTCTAGACATCCTCCTGAGCTGTACAGACAAATGTTTATTTCTCTTGCTGGCTATGAGCACTGCTCAGGCTGGTCCATTACAAGTAATATTTGTAATGCATCCTCAAAATGTCCCTATACACAAAGCTGTCAGACCTATCAATCAAGACAAGACAAGACAGGCTTGAGATGGTGAGGACACCACTTCCAAGACATTTCTCAGTGCTTCAGCCTGTTTTATGTTGCCTATAGTCTTGGCTGCATAAATTTACTGACTCTGTTTAAAGGGAACAGAGTCAGATCAATTGGGCTGATTTGGTTCACTGGAGCACAATATAAAGGTCCTATGCAGCTTGCCGCACGTATCGGCCGCGGCTGCAGCAACAGTTTTATAACGGACAAAATTAAGTTTAATCCCCCTGTGCTTGGCAGGAAGAGGTGCAGCAGGTAGTCATCTGGGAGGCTCCCCGTCCGTGTCTAGTCACCGCTCTCTGCCTGTCAGCGTGCTCAGCGGCAATGAGTGACAGGCAGAGTAACCTGTGCCTCCCCCTGTCGATTATCCCTGCCAAGCATGCTGACAGGCAGAGAGCGGTGACCAGACACGACGGGGAGCCACCCAGATGCTACACTACGCGGGAATAAACCTTTAAACATTTTCTCGGGTATAAAGCTGTTGCAGAAGCTTTGGCCGATATGTGCCACAAGCTGCACAGGAGCTTAAGGCCATGTTTACACTACGTAACTACCGTAGTAATCACGGCCGTTGTAACAACACATGGTATACACTCCGGCCGGGATCCCTAGCAGCACCACAAGAAACTGACATGTCAGTTTTGTGCGGCCACTATTCACTCAATAGCAGCCATAGAAAATCTTGTCAGTTCACACAACGGAGCGTGTGGCTCCGGACGCACGCTCCATTGTGAGCAGCGGGGAATTCGGATTTGGGAGCGCACAGGTGTGCCCGCATCGAATTCAGCAGCAGCATAGATCATCCGCCCGGTACTGCAGTACAGGCCAGGATGATCTTTTTTGACACCGGCTGTTCTCTTACACCATGTGAACATGGCCTTATACTGTTATACAATTGGGTTGATTGGTTCCCTTTAAGCATCCAACTCTGACCAATGAGACATTTATGGCATATCCTATGAAAACAGGAGAAGTAAGTACTATGGATAAGTGAACCTCCAGCATGCTTTGGTTTGTCCAAACTTGAGCGTGCAGCATTTGATTACCGGCGACTGAAGAAGTTGGATTCAGCCCTAAGGCTGCCTGGAAAGCATGGATACAGCCACAGGCCATAGGCTGTATATCCATGTTTTTCCAGACTCTTCTTCAGCCACCGGTAATCAAATGCTGCACGATTGAGTTTGGACAAACCCGAACATGCTGGAGGTCCACTCATCTTTACTAGTTACTAATTACTTTTTGAATAACTATTACTAAATATTACTGAACTATTGAACTATTCGGAAAAAAAATGAACATTGCAAGAAAAACACATCAAAGAATATGTTTTATGTGCGGTTCATTAACAAGATCAATATAAGCCTCCTCGATAAAAGTACAAGGAAAACGCACAAACCTGGAGTCTCTCCAAGTCCCTAAATGATTAATTTATTACATGGAATGAACACTAAGTATAGTTATAGTCTGCTGTTAATAAGTTAAATTATTGGAACACTCCCCAAACTAAATAATCTGCTAAACTCACTAATGTTAAAAGTTAAGCTCCTGTACTGTTTCATTTGCATCAAATTAATAGGTGGCGCCTACTTACCACTATATTTCGTCAATACAAGTCACTTTTATCAGGAAAAAAATCTATACAGTATATTCAGATTTTTTTTTTTTAGATTTGCAGAATGTTATAATGTTGCTGCTAAGAAGAATATTTTTTACCGTCAGGATGCTCGTATGGTAACCAGTGGTGTTTTGAATTCTGAAACTCAAATTGGGAATTCTTCTGCTGACACTGCTGGGCTCTGAAGTCTTCGAAATGTTTAGGACATTCTTCGGTGTTGCACAATTGATATTCATAATTTAATCCGGCACAGTCATGGCCGCCATTCACTGGCCTAAAAATAAACCACCGATGTAAAACTACATGGCATAACATGTAAAAATGCAGCAGTAACAGCTTCATGAACATGAACAAAATCAGACACCATGGGCTGGAGTGCTTAACAAATTGTGTTGGGACATGGTGTACCTGTCATTAAAAAAAAAAAAAAAAACTTTTGACACTTTGATCACTGGGACATTTGGGGGTCTCACAGCTCTGTCTAGGCAGCCCCATCGACTTATAATGGAGATGCCCAGATGGAGATTGCCGTTCCCCTGATCGGTGAAGGCCTCAGCAGTGATACCCAAACCAGGTACCAGGCCACTGAACAACAACAGACTCTGGGACACTAAACAACTGAGCTTCACGAACTGACTTTTTGAACCAGGGATCATAGATTGACGCTTTAAAGGGGTTACAAAAACATGGCCACTTTCTTCCAGAGACAGCCCCACTCTTATCTCCAGCTTGGGCAGGGTTTTCCTGCTCAGTTCCATTGCAGTGAATGGAGCTTAATTGCAAACCGCACCTGAACTGGAGACAAGAGTCATGTTGTCTCTGAAAGAAAGTGGCCGTGTTTCTGTAGCACTGAATAACCCCTTTAATGATATGTTGCCCTATAACATTTATGCAGAATAATTAGAAACATATTTTTAGGCAAATTATTTATACAAAAGTGTCAGATACTTGCAAGTGAATGGAGTATATTGGCCAAAAAGTTAAAATCACCAGAATGTTTTTTACTTACATTGGGTTATTACACTGACGGGTTCTGAATCGTACACCGATGCCGCAAGTTCTTGAGCAAGATCCAAACTTTGTCCATGCTCCCCAGTTGCCATCTTGTTTAACTTGGTTAGTGGTCCTCCACATACAGTGACCCTTGTAGCACCACTACAAAAGAAAATAATATATTACTGTCACTGCATACAGCCTATGGTCTATTGCTGTATCCATGTTCTATAGGCAGCCTTAGGGCTGCATCTAACTTCTTGGATGCAGCCACTGGTAATGAAATGCTGCATGCTCATGCTTGGAAGAACCAGAACGTGTTTGAGGATCGCTCATTTGTACTGTTTATCTATAAAGGTAATAGGGATAGCTGTGAATGGCATCTCTGTGGGAAAGATAAGGGATGTCACCACCATAGGGAAACATTGTGGTTGCCACCTTGATTGAGAACACAATTGGCTGCATGTGTGCAAGGGAAAACTATAGCTGGCAACTGTATTAAGAAACACTGTAGACAACTAAAAGCAGGGATCTGGCTGGTATATACAGTACATAGCTATAGTATACATATTTTTTTATGTATATGAGTACACCAGTCATAAATAAATCTTCGTCCTCAGTTTCCCAGGCTGATTTACTAAGAGATGCAGGCCTCTTAGTAAATCTGGCCATCCCTGAACCTGGCATAGGCATCATGCAACAAATCTACACCTGTTTGGGAGCAGGTGTAGATTAGTTTCATGAATTACGCCAGCAAATCATGATAAATCAGGCTCAGGAGGAGGCCACGCCTCCTCTCTGCCTTGCCACGCCCCTCCTGCCCACTCATTAGGTGAACAGGAGATACTGCGGTCCAACCACTGCTTTAAGAGCAGAGTGATGGTTGGTAGCGTAGATAATAAGCTGTCTACAATGATAGGAAAACAGCGGACGTATCAGGAAACTTAATATGATAGCAATACTGTACATTTTTCCTGTACATGTTTTAATAAATAACATCCAACAATCTTAATAAAGATTGAATTTTCTTTCTTTCTGGACCTTTAATACGTGTGGTCTTCTGGTCAGCCTCACACTGTTTTACTAGCTGGTGGTATACCACTGAGAGAGATTTATAGTGCCAGAAATCATACTGTAGCACTGTGTACATCAACTATTACAAGCCATGGATCTACTGTACCATGCAAATGTGAACTGTAAAAACAGAAAAAAATCTGCAAAAATAATATTCCCAACAGTTCCCAGCTTCCTTTTAGCCAATACGGGAATCCATGTAAAAAAAAAAGTAATAAAAATGTAAGATGTCATATAAGTAATCCTTGTAAAAATATGAATACCCATATAATTAATACCAATAAAAAACACCATCCTATATTGGCAGACAAAGCCCCCAATAAAGCAGCGGGAGGCTGCATTTGGCAGGTAAGATGTGCTACTGATGCCACCGGCATGATGTCATCTTAGTTAAAGGTTTGTTATTTTAGGATGATGTCCGCAAAGTGATTGCTTATGTGGAATGACACTGCCAATAGCTCAGCCAAATGCTAATACATTTAGAGACTCTTATTGGAATGCAGAAGCACCATGTTTAAAGTGGTCTGCTATAATAAAAGCGTGATTATTTTTGGATTGGTTGCACTGGGGTTATATTTCTGAAGGGAATATATATATATATATATATATATATATATATATACATACATATATATATATATATATATATATATATATATATATATATATCAGGTTCTATGGCCACATGCTATTACATCTTCAAGATCTCTCTAATTTAGGGTGCGTTCACACCTACAGAATCCGTAGCAGATCCGCAGCAGATTTGATGGTGCAGATTTGATGCTGTGTTCAGTTATTTAAATGAAATCTGCTGCGGATCTGCTGCGGATCCGGTAAGTGTGAACGTACCCTTAAGAAAAAAATGCACAGTTTTTGCCACTGGTAATCAAATGCGGAATCTTTGGGTTCAGACAAAAGGTTCCCTATCTGAATCTTTCCCCATAAGCAATGGAACCAGGCAGGGATGTCCCCTCTCCCCTTTAATTTTATCTTATCTTACTTTTCCAGGAGTGCATTCTGTGCCATCGAGGGGAGGACCTTTCTTAGTCTTGCAAAAGTAAGGGTTATCAGGATGGCTGCACCATAATTGTTTGCAGGGGTCAAATGTCCGAAACTGCGAAAAAAGAAAGTACAGGCTACTTCCTAGTCCACAGAAACTAACATATAATTATATACAGATAATAATATATATACAGTGGTGCCTTGGATTACGAGAATAATTTGTTCCGGGACCGTGCTTGTAATCCAAATCCACTCTTAATCCAAAGCAAATTTTCCCATAAGAAATAATAAACATGCAGACAATTGGTTCCACACCCCAAAAATAATGATTTATTATTCTGAGTAACATGTAACACTAATGAAACAGACATTCAGAAACAGAAGAATATGTGATATTATAAGTTACTGTACAGTAATGGAGAAGATGGGAAACACAAGGGCGGACAGAGACTGCAGGGAGCATGAAGGAATGAGCAGGGCAGATTTGGGCACATACATGCAGCACTCTCTGTCCGGGGAGAGAGGGGTTACAGCTATGGAGAGATTACCCCCACAGTCCTGTCCCCTGATGTAAGCCCCAGCCTGAAGTGGATCTGCTATGCTTTGGAAGGTGAAGGAGGCTTCTTGGGTCAGAGAACAGTGCTATAGACCCCGCTATGCAGACCATCCCCCTCCCCCACGCCCCCTCCCACCCAGTTCAGGGAGCTCTTAAACCAAGTCACAATTTTGAAAAAATGTGAGCTCTTAAACCAAAACGCTCTTAAACCAAGTTACTCTTAAACCAAGGTACCACTGTATATACAGTATATATATATATAGAGAGAGAGAGAGAGAGAGAAAGAGAGAGGGAGAGAGAGAGCTTTATCTTGCAATACAAGGATAACGTACAGCTGTGCACATTTTGTATCCCACACCGAAATCAAACCGACACTGTTCATCCATTGAATAGTTAATTCCTGGGAGGTCTGGAAGTTTTGGCCAATCGTGTTGAAAGGGGTCATCCAGAAGACAATCGTATAGACTGTAACATACAGTAAAAAGAATAGAGGATTTAAAGACTTACAAAAACTTACAAAGACATACAAAAACATAGCATGAAACCTTATGTAAACACTGGTAGTGGTTGTCATGTATTTAATAATGCATTGCACTTTATTAAAGGGGTACTCTGGTAAAAATCTTTTTCTGTCAAATCAACTAGTTTCAGAAGTTATATAGATTTTTAATTTACTTCTATATAAAAATCTCAAGTTTTCCCATACTGATCAGCTACTGTATGTTCTATAGAAGTGGCGTATTCTTTCTAGTCTGAGACAGGAACTGTCCACAGAAGGATAGGTTTTCTATGGGGATTTGCTGCTGCTCTGGACAGTTCCTGTGTCGGACAGAGATATCACCAGAGAGCACTGTGTCAGACTGGAAAGAATTCACCACTTCCTGCAGGACATACAGCAGCTGATAAGTACTGGAAGACTGGAGTTTTTAAAATAGAAGTAATTTGCAAATCCATATAACTTTAAAAAAAAAATATGCTGGGAGCTTGGAAACTGTTTAAAAGATTGTGCTACTATACTGACACAGTATATATACTGTGTCAGTACAGTAGTGGAAACTTTTAAACAGTTTCCGAGCTCCCGGCATCATAATAATTATAATTCCAGGAGTTCTGAGACTATTAAAAAGTCCAAGGTCCAGTCCGCAGAATACTGTGTGTGCATGGACACTTTAAAACAAACACAAGATTGTAGGTTCTTACTGTATGTGTCTCTTAAGCTCCTGACCGCTGCACCGAGACCAATGGTACCGATGAAAAGCTGCCTGCACCAAGGGGGCCATGACACTGCCCATGCTTGTCTCATCTCCACACCTATTTCCTTGGCCATCATGTTCCATTCCTAATCTGAATGAATAAATACATGGGCTTATATGATATACAAATAGCAGGTGGTTGCTGTAGACAACAATGACATTTCGATAAATCTTTTATTTGTACATACAGGATAACTTACACATGGCCTGTTTCATGGGCAACCACAAAGGCTGATGAAAATCCATCCTCATGGTTCAGTGTGCAGCTTCTCACAGGATGACACATACCAGTGACTGGTGCATAGCCTGTTTTCCCCAAAATACATATGTACATTAGAGTGATAATGCAAACATAAAGGAAGAGGTTCTACAGCACATACTATTTACAATCAGGTTGTTTTAACAAAGTTTTGTTGAATTGAAAATGTGGCAGCTTTTTTTTTGTAAGCCTCTTATCTCCAGGATAACCATGATCCCTTTAAAGGGATTGTCCAGCGAAAATCTTTTTCTTTCATATCAACTGGTGTCAGAAAGTTATATAGATTTGTAATTTACTTCTTTTTTAAAAAAAATATCAAGTCTTCCCATACTTATTAGCTGCTGTATGTCATGCAGAAAATGTTGTTTTATTTTCAGTCTGACACAGTGCTCTCTGCTGACATCTCTGGAACTGTCCAGAGCAGGAGAGGTTTTCTATGTCTCGGCCAGAAATGTCAGCAGAGAGCACTCTGTCAGTCTGAACATAAAACAACATTTCCTGCAGGACATACATCAGCTAATAAGTATGGGAAGACTTGAGATTTTTCAATAGAAGTAAATGACAAATCTGTATAACTTTATGATATCAGTTGATTTGAAAGAAAAAGATTTTCGCTGGACAACCCCTTTAAGGCTCTATTACACAAAGCGATTATCGTCCGTATTTGGAAGATTATCGGCCATTACAGCCGATAATCTCCTCCTGTTATAAAAGGCAACAATCAGCCGACATGCACGATGTCAGCTGATCGTTTTCTTGCCATGTTTTTAACATGTCGAAAGACTAACGACAGCGATGGCAACGATCTGCGGCCGTCGCTCCACGTAATAGGACTCTATCTCCTAAGGGCTCTGCGGACAATCTACGGATCATTGTGGGGCCCATCCTGCAGTTTCCCGCGGTCCCCCACACTTTCCCGCTCGCTGGCAATGCGTGTAATAGCACCGGCAGTGAGCAAAAAACGAACAGCAATCGAGTGCTCACTTGCTCCTGCTGATCGCCCCATGTAATAAGGGCTTTACACTCAGCCAGAGAACAAATGGTACCATATATTGGTGGTTCTACTGGCTTGCTTGTTCCTAGTCATTACTTAGTAATCACTTGCATTAACTATTATCTAATCTTTCAATGCAAAATATCTCTCCTTCTAACAGAAGAAAACTCTCTCTCTAGTACCACCTATAGGTAGATAGCCTGTAATCCAAGTAGACTTGTTTCTTAGGGTGCATTGCCGGTAAGACAAAGAAAACAGTTGAGGCGGGTCGCCGTTATGGCCATTGACTGGCTAATTGGGCCTGACATGTCACAACCTGGGTCCCCTCTGTAACCAGTAAGTGGCCTGGGACTGCGATCAGAGGGGGACAATGGGGGACATGTCACAACCTGGGTCCCCTCTCTAACCAGGAAGTGGCCTGGGACGGCGATCAGAGGGGGACACTGAGGGACACGTCACAACCTGGGTCCCCTCTATAACCAGTAAGTGGCCTGGGACTGCGATCAGAGGGGGACAATGGGGGACATGTCACAACCTGGGTCCCCTCTCTAACCAGGAAGTGGCCTTGGACGGCGATCAGAGGGGGACAATGGGGGACATGTCACAACCAGGGTCCCCTCTCTAACCAGGAAGTGGCCTGGGACCTGGGGGACCAGAGCAGCAGTAAACAGCATAAGCACTGGAGCCGGGGAGGTGAGAGCACGTTATTTCTTTCAGCCTCCCCACCCCGACACATTTACAAAAAATCGCCCTGCCCGGAGAGTTGTCATTTAGTAAAACTCGTCAATTAAGGTACTTTTTAGGTGCCTTGAGACAATCTTAACAAGAAAAGCTTATATATATATATATATATATATATATATTATTATTATATTTTTTTTTTTATTACATATTAAATAGTTAATGGGATTGTCCCCCCATTTTTTTAATAAAGCTGGTCCCCCAATTATCTAATCCCTGGGGGTCCCGGCCGTCCCGCTTTTACTATAAATGACACTGCTGGATCTCATGGAGAGTTCATGGATGTAATAGAGGGAATTGAAAGCTGCTCTCTCCTTGGCAGACCTAGACACATCAAGTATCATATATAAGTATCAGTATGAAGTGGAAATGTATAGCTGGTTGTAGCTCTCCTCGGTTATAACACCTGATTGTCACAGGTTTCTTAAACCAGACCTGCAGTAATAAAACTCAATTTTATCATTCTGTCAATAAAAACTTAGAATATTTTTGGGTCGATAATATTGGCATATATTTATTTATTTTTTAGACAGCCGCTTTGCTGCATGTCTCTGTTTACCTTGCATTCCAGCCGGGCCAAAATCTTGCCTGGTCAAAAATATGGCATGATCGTGGTGTTCAGAATGGTTGGGGTCCGACTTCTGCTGTTGGTATGCCCACCGGCACACATTGTCAAGGCTTCTAGATGGATTGCCTCTTTCAATCAAACTGATGGACTGTAAAAAAAAGACATTAAGGATGATTTTCCTACATATAAATTGAAGTGTCTCTCTACCTCTTTTAACTCTTGTTTATAAAAAAAAAAAAGTTAAAAATAAGTCTGGCCTATTATGTAAAAATAAGTGCTGCCACTGACATTTTTTGTTTACCGTATTTGTGTGTGGCTTATTGTTGGCACTTAAGGTAAGACCCCCATGTATCAGTTTTTAAAGGGGATCTCCGTCAAAATGTTGTTTTCTTTTAAATCAACTGGTGCCATACAGATTTGTAATTTATTTTTTTTCTATTAAAAATATCAAGTCTTCCAGTACTTATCTGCTGCTGTATGTCCTGCAGAAAGTGGTGTATTATTTCCAGTCAGACACATTACTCTCTGCTGCCAACCCCTGTCCATGGTGGGAAGTGTCCAAAGCAGGAGCAAACCCCATAGGAAACCACTCCTACTTTGGACAGTTCCTGTCATGGACAGAGGTATCAGCAGAGAGCACTGTGTCAATGAGACTGGCAAGAATCGACAACTTCCTTTCAGTACTTATCAGCTATTGTATGTCCTGCAGGATGTGGTGTGTTCTTTGCAGTCTGATGCAGTACTCTCTACTGCACCCTCTGTCCATGACAGGAACTGTCCAGAACAAGATAGATCCCATAGAAAACCTTTCCTGCTTTGGACAGTTGGACAGACTGGTAAGAATACACCACTTCCTGCAGGGCATATAGCAGCTGATAAGTACTGTAGGACTCAAGATTTTTAAATAGAAGTACAACTCTATATAGCTTTCTTACACCAGTTGGTTTATAAAGAAAAATATCTTCACTGGAGAATCCCTATAATGGCATATCCTGTGGAGATGACATACATGCTTGATACTGAAACATCCCTTTAATACATGGAATAACCACAATACTTATATTCATATAATATAATTATATTTCATAACAATGTAGACCTTCATATATTCTTAGATCTTATAGATCAGGAATTCTTACCTTTGCGTAGCCCAACATTATCATTCGCACCAAAACTACATTTATATGGGCACCTATCGAGTCATCGTGGTAAATTTCATTAACCTGCATGAGAGAAAGTAATTTTAATGTACATTGCTGATGCAAAAATATTCTTGATGTATCTAAATATGTTTAAGACTGGCTTCCCACTGCGTTTTTGCATCTGTTTTATGAAAAAACGGATGCAATTGTGTGTATAATCCGCTTGGATCTGTTTTTCTATTGACTTCCATCATAAAAAAAAAAAAAAAAGGATGTTTTTTCCCCCCTTGATTGACCATGTTTTTGTGTACATTAAAAGTAACCATTTAAAAATGGATCCGCTCAACGGACTGCAAAAACGCAATGTGAACCCAGCCTAAGTCTGGCACTTTTATATGGACGGGCAAGACTGTGACAAGCTATTCTTTCGAACCTGGACAACCCTTCTGACAGGCGGCCATATAAGCCCTTATAACTTATCCAATATTACTTTTCCATACCAATGCAAGGAAACAGTTGCAAACATCCTTTCTACTCTGTTAATTCTTCTATAAATCTGCATTCTTAGAAAATAAATCTGAGTTAAATATTTCCATTGGCATAAAGCAGGGCTGTCCTAAAAGGAAATAGGGACTATGGAAGCCCTGCTTGGAACAGAAGACGAGAGTACAATTTAAAACTTTGAGAATATCAAACGTGTCTCTAGAAAAGTAACACAGTAGACACAGGGGTGGCAAGTGACTGCAGCCACTGACTGGCTGAGCGGAATGAGTGAAGATATAGAGAAGACTGCAGTCATAAGTATATTTTCCCCTCCCCACTAATAGAGCACAGTGTGTCCCCCAAGGGGTTAAGTTAACCAGGCTGTCACTTTCAGATTAACCAGGTACTCACAAGCCGGGGGCACTTAAAGGGGTTATCCAGTGCTACAAAAACATGGCCACTTTTCCCCCTACTGTTGTCTCCAGTTAAGGTGCGGTTTGTAATTAAGCTCCATTTACTTTAGTTGATAAGAAGAATATCATACTCACAATGTTCATGAGTGTTAGGAGGTAGTTCTGAACATGTTCTTTACCATGGAACCTGACTACAGAGTCATCCACCCCAAGCAGCACTTCGATATTGTAGTCATTCTCTGTTGTGTGTCGCCGCCGTCTTAGGGTTTCGTTCACTTGCCTTTCAACACTACTATAGACACTGTCCAAATCATCAAGGCCAGAAAAGTCTGTAATATACAAAAAATATTGAAGAAAAAAATATGAAGACAAAGACTAAGGGGTTAAGATTGTCAAGTTTGCCGAACTATAACGTAAAGTTTGGGTTTGTTCAAACTGAACCTCAAACGAACTGGACTAAAACAGCTAAATGATTGCAAGCATTTTAGTGTGGTTCAAATCTGTCCGCACTCCCCCGGTGTCCTTCTTCTCTAGTGTTCCCCACAGCTGCCAAAATCCTATTTAGCCAATCATTAACTGAGACCGGACAGCGCTACAGCCAGCGATTGGCTGAGCAGGCTGTCACTCTTGTCTCGAGACTGGAGACCTGGAGGAGGAGCACTGAGAGGTGAGAAAACCATTTTTGTTGTTGTTGTTGTTTTTAAGATGTGTTGCTGCCGTCTCTCTGAACTTTAACAAAGAAAAAAAATCCCCAATACAATAAAAAATCCCAACCCACAATTCATTATATACAAACAAAAGGGAAGCGTTTATAGGGAAAATTATGAATGTTCTTTAATTATGGTTTAAAAAAATATAAAAAAGCCCTAAACACAAAAGAAGCTATTGTAGCGAAACGTGTGTCAGGTTGTGGACCCAAGACCCTCCATTGCCGGTTCACAGGTTTGTGGCAGGGGATGTGTGATAGGTGTACTGGTGCCTTACTGTCAATCCCCCCGTCCTTGTGATGTTGCATACCTTATGTGTATTTTTCCTCCTCAAGTTACATGTTACATGGTTTGAGCACTTGCACTTTAACTGTATATATACTTTTGCCTTTTATTCCATGTGTAAGGGGGAACATTGTATGATGGAAACATCACTATACTAGATATACTCATTTGGTGGTGTCTTGGGATCCCATTTTGCATTTGTGTGGTCATAAGTGTCCGTTCTGTAAAAAATTCTTTTCATGTGACATCACACAGACTGTGCCTGTATGAGTGTGTTTTTTTTTTAATATTTTTAAACAATAAATAAAGAACATTCATATTTTCCCTATAAACACTTCCCTTTTGTTTGTATACATCTTTCTGAACTTGGCAAAGTTTGGAACTAGAGATGAGCGAACCTGGAGCATGCTCGAGTCCATCCGAACCCAAACTTTCGGCATTTGATTAGCGGTGGCTGCTGAAGTTGGATAAAGCCATAAGGCTATGTGGAAATCATGGATATAGTCATTGGCTGTATCCATGTTTTCCAGACAACCTTAAAGGACACCTGTCACCCCCCCCCCCCCCCCCGTGCCGGGGTGACAGGATCCTGACCCCCTGTTAGACCCCCCTATACTTACGTGATCCCGCCGGGTCCCACTTTCTGAGCCGGTCGGGTAACGGAGATATCAGCTCCCGAAGCCCGGCGTGCGCGCTGACAGCAGAGTCAGACGCCCATAGAGAATGAATGGGGAGTCCGATGCTCCGTCATTCTCTATGGGCATCGGACTCATCTCTCAGCGCGCGCGCCGGGCTTTGGGAGCTGATATCTCCGGGACCCGGCCGGCTCAGGAAGCGGGGCCCGGCGCGATCACGTAAGTATAGGGGGATCTAACAGGGGGTCAGGAGCCTGTCACCCCGGCACGGGGGGTGATAGGTCCTCTTAAAGAGCTTTATCAAGGTTCAGCAGCCACCGCTAATCAAATGCCGAAATTTGGGTTGACTCGAACCCGAACCTGGTTCGCTCATCTCTATTTGGAACGAATTTCAGTTCAGGAAGTTTGGTTCACTCATCTCTACACACAATGGAATTTTTAAGCAGAATTTTTTTTTTGTGGCATCCATGGCAGAAATCTGAGGCATACCCTAAATGAGTATGGGTAAGGTGTAGGCATCAACTATAATAAATGCCATGACCCCTTCCCAGTAACTTGGTGACTGGATCCCAGAGTGATAACACAATTTTTGTACAAGCCAGGGCTTTATGCAAAAATATACATCTTTTCACCCATACACCAGGATCACACTATATAAAAACAACAGCCGTATCTCATAACAACAGCACAACGATGGCCATTGTATGAAATACGGCGGTTGTGAACATAGCCATAGTGTGTATTTGTAATTTATGTAATTAAGAAAAAGAATAATACATTCAGTTTCTTTTTTGGGGGGTAGAAATGCATCTTTTCTGCATTCACATTAGTATAATAGGACTAAAATGATGAAGAGATATTTGTGTGTTTTAGTCCCTTAAGGACTTTTTTAAAAAATATTTTCTTATTGGTTACAGAGAAGATTTTAAATATGAATAGACACACAGATTTACTCATGCAAAGGGTTCTTTTTGCTTTATGGTCTATATATAAGTCCATGATATATATATATATATATATATATATATATATATATATATATATATATATATATATATATATCAATATCATATTCTGACATCGTCTTTAGTTTGTGTTTAAAATATCAACATAGTAACCGTAACAAATAACAAGATGTAACCGAATATCACAGCTCGGTCCCATGCTTTAGAAGAGCCGTATTATAACACTTAAGTGGCAAATTCACACATTGCCTCATGTTCTAAAAATTGTTTTACACTGGGTGAAGGAGGTGGGATGGCGGAGAATCCCATGGGACTGGGCTATAAATAAGTGATACTCATAGCTTTAAATAGAACACTCATTCTTTTCTACGACAATCAACTTCATATGTTCGCTGTGACTTTTAAAATGTATAGAAAGGAGGTGGACACATGTAGACATAAAGGCTTGTGGCTATAAAAAATATTAATCATATATTAAAACTGATATACATTAGGCACCTAATAAATCAAACTTTTCCCACGTCAATCTTTTTTTTCCCACCAGATGGCAGTACTGAGTATTTATAAAACTTTAGGGAGATTATCATTGTACAATGTAAACATAAAGCTTCCATTATATGGGGACAGAGCCTATAAAGACACTTCAAAGCCAGTACGCACATCTATGTTAAAAATATCGGGAATTTGCCGTTTCTCCATACATACCTTTGTTAGGAGTCATTCCTTAGGTGTTAAAGGTGCTACAGTCCCAGCTACTACACAAACACATTTGGGAAACTGTTATGCTCTAAGGCTCTGAGGATATGTGAGACATCTATTTACCTGACCTTTGACCTGAAGCATGTACACGTTCTTGTACTGTGCTGTTTTAGTACAAGCATCATCTGTTGTGTTATGTTGTTTTAAATACCATGTTGTTTTACAGGTATTTAACTACCCTGAGAGTAAACTAAACTAAACATGCTATTTTATGATATACGTTAAAATCTATTTATTAAAACATCATGTAACCCAATAGGAACAAAATATGTTTTAAGGGGAGCTCCATTGTAAAAAAGAATTTCATATCAACTGGTCCCACAAAGTTATACAGATTTGTAAGTTACTTCTATTTAAAAATTTCAAGCCTTCCAGTACTTATTTTCTGCTGAATGTCCTGCAGGAAGTGGTGTGTTCTTTCCAGTCTAACACAGTGCTCCCTGCTGCCATCTCTGTCCATGTCAGGAACTGTCCAAAGAAGAAGAGGGTTTTCTATGGGGATTTGTTACTAATCTGGACAGTTCCTGACATGGACAGAGGTGGCAGCAGAGAACACCATGTCGGACGGGAAAGAAGACACCAATTCCTGCAGGACATACAGGAGCTGATAAGTACTGGAAGACATCAGTCGATTCGAAAAAAAAAAAAGAAAACCAAATCACTGGCGTTCACGTTTTAAGGGCCTGTTTACACTACGGAAAAAAAGACGGAAATTCTGAAAGGAACCACCAAACCCAGAATCCCGCCTGCTATCTGTTTCAATAGGATGCCTTCGGTCCCTCTGCTCTCCAAAGGAAAAAGAGAAACCTGTCAGACATTACGTGGGGGCAGCAGCCCTAATATATATTGACGACTCTTCTAGAGAAGTGCTTAGCACATACAGCGGGCTGTCTCCTTAACCTAACAGCTATCTAGGGCTATGTTCACACAACATTTTTTTAAAGTAGAGAACGGACGCTGATTGCAATTGCCTCATCGTCCGTTCTTTACTGCAGGGGCGGCATTGCATTAAAGTCAATGCAATGCTGCCCGCTGTGTTCATACATTGTTATACTAACGCCCAATCTTTAGAATGGGCGTTAATATTATGTGCCAGTCAATTATTTCACATCAGCTGTTCACACACATCAGCTGTTCACACACATCAGCTGTTCACACAACGCAATGTGCAGCACGGCCGCACATTGCATTGGAGTGAATGGCTAATTGATTTGTGAGCACAGCCGCCAGTGCCCGCAAATCAATTGTGAAAAAAGAACGTGCCTGCAGCCGATACGGAGGTATCGGCTGCAGGAACGGGCTGAGTGCAGCCCGGCGGCCGGCTGTTTAACAGCGTCCGTTGCTATGCAACGGACGCTGTTAAACGTTGTGTGAACATAGCCTAGCAGTGTCAGAAGGGTGGAAAGTGAAGTAAACCAAATAAAGAGTCAATTTAAGTGTCAACATTCAATTATTTATAAAAAATATAGGGGGAGATTTATCAAACATGGTGTAAAGTGAAACTGGCTCAGTTGCCCCTAGCAACCAATCAGATTCCACCTTTCATTCCTCACAGGCTCTTTGGAAAATGAAAGGTGGAATCTGATTGGTTGCTAGGGGCAACTGAGCCAGTTTCACGTTACACCATGTTTGATAAATCTCCCCCTATGTGTATACACTCCAGTCGGGATTCCATTGTCTGCAGCACCATGTAAATTTTCTAGAAAATTTACGTTGTGTGAACGTGACCATAGGCTGTATCCTTGTTTTCCAGTCAGTCCTTGAGCTATCTCGACCTTCTCCAAATGCGGGAAGTTAAATGATGAGCGTTTAGAGAAATTGCCCATTAAAGTCAATGGGCCTCTTGGCAATATGTCGGGGTATACATCAGCATGTTTTTTTGACAGGTTGCTGGTTGACAGCAAGACGTATGGGCGGAAATGTGATGGGAATTGAGCCTAAGCTGTCACTTTAAATTAGAAAGGATTCCAGAGAAATATTCCAGAAACGACCCTTGTGTGGGAACAGATATTCCTCTGCGGCTGGTACAAGATGCAAAGTAAAATGAGATGCTTTACTAATGATCAATATATCCTGATTTTTCAGTTCATACTATAGAATGAGATTAGGGTGGGATCTCACCTGAGTTTATTCTTCCGCCTGCTGTTTGTCTGATCCGTTCTGCCATCAGAAATGAATAGAGATAAACAAACTGGTTTACGGAAACCCGAATGTTGAAACCTGGAGAAGGTGGATGCAGCCATAGGACTACCTAAAATACATGGATACAGCCATAAGCCCTAGGCCATAGGCTGTATCCACGTTTTCCAGAGAGTTTATCGGGCTGCACCCACTTTCTCCAGGCATCGGGTTTCGATGACGATTGAACCAGAACTTTTGGCAAATTCGCTCATCTCTAAAAAATTAACTGATTCCGTTCATTTCAAAGAGTAAGTTTTATTATCAGTTCATGCTAGTTTGTATCTGTTCCATCTGTTGTTTTTTTTCTTGAACACACAAAAAAATGTGGCATGCTCGATTTGATTAGTAAAAATTAAAGGGGTACTCCAGCAAAAAAAAAAAATTCTTTCAAATCAACTGGTGTCAGAAAGTTATACAGATTTGTAATTCATTTCCATTTAAAAATCTAAAGCCTTCCAGTATTTATCAGCTGCTCTTTGTCCTGCAGGAAGTGGTGTACTCTTTACAGTCTGACACAGTGCTCTCTGCTGCCACCTTTGTCCATGACAGGAACTGTCCAAAGCAGGAGAGGTTTTCTATGGGGATTTGCTATGGACAGTTCCTGTCACAAACAGAAGTGGTAGCAGAGAGCACTTTGTCAGGACTACAAAGAATACATCACTTCCTACAGAGCATACAGCAGCTGATAAGTATTGGAAGGCTTCAGATTTTTAAATAGAAGTGAATTACAAATCTATATAACTTTCTAAAACCAGTTGACGTGAAAGAAAAAAAACATCACCAGAATACTCCTTTAAACATCCGTTTTAAATTTTTATGTTAAACGGTAATGGACGTCAATCAGTTTTTCAGGATCCATTCATGAAGATGAACAGGTTGAGTCAAAACGGATGACACAATGTAGATGTGAACATAGCCTTGGACTGATCCTAGTGGTGCCAAGTGCCAAAGTCATAAAGTAACATTGTGAAAACATTGTAAGGTCCTAACCTCCGTAGAAGTGAACTTAGGAAACAGAACGAGGGAAGCAGGCTGTCATTTTTACCGGCTTATTAACTCTTTTTTCAGTTTGTTGTTTGGAGGAATCTAATTGATCTGTTGTTGTATTCTGCCCTGATAACTTCTGGCCAGAAGCTGTTTGGCATCCAGTCATGTAGACACGTTCAATACTATAATCAATGTCATTAGCTGAAGGTTAATATCACAAAAAGGAGAAGGTCAATTCTATCTTTTTAAACCATGTGAAAAATACGTCCTGAATAGAGATGAGCGAACCGCTTCGGGTTCGAGTCCATCCGAACCCGAACGATCGGCATTTGATTAGCTGTGGCTGTTGTACTTGGATAAAGCTCTAAGGTTGTCTGGAAAACATGGATACAGCCAATGACTATTTCCATGTTTTCCACATTGCCTTAGGGCTTTATCCAACTTCAGCAGCCACCGCTAATCAAATGCCGAAAGTGCGGGTTCGGATCGAATCGAGCATGCTCGAGGTTCGCTCATCTCTAGTCCTGAATGCTCATGCAATGTGTTTTCTTAAAAATTATGTAAATAGATACAGTAAATGGCCATTAACACGGCCCCTTTCAGATATTGTGTAGGTTTTCCTGGAGCCACCAGTGCGGCTCTAAACTGGCATGAACCCCACAAAACCTAAGATGGTGTCTTGTGACACAAGAGGCAGATCTTTCATGTCCTGTACATTGTGAGATAAAATCTTCAAGGATCAAGGCATTATTCTGCTGAGAGAGGCCACTGCCGTTAGAAAATTTTGTGTCCATGATAAAATTTATTTGGACAGCAGCAATGTTAAAATAGTTGTAAATTCATAGGCTCTAGATACAGTAATTTTTGTATATAATGTAAATCTGGTTACCATTTAACCCCTAAGGGACTTTGCATATATGCAATCATTACATTGCATATACTGATCAATGCTATACCATTGCATTGCATTGATCAGTATTATGGGCGTTTTTCTTATAGAGTCTGACTGAGAAGAAGATCGTCGATCCAACAGGATGGAGGGAAGTATTTTTCTTCTATAAGTATGTATTTTTCCACTGTCCATCAGCGAAAGTGATCCGGACCTCCACATTGACGCTGCAGGGGTCTTGATCAGTCAATGACAGTTACTTCTCCTGTCACTGACTCCCTTAAATGCCATGATCTATAGCGATCATGGGTTGATGGCAGGCGGCTGCGTGATCCCGGCGGCCTGTCATTAGCCCTGGCCATTGGGACATTGATGTGTGCTGGGCTGCTGACAGTGAGGCAGCCTGATACACATTGTAAAAAACATCACAGCAGGAATATATATATATATATATATATATATATACATACACACACACATTCCCACTGCATGGGGCACAGGCAACCTAATAATAAGTACCTCGCAGATATTTAACTATCTATGAACTCTGCATACCATTTTCATAAGCGATGGATGTACAGTAGGTCAGTTAGTACCAATGCCTAGCCTATCTTTTCTTGAAGTGTACCTGTCATTATAGAAAAAAAAATTGACATGTTATAGAGAAATGTCAAAAGTTTTGATCAGTCTGAGTGTTCAGACCCGTACCAATCAGGAGAACGAGCGGGGAGAGGACCACAGCTGCAGCGCATCCACTATGCGTTAAAGGGATTGGCCTCTTTATAGTAAAATAGTTTTGTGTGTAATATAAGTAAGTGTATTCACATTTCTTACTGACAGCAGCTCCCTGTGTACCTCACAGTGCTAAAATCAGACTCCCCTCCTCCAGGTTGGGCTGCCCTGCTCTGTGGTGAGTCTGTCAATAAGATGACCGACATGGAGGAGCATGTGACCATGCCTCGCCCCCCAGTGTCCACCATAGGCACATACAGACTCTGGGGGGTGGGGCATGGTCACATGCTCCTCCATGTAAGCCATAGTATTGACAGAAACACCACAGAGCAGGACAGCACAGCCTTGAGGAGGGGAGTGTGTTTTTAGCTCTATAAAGTACACAGGGAGCTGCTGTCAGTATATACAGTACACTTACTAATACTGTACTCTGAATAATTTTACTATAAAGTGGCCAACCCCTTTAATAAAAAAAAATCAGGCTCCATAGGAGGCTCCATCCAACTCTTTTTTTTTAATTCAGCTCAGTGAGTCTTCTCCCCGCTCTATCTCCCAATCGGTACGGGTCTGAGCACTAAGACCTGGACCAATATAAACTTTTGACATGACTCTATGACATGTCAAAAGTTTTTTTTATAATGACAAGTACACTTTAATAATATTTTCACATAAAAACCATTGGAATATTTGGCTATGTCCAGACTGCGTAAGAGACCAGCCGTTCCGTGACCTGGCCGGGTCACGGAATGGGCGGTCTCTAAAAAGTTCATCTTTAGCGCCGCAGAGCTCCGATGCAGGCGCATCCATGCGCGCGCGCATCAGAACTCCCCGCAGCACACTATGGAGCGTGCTGCTTGCTCCATTGTGCGCACTGACAGGGTTTTCTGTGGCCGCTATTCGATGAATAGCGGCCACAGAAAACTGACATGTCAGTTGTTTGTGGCGCTGCTAGGGATCCCGGCCAGAGCGTTTACTATGTGTATACGTTCCGGCCGGGATCCCATAGGCGGCATGGTAACGTATATATTCGTAATGAATATATATTATATATATAATATAGGTTGTGTGAACATAGCCTAAAACATAGCCTAAAAAAGAATTTTTGCTACAACTATACAAAGTTGCAGTTGCACAAGTTTACTAAAGTGAAGTTTGCACTTTTTAAGTCCATCTTGTGTATATTATTTCACCCATAAGCATTGACTGACCTTATTGTATCATGGTAAAGCTTCTGGGTGAAATACGCCCAGCCAGCATTACTGCCCTAGAATTAAAGTATGTGGAACATCCACCATAATCCTAGAAAGCTTCCCGAAATAAATTGCCTGCTACTATATTCTGACAAAGTCAGATAGAGGTTGTTTTTAGAAATGATTGAAATGACTAATACATGTGCCAGGCTTACTGAGAAGAATTCATGAGGTCATTCTGCAAAAATAGCCAAAGCATCAGGCATAGCATAACCTCCTACAAGGTATTAACCCAACCACACAGCATAAAACTATACAAGTCCAAAATTATCTGTAATTATTATAGAAGGGAAGGAAATCAAATCAGTTTAGTTTGTAGACAGCTAAAAAAATATTTATAAATTACTACGAAATACAATGAAAATCTAGAATATAATTTGCAGGTCCTTAAAGGAGAACTTTAGTGATTTTTTATTTATTTTTTTTTTCAAATCAACTGGTGTCAGAAACTTATATAGATTTGTAATTTACATCTATTTAAAAAATCTTATGATGTAATTTATGTTATTATGTAATAAAATGTACTGTTTATGTAATAAATTTATTATATTATGCAAATACATTAATTATTTTTATTCCATTTCATCCATTTCAAAGCCAAATGAAGCTATACAATGCTGCCACCACTACAATAAATTAATTGCTTTAGTACGAAACAACAGAACACCTCTGGTTTCTGATTGCAGAGATGATCACCAAGAAGCTTACAGCACGGACTCTGGAAATAACAAAGACATACAAAAAAGCAGAAGAGGAAATCTGGGAACTTGAAACAAAAGAAACAACAAATGTAATGGACAGTAAAAATGCCAGCTAGACCAAACTAGAAGGGAACGACACTTACTAGAGATTAAGTAGATCCTTGGGGCATGCTGGTACTTGTCGAGGGCCTAAACTTGTTGTCCAAACTTATTACACGGCCCGATCTAGAGGAGGAAGTGAGCAGCGACCTGTCAGGTCAGCGTTGGCATTCTCCACGTTTCCCGCTACCTGTCTGTGCTATTACATGCACAGACAGTGTAAGGGGCTGCCGGAATGATCCTTAGATTGTCCTGGTGGCCCATAGAAGAGAGCAGCGATCTGCTGCCACCTCTCCTGTGCAAGGTTGGACGTTGTTGGGATTTTAGAACATCCTGAAAGACAATGATCAGCCGACACTTTGCATGACAGCTAATCACTGCCTTTCAACATGGGCTATTACACAAACCGATTATAGGACAGAACAACCGGTAATCGGTCAAGTAAGGATGATAACCGTTTTGTGTAAGGGCCAGTTCAAACAGAGTAAAACTGGCGGAATTTTGGGGCGGAATTCTTCCCCGCGGAATCTCACCAGCCTCCGTGTCATACTGGCAGCCTATAGGAGGCTCACGCACCTCCTCTCTCCACGCGGAAGAATAGACATGTCAATTTTTTGAAACGGAGAGAGGAGGCGTGCAAGCCTCCCATAGACTGCCTGTATAACATGGAGGCTGGCGGGATTTTGTGGCGGAGAATTCCGCAGGGGAGTTTTACTCCGTGTGAACTCAGCCTAATAGGGCCCTTATTATCTTACTAATCATAGACAGAGGTGGCAGCAGAGAGCACTGTGTCAGACTGGAAAGAAAACACCACTTGCAGGACATACAGCAGGACATACTGCAGGACATACAGCAGCTGGTAAGTAAGCACTGGCAGCCACGTTTCTTTTTTTATTATTATTATTTATTTTATTTTTTTATAAAAACAGTTACAAATCTGACACCAGCTTATTTTTTTTTTTAATTCCACGTATATACCCCTTTAAAGCAGTACAAAATTGTATTTTAAATTATATATTCTCTTTAACACTTTTAACCATGACTAACACCTATCTCCATGTACCACAGCAACTCTTACACTTCATATTCCGCTCCGCTGGCAGTGGCAATGTAAAACCTAAGGCAGAAAGTCAGCTACTATGCCCAAATACTAAATAAAATATCCTGGCAATTTTCTTTCCAGTTATTTACATAGCATGCTAGCACTACAATGTGCTGGGAACAAATTGAACCCAGTAAGGATTAGGAGAGACAAAGTAATGATCAAATTAATTTAAAAATGGGGATTTAGTGCAAATGTGTTGGCCGAGTGCAACTATTCATAGCAAAACCACAAATGAAAGGATATTTTGCATTGCCAGCAATATTCAGATGTTTGTATCAAAAAGTTTAACTCCCGTAACAATTATATGACAACAGCTACCACATATGTTTTACATATGTTATATTATAGGATGTATCACCCCAGACTGGTCACCCTGTATGCTCCTGCCCTCACCCCAGACTAATCACCTTGTATGCTCCTGCCCTCACCCCAAACTGATCAACCTGTATGCCCCTGCCCTCACCCCAGACTGGTCACTCTTTATCCTCTTGTCTCCGCCCCAGAGTGGTCACCCTGTATCTTCCTGCCCTTACCCCAGACAAGTCACTCTGTACCCCTCTCTTAACTGATTGCCCCCATGTCCCTTTTCCATATGATAGTGACTAAATCCCATACCGCAAAGGGATCTTGCTGTGGGTGGGCACACAGCTCCCAGGCAAGCCCTGCCCCGGCCGGATTTCATTGGCTGCTCCACTCTGGGCTTCCTAGCAGTCAAAATCAGACCCTGCCGGACCCCCGACCCTAATCTGAAAGTTTAGTATTAGGGTTGGGGTCGGATTAGGGTTACTACAAACATTTAACTATCCCTTTCCCACATAACAACCCTAACCCTCGGGGTTGGTGCTAATCAGGAGGGTTAGGGTTGGGGCTGTGGAGAGGGTTAGACATGAGAAATCAGTGGGACCTAACCCTAACCCTAATACTAAGCGTTCGGATTAGGGTCTGGGGTCCAGCAGGGTCTGATTTTGACTGCTAGGAAGCCTGGAGTGGAGCAGCCAATGAAATCTGGCCGGGACTTGCCTGGGAGCTGTGTGCCCGTCCCCAGCAAGGTCCCTTTGCGGTATGGGATTTAGTCACTACCTTTTCCACATACCTGTAGCTTTAGTATTCCTCCTCTATTGTGCAGACTGTACAGGACCTGTGGTGACATCATAGTCACATGTTAAGGTCCGTCAGTATGTTCTCTAATGTTACTGAAATGTCTCCTGGCTGCAGTTTTGCCTTAATTTGTGCAAAATCACGGTACAAAAGCAGCTATTTTTTTCAAATCATGGCAGAACTTTAGTCGAGTGACAATACACCATTGAAAGTATGAGTCTGCTTGGGTGGCCATGCGCCCCCCCAGGAGCTCAGGGCCCAGGCTACCACCCGAAACTGACCTATTATAATCCGCTACTGCTTCTATAGTAATGTTTCCTCCTGGGTTTGTTAATGATTTACCTTCAAGAATTGTAAAGCAAGAATGTCTGATTATCGCTAATATGATGGGTTTTAGTCTGTCATTGCTTTGGAATCCATTATGAGGCAATGGCACAACTAAACACTCCCTCAGTTTCTTTGATATCACTGGTGATGATTAACTCAATAGCGGTATGTACAAAACCCCTGTCTGAGGTATCCATGAGTCATTGCTTGCATGGGAAATATTTAAAGACCTGTTTCTTATAGAAATGAGGTTTTACAGCTATTTCCCTTAATGTTGTCATTGCTTAATTCTGCAGAAACTAGTGGTGAAATATTAAACCAAAAAACTTAAGTACGGCATGTAGACTATTCTGGTTTCTCAAATTTTTTCCCACAACGTGCATGAAATTCAACTTCTAGCACATAACAGAGGGAGCCTAAGAGCCCTATGACAAAAGACGATTATCGTGCAAAAAATCGTTATGATGTTCGTAATTGTTTTGTGTAAATGCAGGCAACGATCAAACGACTAAAGAGAAATTTTTCATGTGTCGTTGATCGCTGATTTTGTGCTGCCACCAAAATCATCGCTAGTCGTTCAATAATCGCTTATTGATCGCTCAGTATGATTCCAAATCATTTGCTCTTTAGCTGTAAACAGATGGAGTAAACAATCCTAGTAACAATCGTAACTAACGACTATTGTTCTGTGTAATATGTGAACGATGGGGTCTGGAATTAGGGCCTACTGTCCTTGTGCCCCCCCCCCCCTTCCTCCCTGGTTTTCAGCAGCCGCTATTGGTATAACATATGTATTGGCAGTGGCACACTTCAAGGACTCTATTAATGCGCAAGGCACTAAGATGTTCCAATTACTATATGGAGACACTATTACTGCATGCCGCACAATGTAGAAATGACTACTAAGTGGAGAACCAAAAGGCCGTATTACTATGTGGTATACAAAGGGGGCACTATTTATAATTTTTTTTGAAGGGGGCATTATTTTCTTGCTGCACTAGGACACTGTTAAAGAAGGAGTGTAGAATGGGAAGTTTGTGTAGAGGGTGGGAGGGTGCTGGAAAAGCAAAGAGCCAAAAAACATTTGGGCAGCTGCAGAAATTGTCATAGCGGGCTGGGTCGAATTGAGAGAAAAGGGAGACTCTTGCAGTTTCCGCTTAGCCAATCAGTGGCTGCAGCGTTGTCCTGCCTTAGCCGTTGACTGCACATAAGGCTAGAAGAAGGAACGAGCCCCTTCCCAATGGGTAAACACTCATCAACCTTTCAACAAGTTTTTTTTTTTTTTTTTTTTAACAACCGAGCGCCTGAACACCATGAAGTACCCGGCCCACCCCTGGCAGAGTGTGGCCCGCCTCCAAAGCAATACCCCGCTCCCCTGGACTGCATGGGGCGGCTCCTAGTTACGCACCTGACTATGCCCTTAGTTTACACACTAAAATCCTTCTGACAGCCCTTATTTTAAATATATAAATATAGAGCGGCTTTTTAGGCTATGTTCCCACTCCAGGAACATATTGGGCAAAGGCGGCCATCTTGTTATATTGACAGCCGCTAATATAGATCATCTTGATTATTAGCAGCCATCTATATTACGAGATGGCCGCCTTTGCCCGATATATTTCCGAAATGGGAACATAGCCTTGATCTGTGACTAATACAGTACGTTTCAGCTATACGGTATGTCTTACATATAACATGCAACAGTAATAGCAATAAATTGTCTGATGCCTCTTACACCTGGAAAGCAGATGTGGCAAAGGTATCTAGATAAAATACTGAAAAAGCATTACTATATCTTCTGCTTAACTGTTTCCAGTGAGAACCAATTTTAGCTAAAGATGTATCGAAACATACTAATGTCCCAAAATCTAAAAAACATAACCAGCAACAACAAAAGAACAGATGGAAATACTCTATCAGCCTCTAACTTCACTAAGTTTGGCGTATGTTAATGTTATTTTCAAGTATTCATATACTGTATGTATGGTAAATTAGTTATATAGTAAAAATGGAAAATACCGCAGCAGACAGCACTTCAAATAAGTGGAGTGTTTATTCACTGGAGTGCGACGTTTCGGCTCAACAATAGCAGCCTTTCTCAAGCAGGGATACAATGCCAATGAATTGAGCCATAAAAATACACACAAGTGTTGACATGGAATGTGATAAGTGATTGTTTTTACCAAATATGATAATGAATTGATTACTATCACTTATCACATTCCATGTCAACACTTGTGTGTATTTTTATGGCTGAATTCATTGGCCATTGCTTGAGAAAGGCTGCTATTGTTGAGCCGAAACGTCGCACTCCGGTGAATAAACACTCCACTTATTTGAAGTGCTGTCTGCTGCGGTATTTTCTGGATTTATACAAACCTGGGTCCGGTTTGGTGAGGCGTGCACTACATCTTTATTTTTTCTACTTACCTGTGCTGCTGAAGCTGCTGTGTTTGGTTAGTTATGTATTAGATATAGGCAGAATAGTCCAGACATAGGCCCATTTTTTACCACAAGCACTCAATAGGCAACCTTCAACTAGTATTAATGATCAAATCTAACCTGCTTATATGTGCCTATTGTGCACGGGGGACAAAGGTACTGTATTTTCCGGCCTATAAGACGACTGGGTGCATAAAACGACCCCTGACTTTTAAGAAAATTGTCAGGGGGTTCACCTTATATGCCAGAAAATGTTAACCCATGCCTGACTGCAGCCCTGCTGTGGGCAGGCAGAGGTTGACTGCAGTTAGAGAAAAAAAAACAGTTAACTCACCTGTGACCCATTCCCGGCAGACGCATGTCTCCTGTCCTATTCATGGAGCAGGCAGTGCGACATTCACTGCCTGCGCCGGAGATACCTGAAGCTCTCCTGGACAGCCCAGTGTCCCATTGGAAAAGCTCGGAGACGCTCGGGTGCCAGGAGAGCTTCAGGAGAATGACAGAGGCTTTGGGAACTTACGTCGCCTCTGTCATTCTCCCGAAGCTCTCCAGGCAGCCGAGCATCTCGAAGCTTCTCCAATGAGACGCTCGGCTGCCCGGGAGAGTTTCGGGGATCTCCGTCGCAGGCAGAGTATGTCACACTGCCTGCGCCGGGAACGGGACAGGAGACGCACTGCTGCCAGGAACAGATAACAGGTGAGTTAACCATTTCTTTTTTTATAGTAGTCGCCCCATAAGGTGGGGATGCAGCCATTTTTGAGCTCCCCCACCGTATGGGGTGACCATACCCAGTGTATAAGACAACCCCCGACTTCTAAGAAGATTTTTCGGAGTTAAAAGGTCGTCTTATACAGTGGAAAATAAGGTAAGTTACTAAAGTGACTTAGGAACAAACAAAAGGGCGCTTCCTACTGCAATACAATCAGCAAAGGTGAGCGCACACAAAATTATATTGAAATAAACTCACCTAGTCTCTATAGAAGCGTGTTATTCAAGCTGTGGTATACATAAGTTACCGCAGCTCAAAGGAAGAGGATTCACCACCCGTGTCCACTGGTGTCAGAATATGTAAAACAGAACAGCTCGATCCAGACCTATTGTGCCATTTGATCCTCTATAAAAGGTGAGGAGGGGAGCAGTTACCACAGTCCGTGATGAACACAGTGGACTGCTGCAGTACCGCAGTGGAGACAGACCATCAATTCTGGAGCACAAATGATTTATTAATGAGCGCAACGTGTTTCGGCACCGACATATACCGGAGCCATTCTCAAGCATAACAAAGTACAACCTCAGCAACAGGTTAACTATCTTGCCCATGAGGAGGACTATAGTTCCAGTGATTCGACCTTTTTCCAGCATCGCTTCTACTTACAACCCCTCTATTACAAGAACATAACTCAAATTCATTAGGCTCCATAGCAGACAGATATGGGCCCCCAATAACTAATGTAAGGAAACTGAAACAACAAGATAAGTAGCAATAATTTAAACTATAGATAACCGCACCATTAACAAGACAACCCAGACAGTGCAACATAGTAAAAAAGTCACCTGAGAAAGGTGCATAGTTCTTGCATCCAAGTGTGTCTCTCAATCTCAGGGTCCCATAGCAGCTGCTATCTCAGTGCTGTAATTCCTTACTAGCATCACGGACACAGCGTAGATCTACTACTGATACACTTGGCCACCAGGTGCTGCAAATGATGACAGCTCAGGGAGCCCAGTGTATTGCAGGAGTGGGCCACTGGGCCCCTGAAGTGGTGGGCCCTGTAGGAGTTGCTATGGCTGCTATGGTGGTAGTTACACCCCTGACATGAATAGTGGCGATTCAGGAAGAAAGCAGCCAAATTAATATAAAATCACTAGACAGAGCCAGGAGAAGCTCTCTCCATAGTTCTTTGCATGTAACCTAGACTGACTCCGAATGTGAGTGTATGGGACCAACTTGTATCACACACACACACACACACAGAGGAAAGAAGCACTTCTACCTGTATGTTCAAGTGACTGGTGGCCATCTGAACACCCCGCTCTCTACCAAAGTTTTTTTTTTTTTTAAAGACAGGGAAACTTTCAAATGAAACTATATTATAGAAATATTCAGTACTAACCACTAGAGTTGATCTACTTGATCTAGCACTAAAAAGCTGGGGTGCTCGTTACTCTAGTCGGACATTTTTCAAAGCTCGAGTGCTCAATTCGAGTAATGCCTCATTGAAAAAAAGGGAGACTCGAGCATTTACCCGGAGCCTCCAGCTCCAATCAGTGGCTTAGGGCGGGACACTGCTGCAGCTGATTGGCTAAGCAGTGATGGTGAAACTAAAAGCCTTTCAACAAGCTTTTTGTATCCTGAGCAGCACAAGGTACTTGGTCGAGCATCAAGCTGAATCGAGCATCCCGATGCACCATGCTCAACTTAGCATACTGGCTCATCTCTGCTAAACAGCTAAATTTTTTTATGCTAAATATTTTTGCTTTCAGAGGCCAGGAGACCATGCACGGTAGAACAATGGCATCTTTATTTTACCATATACCTTTTTTTTTTTTATATAAAACACACAACATCATATATTAATAATTTAGATGCTTAAATGCGTAAAACAGAGCTACTGAGATTTTGGAAAAAGACTAGTTCATAAAAATTTCACGTGGATGGTGCTATGGCTTAGCCACTGACATGCCTCTGTTCTCTCCAGCAAAGGCTTTGTAGCAGAATCATTGCTTACGGACAGATGCCAATAGCTGCCTTTCCCTCTAATAAAAGGATCATCGAAATCTAATTCCTGCTCAGAGTTAGTTTAATAATAAAAACATGTGGATTTTCCAATGTACATTTCCTAATCTAACCTTTCTAGAGATAATATTATACCAGATGAAATATGAGATAGTTCCATGTAACTCAGGGTGGTCTACAGAGGGAAGTTGAAAACCAATAAGCTAAGCTGGAAAAGAACATTTTCCTGTTTGTTAAAGGGGAAAATCTTTTCTGCACAGTTGGTTCCTAATGGGCAGGGGTATCACTTGGTTGTCTGAGTATACTCTAAACATCTAGGTAATACTTCTGTTCGGATAAAAAATCAGAAATATGTGACATCCATAATTATGATAACTTCTGGTGACTACTGAGTAGTGTTGAGAAATTAACTTCACGAAAGTGTCTGGGGTCTGCAATTTCTCTAAACGCTCATCATTTAACTTCCCGCATTTGGAGAAGGTCGAGGTAGCTCAAGGACTGACTGGAAAACAAGTATTCAGCCTATGGTCACATTCACACAACGTAAATTTTCTAGAAAATTTACATGGTGCTGCAGACAATGGAATCCCGGCTGGAGTGTATACACATAGGGGGAGATTTATCAAACTGGTGTAAAGTGAAACTGGCTCAGTTGCCCCTAGCAACCAATCGGATTCCACCTTTCATTTTCAAAGAGTCTGTGAAGAATGAAAGGTGGAATCTGATTGGTTGCTAGGGGCAACTGAGCCAATTCTACTTTACACCATGTTTGATAAATCTCCCCCATAGTATACACTCTGGCCGGGATTGCAAGCGGCCGCAACGGAAACTGACATGTTTAGTTTTGTGCTGCCGCTATTCATTGCGGCACCGGTTGCACTTTCCATTGTAGTGTGAACCCGGCCATAATGTAGTGTGAACCTGGACATAAGCTGTATCCATGTTTTCCAGGACTTCTTGGGGCTGAATCCAACTTCTTCAGCAACCGATTATCAAATGCCGAATACTTGGATTCGGACAGACCCCAGCATACTCGAGACTCAAGACTGTCTACTTTTATGAGCTTTGTGTGATGAACAGTAAGGACCTATGTAGTAAAAAGTCACAAAGAAAAATAGAATCGCTATGGTTCCATGCCGCCCTTTTTAATGCTACAGCAAAACACTTCATCAAACGCTCTGGACATTAAAAGAGGCCATCTCTGAAAGTTTCCATCTAAAAAATTGGCTAAGTGGCTCATTTTATGCCAAACCAAATTTCCCACAGAATAGAATAATAGGTGGTAAAAAGATCTTCAGACTGACCTCTATAACACTTAAACAACTCTTGCCGCACAAGGCTGTGAAAAGCCGGGCCAGCCACTACAGCGAGGTCCCTTTGAAAGCTTCAAATGGCCAGCTCTACCTCCTACAGGGGATTCAATGGAAAGCATTGTTTGGCCAGCCTCTTAGAGGAGAAGAGTGATCACACGTCCAGTTCTGAAAAAAAGGGAAATTAGTTGCTTGTCCCCACATTTAGACGTGATGCTTTAATACAAGTAAGGGACAAAGCCTGGATTTCACGCTTTGTCTGATATCTGGCCATTCTGAGTTAGCTAAAGCCGCCTGTCCTTGTTTCTCTAAATTTGGATAAAAGCTGTATTGTCTGGCGACAGAGACGTATCACGTGAAATCATTTCAGCTGTCAGTACGAGGAACATTGCTATACATGCTAATTGGTAATGTGTACAGCTATAAATCTTATTTTTGCTTCAATTCAATTTCAGTTTATTTTGCGCATTGGTAAAATCAGATTTGTACAACTTACATTGATGTAAAGGAATACAGATGTACTGTTTATTTGAAAATAACTTACAGTACATCTCCGGTTCTGTTTTTTCTAACCCATGGATTTAATCACTTCCTGGTTTCCTCTTTGAACTGTGACCCTGCTGTTGCCATGCAACAAAGCTTTCCCACAATCCCCCTTGCTTGCCTGGTCAACTTTAGTGGGTCGTTGGCAAGGAAAGCAAGTTATCATAAGCAAGCTGGCACATAGAAGATTAGTAAATCTGTATCTCTCACACAGGATATTTTCAGAAATGCATGTTTGAAATATATTTAATTTCACGTGTATCCGTTTAGATCTGGCTTTCTTATAATGGCACAACCCCTTTAAGCCTTAAAGAGGTTGTGCGGGAAAATGACTTCTTGGCCAGGCTGCTGTGGCTGCAGGAGACTAATGTGTACTTACCTGTCCCATTCCCCTGCCGCTGTCGGTTTCTGGGCCACCCGCTATGCACCGCTACTTTTACTACTGTTTTCAGAATATCCAATAGTGTTGCACTCCCATAGCGTCTGCTTAGTATAGAGTTTATGCAGAGCGGGCATTTCTGGTGGGAGCATAACATCATTGTATGTTATGAAAACATAGGAAGTGGTGCAGAGCGTGCAGCCTGAGATCCGTCAGTGGCAGGGTAATGGGACAGGTAAGTACACATTATTGACATGTCCCCTGCAGCCCGAGCAGCCTGACCAAGTATTCAATCTTCCCGGACAACCTCTTTAATGTAAACAGTCCAAAAAGAAAGATATAAAAAGCAATGATGGCACTGCCAGGCTCTCCAACTGACGACACTTGTGATATAAACTGGACCATAAGCAGGTGGTGCTCCTTCCTAAAAACACATGTGTGGCAATGAACAGCATAGAAGAAGTAATGAAAGGCACTCACCATCGCTTGAAATTAAAGGGGTTATCCAGCACTACAAAAACCTGGCAACTTTCATCCAGAGACAACATGACTCTTGTCTCCAGTTCAGGTGTGGTTTGCAATTAAGCTCCATACACTTCAATAGGACTGAATTACAAAACCCCACCCAAACTGGAGACAAAAGAGGAACTGTCTCTGGAGCAAAGTGGCCATGTTTTTGTAGCGCTGGATAACCCCTTTAAAACCATCCGGTTTATTACAAAAAAGCAGGGGTTGCGGGGGAGACAGGAATGGGTGTCACCTAGAACTTTGGTGAGTGCCAGGATACTCCTTTACTATTTACCCCTCCACATTATAAGTCAGCATGCCTTTTTTGATGGAATGCTATGTATAGCTGGGATGTACAGCATTAACTTTGTGCGAATCTATCCTAAGGGCTCTATTACATGGAAAGATTTTCGTATGAAAAATCATTATATCGTCCAATCTTAAGTGATAATCGTTCCGTGTGTATGCAGGTAACAATCAAAGGACTAACAAAAATTTGTTTCCATGTTGTTGATCGCATCTTTGGAGCTGACCATAAAATCACTGTTAATCGTTCGCAAATCTTTCTGTGTATTATAGTGAATGATTTCAGCGTTCGTTTGCAACCGTTTATCGTTAATCGGAGAAAAATAAAAATCGATTAGTCTAATAGGACCCTAAGGCATGAGCTATATTATTTCATTCATCTATTTTAAATTTTAAAATCTTATCCCAAGATGTGATATCATTTGACTTAAAAATAAAGCAAAGAAAAAGAAAAAGAAACAATAGCGACGCATAATACAGTAAATATCAATACTCTACCTAATGTTGTAAACCTATGACGTACAAAATACTCCCATTTCCAAACTTTGTATTTCAGACAAATTAAGTTGATGAATTCCTTCTCAATTATCTACAAGGCGTTGGTATGGACTGATGCAGAGGAGGCTCATTAGACTTTCTATTGTCTCGGCTTCTGCTCTAAGGTCTTGCATTCCCAAGCAACCAGGAGCAACACTCAAATCATCCTTTATGCGTGCGTGTTTCCCACCTGTGACAAAGACACTGCCACCCAGTGTCATGACAACTATGCCACATATACAAGAATTCTGACTGAAAGAAATCATGCAGATAAAGGCTCACTTACTCGCCTTTACATTGTGATTTTTTTTTTTTTTTTTTAACAAGGGGTTTTCTCCACCGCAACACACATTCAGAGCATTACTGTTTAAGTCCACTTGGTGTCACCTATATTATTATTGTGTGTGTTTTTTTTTAACGATATTTTATTAGTGGCTTATGTAATATTTGAACATACATATTGAAAATTCATTACATATTCAAAAAGAAAGTCGCTCACAGGCAACAAAGGATTGTATGTTTACAATATCATACAGATACTATGAGCCTTTGTAATAACCCTAAAAGACATATTATCATATACAATACAACGTAGTCTTACCAAAAACATAAGTAGAAAAACAGTAATTTATAATATCACCTTAAAACATGGTATAGATGCCAGATATTCAAATATGCTACCAATAGAATGGAGAGAATTGTCTTTAACAGAGAAAGGGAAAAGCTTAAGATATTTGGAGTGCTCCCAGAGTTCCCTTTTGGGCGGCCATGCAATACCAATCAGTGTCCTTAAATTGATTAATGACAGAGTCTCTCTCTTCTATAGTAAAATCATGAATTAGAAATTGTGTCCATTTGGACATAAATGTTTTTGTTGATTTTTCTTTGGTGCGCAATACATCCAAAAGTTCCCAATGAAAGATCTCCTTCAGAGCGGAGAGTACCTCAGAAATGTCTGGTAGAGTATCCAGTATCCAGTGTCTTAATAAACATTTCAGGGAAACTAATAGAGTTATATGAATTCCTTTAGAAGTAAGTAATTTAGGAGAGGGAGTAGTAGAGTCTATATCAATAAAATGAAAAAGATAACTAAGAGGGAGAAGTGGTATGGCATGGCCCCAAGTGGACAAAAGATAGAGCCGCACAGAGTCCCAAAATTCCTGCACTCGCGTGCAGGCCCAGGCACAGTGAAACAAGTCTGCTTTAGGAAGTGAACATTTCGGGCAACTGTTTATGTGAGAAGTGTGAGAGTTGGAAAAAGGAATATTAAAGGCATATATAGCCTTGTGTATAAAGCGGAAATGTATTTCACGTAGAACCACATTGGGAGTGGCAGAATGCACTAGTTGAGATCCTCTCAATATTTGTTGGGTCAGATCCTCTGAAAAAATTACGGAGGACCATTTTTTTAAAAAAAAATTTGTCTAGATAAATTCTTTTGAGAGCGTGATCTAAGTTCTCCATATGTATGTGATAAAGAATTATGAACTGGTGGTGTTGGGAATAGATTATCAAATTCTATATCACTTTCTGCTTCTGCTATGTCCCGCACTCTGGAAGTAAGAAATTCAATTATAGAATCGTATTGAGGTAAATGAAATGAGGACAATTTAAATCGTGTTCTGACGATATCCCATGATAAGAAAGTGTTGGAATTAGTATCCAGCAGATCCCCAACAGAAGAAACATGTGCACTCTGCCACTCTGAGTAGTCCAATTTGTCGAGTCAGGTGGGTAAAGTGGTGAATGCCACAGAGGAAATCTTTTCGATAGGCAAAAGGGTAAACCATATAATTTTCGTATCGCCTTCCATGTGGCAATGGTGTCTTTAAAGATAACACTTCTCTTAATTTCTGGGGGGGAGTTCATTATTATTGTGTTTACAATTTTGAGTCAATTATTCTTCAGGGCAATGATACAGAATGAATCTTTTTCTCAAATACTGTAAATAAGAAATATTTTGAGCTATTAAGTCATGCGGAATAAAAAACGTCTACTTCTGCAGAAGAAATTCGAGTTTTAGAATCAGATTTCCGACACAGATTCTTAAAAAATCCACACTGGATTTGTCATCGTCCATGTAGAAAGATGTGTCTCTTCTCTTTACGCATGGAAAAAAAAAAAGAACAAATTTTGATTTCAACATAAAATTATTATAGGAAACTGAGAAAGCTGTACAAACTGCAATGTAACCTGATTGTGAATGTTCACCCTCTAGTAAGACCTATCATTTATAATATGGTGTATGGAAAAACAGATGGTACCAAAGCAGAATTAAGAAATTATACCAAATAGTCGTCACAACCCCGCAGACCCAACGAGTCAGGGAAGGGACTGGGTGGACACAGACAGTAAACCCTGGACTAGTCTCCGCTCACTGTCCCTGCCTACTTGCCTCAGACAGACCTAGGCAACTGCGGGCAACTGGGCAACAGTCCTTAACTTGCAATACATGATACACAAGACAATAACAAGACTAATTACAGACAGGCATAGTCAGGAAGCTGGGGTCAAACCAAACGGGCAGCGGGGTGCATAATCAGAGTCCAGAGAATAGTCGGGTCACAATATACATGGTCCAGGAAGCCAGTCCCTGCCTACTTGCCTCGGACAGACCTAGGCGACTGCGGGCAACTGGGCGACAGTCCTTAACTTGCAATACATGATACACAAGACAATAACAAGACAAATTACAGATAGGCATAGTCAGGAAGCTGCCTACTTGCCTCGGACAGACCTAGGCGACTGAGGGCAACTGGGCTACAGTCCTTAACTTGCAATACATGATACACAAGACAATAACAAGACAAATTACAGATAGGCATAGTCAGGAAGCTGGGGTCAAACCAAACGGGCAGCGGGGTACATAATCAGAGTCCAGAGAATAGTCGGGTCACAATATACATGGTCCAGGAAGCCAGATAACAAGGAGAAGTCAGGTGCAATAGCCGGGGTCAGGAAATCCAGATAACAAGGTAGAGAGAGCACAAGGAACACCAAGCACGCAGGAAATGCGACAACAAGGGAGAGATAGCACAGGGAACACCAAGCATGCTATTCAAATTAGTCTAAGAGCCAGCAAAGGCTTAACTCCCGCCGAGTGTGGACCCTTGGGGTCTCCATGACATCACTTGGTCAGGAGCGTCTGAGAGACTTAGAGCATGCCTGATCACTGTGTTGCTGCCGAAGTGATCTTCTGATGACCCAGAGCGGCGCTCCAGCAGAAGGGGAGGACGTTTCTGGAGCGCTGGCTGGTAAGTATAGGATAATAATACCTTCATTGCTACATTACAACTTCGCTTCCTAACAGTAACAAAAAGATTCGGCATAGCTCACTACTCCTTATAAGTGCCGAGGTAAACTAGGCTGTGATTGCCCCAAGTTACTATTATAGTACAATCTCAAGAGACACCAACTATGCCTTCCTAATAGGCCTTCAGTATATTTCTTATGTCACGCCAACCCTGGTAATTCTCTTCTGTGATGATGGCAGCTTAGCTAAAACTGCTCCTGTTGGTTCCTTAATGACAAATGGCATATTTTTAGCAGGCAGACAATAAGAACTTCCATAGACGTCAATAGGAAAGAACCCAAAAGCTTAGTACTTTTCTAGGCACAAACTAAACTACTGGGATCTGTCCAGCTCTGGTCAGAAAACTGTTTGAGATGGTGACTCATCAGGAGCAAGGAAAAGTGGATGATTTGTAGGAGCTAACACTGAGATAATGTTATACACTGACTGCAATGTGGGTAGTTTGGCCTAGAACCAACAAACATGCATAGCTGAAAAAGAATGCTATAGCCCAGAAGAACATTTAGTGCATAAATTCTAGCAGCTATTTAAAAGGTTTGTTCTTGTCCAAACAACATTTGTTTTTAAAGAAATGTGCAATGTGTATGAAAAAAAAACTGCACACGAATAATGATTTATACTGGACAATTGGGTTGTTCTAAAGAAAATTGTACAGTTGCGTACATTCGCAAGTTCAAATATGTTGGAAAATGATCGTTATAACCATTCCGATCATCGAACATACGAACAATTACGAACGTGTTCGCTCATCACTAATCAAGAGGAGAAAGAAAGGCTGCGGCACTCGCTGGCTCGCTCCAACAACTGGTTACTGATGCAAACAATACTGGCAACAATTGTTTCAAACCTAGAATATGCACAAATATAGATTGAGAAGTTACTTGTCACATTGCATTTTCACCACAAAAACTATATATCAGTCTACTCATCTCATCCTGCTCTGTAACAGGCTGACAGGTTAGACTTTTTGTTGCAAAACAAGACAGGTTGCTTTTAAAGAGGGTTTTCAAATATTGCAAATATTGGCATATTGCTAGGGTATAACATTACTTGTTGATCTATGGTAACCCATCAGCCTGGTGCCCTAGTTTATCTCTGCAGTATCTTCAAAGTTAGTTTTTTTTAAAGTGTACCTATTATTTAAACAAACTTCTAACATGTCAGAGGTGTGTCTCGGCATCCGGGTGCTGAGACCCCCGACGATTGTTAGAATGAAGCGGCAGATGCGGGCAGCAGCAACCTGCTCTGCCTCACTGCTAAAGTAGCGGTGGACGGATTATAATGGAGCCCTATGGAAATTCCGGTCATCGCTGTATCAGAAGTTCCATAGGGCTCCATTATAATTCCATTGACTGCTATTTTAGCAGTGAGACAGAGATGAAGAGGCAGAGTGGGCATATAAAAATACTATATATATAGGTCTAAGGATAATTTTTAGAGAACATTATATATCTGTTGGTTCTGTATGCTTTTCAAGGTCAAAAATAGGATACATTTATACACATACATAAGGTATGGGAAAGTCAACATATTTTAAAGACCCACAATGTCCTTTTGGCCTGACCTGATCTGTTGGGAACATCTTCTGGCATAACTTTTTTTGCAGTCGATCTTTTGTATATTACATGTATTCTTCCTTCTTCTTCCTCTTTTTGTTTGCCTTTCTCTAAAGGTTCAATAAAAAATTCATCCTCTGTTGTGCGTATCATTCCAGCCTAGGGGGGAAAAAAACAATAATTTAGTATACTTTTATCTCTGTACATATATGAATGTAGGTCAAAACACTGACACATTTTATCCACTCAACTGAATTATTTAATATCCAAGTCTCAGCAGATAGAAAAAAAATGCAGTGCGGCACTCACCGCAACACTTTAAAAGGCAGACTTTATACAGTCACAATTACAGATGCAGACAAACAAAAGGCGACAAGTGTTTCAAGCTCTTGTGCGCTTCCTCCAGGCCCTTCCTCCTGTCCTTGCCTTTTGTTTGACTGCATCTAAAGACTGGGACTTTGACTACACGACTGGGACTTGATTACTTAAGTGCTGAGTAGGGATGGTCCGAACCTGCCGAGGTTCGGGTTCATAAGAACCCAGACTTTTGGCAATGATTCCGGCTGTCTTAAACCTCCGTGGAGAGGGTGGATAAAGCAGGAGGACCGCCTGGAAAACTGGGATACAGCCTATGGCTGTGGCTGTATCCCGGTTTTCCAGGCGGTCCTCCCGCTGTATCCATAAGACAGCGCGAATCATTGCTGAGAGTCCAGGTTCGTACAAACCCGGACCTCGGCAGGTTCGGACCATCCCTAGTGCTAAGCACTACGACCCAAGAATAGGTGTCTGATTACCCTTGGCATGTTTCCCTTCCAGTAATCTGCATGTGTGTGAATAGTGCCAAGGTTGTTGTTTATCACTTCTATTTTTAATTATTTACTATGCCTAGACATTTCAGGCGTGGATTTATTAAGGTCTGCCAAAGGTGGCAAAAGTTTGGAAAAATCCCTGAGGTTTGTACAACATTTAGAAGACTTTTGCAGTCTCTGTGCCCTCGAGAAGTGGGAGTGGCTTGATGTACATGGTGTGGCATCACACAAAGTACACTGAATTTACTACAATTTAATTACTACAATGTAAAGTACAGGGGAGCATGCTTGATGGCACAGGACCATGGTGGACAGGTGGAGACACAAGGCTGAAACGCCATACTGTATTTTTTATTATGAATTTTCTATGGTGGTGATAAGGAAGGGGGTTGACAGTATCACTTCAATACAACTGCAGTTGAAATCTATTCCAGCTCCGTTCTGGTGTACATTTTTGATACTGTAATGTGGCTGAGGCTGCCTCAGATGCACTTAGATGTTTGTCGGTGCAAGAGTACACTGGCGGGTATTTACTTAAGACTGGTGTACAAAATGCCAGTCTTAAAGGCCCTATTACACAAAGCGATTATCAACCGATATCGGCTGTTACAGGCGATAATCATCTTGTCTAGAAGACAACGATCAGCCGAAATGCACAATGTCGGCTGATCGTTGTCTTTCAACATGTTGAGAACTCAACCATCACAATAGCAGCGATATGCTGCCGTCTCTCCGTGTAGTAGGACCGGCGGCAGCAGACCACCGCTATCTTCCCCACGACCCCCCGACTCTTACCCACTCGCCGCGTGTAATAGCGCTGGCAGCAAGCGGGGAACGAGGAGCAAGCGCCCCATGTAATAGGGGCTTTAGTAAATATCCACCCCCACACCCATGACATTATACTTGTTGCTTTGTTTAAAGCTCCAGTCTTTCTCCAATGTATTCTCAAAACCATGTAATCAATAACTAGAGATGAGTGCAACGCAAATCATAGACTGTATCCATGTTTTCCTGGACTCCCTAGAGCTGCATACAACTTTTTAGCCACCGGTAATCAAATGCCAAGAGAGTTGCGCTCATCTCTATCAATAACCTTTCCAAACAGCCTATTATAAAAGGTGTTAGATAAATACTATTTAATATTTTAATAAATACCCCCAATAGGTCACTTGATTTTCTTACCACCTTCCTTGAGCACTATCAAGATCTAGGTTTGCCATAGCGTTGACTTCCCTGCCAGACCACATGTTTCGCCTTGTTCAGTCTCAAAGTTTCTTTCAGGTAAAGCAGCACAAATGTATGACTAAGCCTTCGTTGAAATAATAAAGTCATCTGTTTCCATCATTTACTCCATTTTATGGGTAGCGCATTTCTCAAATGTTATGTAACTAGTATAACTGTGGCTACTACAGCCTTCTTCTCTTCTTTAGTAGTGCCAGGGCCTGAAATAACTGAACCTTACAGGCTCTATTCTGGAAGAAGTCACCGTATCGTGGTCTTGCTTCTGTTCCTATACAGCTATATTAGAATGGCAGGATGCCAGTGTATGCCAACACATTTTGTGCCATATTTAAACCAATTACTAATATTAACCATTACCAGGAGATGCCATATTACAGAATAGATGTCTTACCAGTTGGCACATTCGAACCATTATCTGCAAAAGCCATTTTTATTGTTTAGACCTTAATAGGAGAACATGAGGATAACGCAGTTCACACCAAAGGAAAGAATTATATTCTTTCTGCAACATGTATCTCTTACATTAGTCAATGCCAGGGAAAGAGAAGTTTTGGCATCCTCACTCAGCATGAAACTATAATATTCCAGTGTGCTTAAAGGGCACCAACGTTATAACTTTCAAAACCTAACAGTAGATGTGAAATAAAGCAAGTTTACAATTTACATTCATTATGTATTTTTTTTTATTTTTTATCATGGAAAACATGGGACTTCCTGTGTTGTGACTCTTTTTTTTTTTTAAAAGAGTCTAAACACAGGAAGTCCCGTGTTTCCCAGGTCATCTGTGCACTCACAGAGAAGGCAGAAGGCATGTGTTTGGTCTGTTCTTTCAACCAGCACAAGACTGGACCTGGATTTCAGATAAGTTTAGCTTTGTTTTAACTGGTGTCAGAAAGTTATACAACTTTTTATTTACTTCTATTAAAAAATCTCAAGCCTTTCAGTACTTATCAGCTGCTGTATATCCTGCAGGAAGTGGTGTATTCTTTCCAGTCTGAGACAGTGCTCTTTGCTGCCACCTCTGTCCATGTCAGGAAGTGTCCAGGGCACGACTGGGATTATCTATGAGGATTTGCTACTGCTCTGGTCAGTTCCTGTCACGGACAGAGGTGCCAGCAGAGAGCACTATGTCAGACTGCAAAGAAAACACTGCTTTCGGCAGGAAATACAGCAGCTGATAAGTACTGGAAAACTTTGAGATATTTAAACAGAAGTAATTTACAAATCTGCATAACTTTCTGGCATCAGTAGATTTTAAAACATTTTTTTTCAGATCATAGTGTTACCAGCAATTAATTCCATATATCTTTAGTTCTGAAAACTACTAAAAACACTTGCTTCATAGTAATCTATACTGTAATCTGAAAGCAGCAGACTTTAGTATAAACAGTAGTAATGGGCAAACTTTCTGAACGTTTGGGTTTGGCCAAAGTTGGATGGAGCCCCAGGTAGTCCTGGAAATCACGGTCACAGCCATAGGCCATAGGTTATATCCATGGTTTTCTGAGAGGCCTAGGGCAGCATCCAACTTCCCCAGTCGCCGGGAGTCAAATGCAGAGCGCTCAACTGTGGCCAAAGGTTCGGCAAGTTCGCTCTTCCCTATTCAGCAGTCTTTATACTAGCTATAAAAAAACAAGTATTCAGGAAGGCCCAAAGCTTTTCTATACAATTTCCAACATTCTCCAACTAAACAAAGTAACTGTAAAAATTGTACGGACATAGCAACTGATCTGTGCTTTGACAACCCCCACATCTGGAATATAAAATGTAAAAGAAGTACTATCTTCACGCATCGGAGCATCTAAACAAGGCAGAATTTATTTTACATCTACTTACTATTATTTTCATTATTCTTTCTGTCGGTTTACACAGACAGGTCATCAGGTTACATGGTTCTTTATGTATACATGTAAAACCAGTATCATGCTTTCTTAGGTGCAATATATAGAGTCGCATATAATAAATGTGGCTAAAAAATCAACTACATTTAAACCATGCCCTCTTTTAGGAAAGGATTTACAAAAGTGACTAAAGAAGCAGAAAAAATTTTGACCAAAATTACCATTGTGCAAAATTCTGCATCTTTTTTTGTTAGTAGCAGAAAGCAGCAAGCCTTAATAAATCCCCCCAATATGTTTCTAAAACTGCCTATATCCATATAAGTTTGCCCTGTTACTACCAGCATTCCACTATTTTTCACTATTAGGCTATGTTCTAAGGCTGTGTTCACACAACATACAACACTGTCCTTTGCATAGCATTACACCGCCAGACGCCAGGCCAATATTATTTTTTTTTACAATTGAATTGAGGGCACCGTTGAGTGTGCCCGAAAATCAATTAGCCATTCACTATAATGTAAAGTACGTCTGCCGGCCGTACTTTACATTGTGTGAACAGCTACTGTTTCCGGACTCTGTTTGCTGAACAGGAAATAATAGGCATGTTCATTACTTTAACCTCCATTCTAAAGAACGGACAATAAAATAACGATGTCAGAACACAGCGACCGGCATTGCATTGAATTCAATGCAATTCTGCCCCTGTAGAAAAGAACGGACCCTGACTTCATTCAATCAGCAACAGTTCTTTTAAAAAAACATGGCCTAAAATAAAATTTTCTGTGAGTATATAACTGTAAGAATACGGACATAAGGGGAGATTTATGAAAGGGTATAAATACACACCTGGTGTAAAATGTAAAATGCCCACAGCAACCAATCACAGCTCAGCTTTCAGCTCTGGTAAACTATAAGAGGAGCTGTGATTGGTTGCTGTGGGCAGTTTACACCAGGTATATATTTACACCAACTCATAAATTTACCCCATAATGTATAATAGTAAGGCTATGTTCACACATTCTCAAAATGATGGCTAATTTATTGGACAGCTGTCATTTATTAGCAAATAAGGACCAATATTTTATAAAAACGGCCTCTATTTTGAGGTTGGGTAAGCATATCCTTGTGTGAGCATATCCTAAAATATTTTTTTAAACTTTTGTCTTATTCTTGAGTTTGTCACTTTTATCCACAGTTTTTTTTTTCTTTTGGGAGGGGCAATTCTTTATTTTATTGATTTGTTAGAAAAACAGAAGGAAATTTATCAAGGGCTTTGTGCTAATTTTTAGGTGAATAATTGGATTTTTTTTACCTATTCATGAACAAGTCTTTGACAGGCGAATTTACATAATTCGGGATCTGTGCCCAATTTATCATTTGCAACTTTTTAAAAAGTCGCAAAAACTAGTGCAGGTCTACGTCTGGTCAGTTTGCGAGCTTTTTTGCAACTTTTTACTACATTACTACAATTAACTATGACAGCATATATGGAAAATGTAAAAAGTTCATGCAACAAAAATATATCATAAAAGTAGGGCATTTAAAGTGTACCTATCATTTAAACAAACTTCTGACATGTCAGAAGTGTGTATCAGTGGGGGTCTGGGTGCTGACACCCCTGGGCAGAGGCACTCAGCAGCACACGCTCTGCCTCTTTATCTCTGCCCTAAACCACTAATGCGAGTGGTTAATGGTCATAATGGAAGCCTATGGAACTTGTAGTAGAAGTAATTGCCAGAAATTCATCAGGCTTCCAATATAATTCAGTTTATGACTACTTATAGCAGATATTGCTGTATAAAGCAGAGATCATTGAGCACAGTGAGTACTGCTAATCGCATCTGCCCCTTCGTTCTACCTATCGGCGGGGGGTTTTAGCACCAAAATGGGAGCTGGGCTGAGGTTACATGTCGCAACTAGAGATGAGCGCGACTTGAGCATGCTAGAGAGAGATCACTTGCCAGCCGTAAGCAACCGAATGCCGAGTCGGGATCAGAGCCATTACGGCGCAGCCCCCGGCCGGCACCAGTCACGGAGATCGTTCCTCTGTGAAAACATCACGGAGGAGCGATCTCCCCACTAGACACCAGGGAAGAGCTGTTCTGAAGTCTTCAGATGCAGCTGTTAACTTTGACAGCTGCATCTGAAGACTTAAAGAGTCACTGTCGTATTTTTTTTTTTTGCAGAAATCAATAGTCCAGGCGATTTTAAGAAACTTTGTAATTGGGTTTATTAGCCAAATCTGCCATTATCTGCATGTAAAAAGCCTTTTCCCAGGTCCCCCCCTCCTTCCTCTTTTTCATCCACTCTGAAAAATCTGAAAATTGTGACTTGTTGCATGAGACGTACCCTGTCTGCTCTAGGGAGAGGGGAGGGGGGAGGAGGAAGGAGGGAGTTAGCCGGCAGCAGAAAGCAGATAACAGAGGATTACAGGCACGGAGCTGGGTGACAGCTGTAATCTGAGCTCAGACAGGTCACTGGTGATGGTCAGAACAGATAACGGGTGAGGGATTTGTAGATTAACTCTTTGTTGTCCTGTTTTGGTCTTTTCTTTAGCTCTCTCCATAGGAGAACAATGAAGACAGGGGGGAGAGCTTCAAACTGCTTTTTCATAATAAAAATGCATTTTTCGGATAATAAACCCAATTACAAAGTTTCTTAAAATCGCCTGGACTATTGATTTCTGCAAAAAAAAAAATCACGACAGTGACACTTTAATTAGCGGGCACGGCGATCGGACCGCGGCCCCGGTCTACATGCGGCACCCAGGACCACGGCGGTTAAGAGCAGGGTGGCTTCAGTTAAAAAAAAAAAGTCATTATCCAACCACAGAATGTACTGGCCGGTGAGGCTGGCGACCAACAGCCACAATGGCTGGAGCTGTAAACAAGTCTTGTGGCGGCTTGTGGTCTCTAAGAGGCCATTTATACACACCACACACAGGACAGATCACATTAGTAATGGCGGCCATGAACATCTGTGAGAAAAAACAGTCATCTCCAAGACACAGCAGCCAGTAACCTGTAGTGTTATATGGCCGCCATTCCGATCATACATAGCTCTATTACCCGGCCCACAGAATAATATGGGTTTGTCTGCCGCCTCCTCAGTGACAGATTGTGAGACGGCACAATACGTCTTTTCAGCGTCCTCTCTTAATAAATATACATTTATGAAATTGTTCAAAAGCAAAACTCTCCTCATTGTCCACAGCAACCAATCACAGCTCGTCATTTGTGAAGAGCCGAATACAACAAGAAAGCTGCGCAGTGATTGGTTTATAAGAGCAACAAGCAGAGTTCTCATCCATCTGCCCCAATTTGTTTATTGTAGGTGAAAAATGCAAACTCTCCTTGTTGCCAACAGCAACCAATCACAGCACAGCTTCTGTACTGAGCTTTAAAAAGTAAAAGCCGGGCTCTGATTGGCTATGGAAACAAAGGCAGTTTTATGAATTTCCTGTTTTATATTCAGTCTGTTTCTTCCTGCACAGAAACCAGCACTGAAGATGAAGTGCCATCCACAGAGGGAGAAGAGGTATGATGGCCTCACCAGTGGTGCGCGTGAGGTGGGAAGGGCACTGGGAGGGTCCGCGTTTGGGGGCTGGGGCGGGTCTGGGCTGGGAAGGGTGCCCGGGAGGGTCCGTGTTAGGGGGCTGGGGCAGGTCTTAGTTGATAAGGGCACAGGGAGGATCCGCATTAGGGGGCAGGCCTGGGAAGGGCACCGGGAGGGTCCGCATTATGGGGCTGGGGTGGGCCTGGGCTGGGAAGGGTACCGTGAGGGTCCGCATTAGCGGGCTGGGGTGGGCCTAAGCAGGGAAGGGCGCTGGGAGGGTATGCATTAGGGGGCAGGGAAGGGCAGCAGGAGGGTCTGCATTAGGGGACTGGGGCGGGCCTGGGCTGGGAGGGCACTGGGAGGGTCCACATTAGGGGGCTGGGGTGGGCCTGGGCTGGGAAGGGTGCTGGGAGGGTCCACTTTAGTGGGCGGGCCTGGGCTGGGAAGGGCGCAGGGAGGTTCCACGTTAGAGGGCTGGAGCGGGCCTGGGTTGGGAAGGGCGCAGGGAGGGTCCGCGTTATTGGGCTGGGGCGGGCCTGGGCTGGGAATGGCGCCAGGAGGGTCTGCGTTAGGGGGCAGGGACAGGGCTGGGCAGGGCGCCGGGAGGGTCCGTGTAAGGGGGCTGGGAAGGATGCTGGGAGGGTCTGCATTAGCAGTCTGGGGCGGGACTAAGCTGTCAAGGGCGCCGGGAGGGTATGCATTGGGGGGCTGGCCTCAGCTGTGAAGGGCACCAGGAGGGTCTGCATTAGGGGGCTGGGGCGGGCCTGGGCTGGGAAGAGTGACGGGAGGGTACACATTAGGGAGCAGGGGAGGGCCTGGGTGGGAAGGGCACAAGGAGGGTCCACGTTAGGGGACGAGTGCGGGCCTGGGCTGGGAAGGGCACTGGAGGGTCCGCGTTAGAGTGTTGGGGCGGGTCTGGGCTGGGAAGGGCCCTGAGAGTCCGCATTAGGGGGCTGGGGTGGGCCTGGGCTGGGAAGGGCGCAGGGAGGGTCCATTTTAAGGCGCTGGGCGGGCCTGGGCTGGAAAGGGCGCTGGGAAGGGCCCGAGTTAGGCGGTTGGGGTGGATCTGGGCTTAAAAGGGCGCCGCCGGGGGTCCACATTATAGCAAAGGACAGGTAAATTAAGGGTTGGGATGGGTAATCGGGTTAGGGTGGAGGGGCTCCCTCATGGTGCCTTCACCTTGACGTGGTGAGGGAGCTTGCATGCCTTGGTGATCCAATGAGCTAAGCTGGTGGGAGTAATACTCCTGGTGGGGTCACCCGTGCCAGACAGGTCAGTGGGGAGAGGACAGACTAAGCAAGGCACCCAGAAGAAAGAGCTGGTATCCTAGAAGTTGGACATATACTATCAACAATATATCTAGCACTCTCACTACATATATCAGTCAGCAGGACACACCACGCACATTGCTTCTCTAATCTGCTTTTGTTGTTGACTGATGAACCTTGTAACAGGCAAGCAGGGTATGGCAGGACCCCTGTAACTAAGATTCCTGTCCACCACTAGGCTTTGTCTGCATTCCTGCTAAGCCTCAAACATTCTTTAAGCCCCACGCCCCCACTCTACCACCCACCTACCCACCTTTGCATTAAGTCCTTGAGTTTTGAACTGAATTGCTCTTCTGACTGTCACCCCTGCCTTGACCAGTACTTATAAGGAGTCTCCTTTTCCTCCAAGGTACGACCTGAAGCAACCATGAAAACGTTGGGCCTGCTAAGAACTATTAGATGAAGGATATGGGGCTGGCTGGATACAGGGCTCCAATGTGACGGCTGGTTCCTCTGCTGCACAGTGCTGTCTGAACTTTAGAGTTTCTATAACTATGCCTTACTATGTTGTGGAGTACAGAGAGGTTGCTGTGCTGGGAAAAACCATCAAGTGGCCCACTTAGTATACCAGCCCATCTGGCCTTTGACCAACTTCCCAGATGGGCAATCCGGCCCTGATAAAAAAAAACAGTAGTATAGAAAAATACCTAAAAAAGATAGCTAAAGCATATTGCGCCAAAATATTGCTATTTTACCACAAAATTGTGAATTTGTGACAAAACAGCACTAATTGATGCTAATTAAACGGGCAATAAATGCTATGTGTGAACACAGCCTCAACGAGACATTTTACAAAATAGAGACGCAAAAGATAAGGCTGGGTGACACCATTGGATTTGTATAATCTATGATGGCACTGCCACTTTACATGGGGTACCTATCTTAAATAGTACTCCTTATCATCTCTTTTTTATCAATAACTTCCATTTATAAATTTATCATTGTGAGTAATGCTTCTTAATGATGTCTGTGTCTTGATCCATTATTATTATTATATGAATCTGTAATCGGATTATCAGTTATGTATTAGCCACCCTCCTTTATAATACAGTCATCCAGGATGCACCTACCTCTCTTGTCTGAAAAGACTGGAAATGTTTTCAGGATTTTTCCTCTCATCCACTCCTATTCGCTCCCTTTTCATAACTCCCTCCTTTTTTTTTTCTCTTGGACAATTGCAGGTGGTTGACAGAGCCCTAGCCTGCCATTACTTAAATAGAAGCCCCACTGAAAAGGATCAAGAGCTCTGTGTTTCATCAATTTAATATCCCTGCATTAACGCCAGCCAAGCAGACATAGAGCCGATGCCAAGAGAAACATATGGGACTCAGCTGAAGGGGGGCCAGTTTTTAGAGACAGCTCTGTAGTCTAAACTTCTTAAGGAGTCGGTATAAGCGTGCTTTCATTCAAAAGGTGCTGCTTCGTCTAAAAACACAGATTCAGCTCAAACACTGCTACCTTTCACCCTCCCTGTTAGCTTAAGGTGTATTTAGTTCAATGGTTGTGTGATGCCTGCGTCACAGATACCTGCTGCTTGTATTTTTTTCTTTTCCACTTTTTTTAACCTTGCGAGAAAAAGAGACAACATAAATAAAACATGGAAAATCTCACTCCTATGCTCTATCAATACCAATAAAGTGGTTGACTACTTTAGATTACAACTTTGCAAATACATTGTGCTTATGGAAAAGGGCCTGTTCTAATTTTTTTCCTGGGACCGGGGGAGGAGGTGGCTGAGGGAAACAACGTCCACTCACCTCCCCAGTTCCAGTGGCGGGTCCCGCATTGCAGCGCTCCGGTCCCCGGTTCCCAGCCGCTTTCTGGTGTCTGATGCGGGCCCGAGACATGACGTCTCAGGTCCGCTCAGCCAGTCAGTGACGGAGGCGGGATCCGTTTTCAAGACATATCGTCTCGGGCACGCGTCAGACGCCAGGAAGCGGCGGGGAACCGGGGACTGGAGCACCATGATGCGGGACCCGCTGCTGGAATCGGGGAGGTCGTTTCCCTCAGCCACCTCCTCCCCGGTCCCAGGAAAGAAATGCCCCCCGCTGGAGTACCCCTTTAAACTGAGAAGAGGGCATACTTTCCCAAATGGCAATTAATTGGAGGCAACTAATTCTTCATTTTCCCTAGAAATCAATTTTAAAGGAGTTATTCAGTTTATGGTTTGGTTTTTATTTTAACCAATAGTTGTCACAGTCACGACCTGCACATGGGACCACGGCCGCACTGTTCTGTTGCCCACGGGTGAGGGCACAGCTGCACCCACAGGCCCGACCTCCAGCCCTCTTACTCCACGCTCCTGGCTTGCTTCCTGCATAGCGCTGCTATCTGAAATTAAAAGGGGCCACAGACTTCCTCTATTTAAGCCAGCCTCTTCCTTTAGTTACCAGCCGGTTCTTTAGTGTCTCTAGCCTATTAAGAATGCATTCTTGCCATATTGCAAAGCAGTTCTTCTGCCTAGTTCCTGACTATGTTTCACCTGCTGCCTGTCCTGACCTCTCTGGCTAGTTCCTGACTATGTTTGCCAGCCATCTGCCCAGATCCTACCACTTGTTCCTGACTACAAGTCCATCTCACACATCTGCTCTTCGCTACACCTCGGTCGCATCCTTAAGCAAGTCGCCCTTGGGGTACCAACTTGTGGGTCACCTGCCCCAGTGGAAACCAGCTGCAACTTAGACTCTGCTCCCTGGTGCGGTTTACGTTATCTCTCAGTGGCTCAGTGGATCCACTATCTTAGGTAACTACAATAGCTACTAACCTGTCTGGTCCCATCTGGTTCCATGGTGACTTCTTGTGCAAACTCCAGTTGATGCCCTTGGGGGCCGGGGAGGGGGGGGGGGTGTGTCCAACAGTAAGGGAGTAAACACAAAGGAGGGCCATATATAAGGGGGCTACACAAGGGGGTCATCTATAAGGGGAACTACACAGGGGGGTCATCTATAAGGGACTACATAGAGTGAGGGACCTATAACAGGGACTACACAGAAGGGGGCAATCTATAAGGGGGACTACACAGAGGGAGGGTCATCTATAAGGGGTACATAGAGGGAGGGAACTATAAGGGGGACTACACAGAGGGGGCAATCTATAAGGGGGACTACATAGAGGGGGCAATCTATAAGGCGGTCTACACAGAGGGGGGCTATCTATAAGGGGCACTACACAAAAGGGAGACTAAACAGAGGGGGGCATCTATAGGGGAACCTGCTGTTTTACCGTAGCCAAATGATTGGCTCAAAAAAAGACTCTGCTAATGCTTTCTTGCCCAAGGGCCCATACAGACCTGGAGCCAACCCTGTCAGGCAGCAAGGTGAACGTTCATTTCTTAATGAAGTGTTAAAAACAGGAAAGTCACAAAGTGTAAGAGTATAATGGGTACTATCAAATTGTTATCAGTACATGATTGGCCTTAAATATCTGCACAAAGTTTTGTGGGGTGATCAGTAACTATCAAAAGTTGTTCAAAGACAACCACTGATCTAACACCATCTTCATCGACCCCTAAGGCTTACTGAAGCACATGGGGAACAGAGGCCAGACCATCTGATCTGATCCCACAGGAGAGCTCCTATAGCACAAACTGTTAAAATGTTAACGTTGACTGACAGAGAAGCATCAGTGCACAAAGTGCAGTGTAGTTTGCTGTATATAGCCACAAGCCATTCAGAGTGTCCATGCTGACACCTGTCCACTAATAAAGGGGTCATGCATTGTAATGGTGCAATAAAAAAGGTGGCCTAGACTGTTAAAACGCTGTTCCTTTTACATCATGTAAAAGGTTGAGTGAGTGCCCCTCACTTTTCTCAGGAAGAGATGGCACCATGAAGCTATACGGGAAGCAGCCAAGTCACAGTGAGCAATGTGACGCTCTGGGTAATGTTCTGCTGGGAGTCCTGACATTCATGTGGATATTACCATGACAAGTCCTGACTACCTAAACCTTGCTGTGCACTACTTCATGGCAACAGTATTCCATAATAGCAGTGGGCTCTTTCAGCAGGACAATGCACCCTTCCACCCTGAAACAATTGTTCAGTAATTGACTAAGAAATAAAAATAGTTCAAGGTATTAAGGGGTTATCCAGCGCTACAAAAACATGGCCACTTTTCTCCCTACTGTTGTGGTGCGGTTTGCAATTAAGCTCCATTTACTTCAATGGAACTGAGTTTCAAAACCCCACCCAATCTGGAGACAACAGTAGGGGGAAAGTGGCCATGTTTTTGTAGCGCTGGATAACCCCTTTAACTGTGCATTTAAAGTCCCCAGATCACAATCTGATGCATTTGTGTGCATCCGTTGTGATCCATTTTTCCATTGACTTCCATTATAAAAATAAAAAGTATCAAAACTGATGTTTTTTTAACGTACACAAAAACATAGTCAACCTCATTTTTGTGTCCGTTTTTTTGCAAATGCAAAAACGCAGTGTGAACCCAGCCTAACTGCATTTCCTAGTGATATGCCATCACTTTATGAGATGGAAATACCCCTTTAAATGAACTGTTGTTAAAGTTGTCTACAGGAAGGACAACTTCAAAGGGCTTGTATAGTCTATTCCTTGAAGGTCACAGTTGTTTTAGCAGCAGAAGAGGATCTACCCAATGGTAAGCAGGTGGTTTGAATGTTCTGATTTATCGGCGTATATATATATATATATATATATATATATATATATTATGAAGAGTAAGACATGCATCTTTGGTTACTGTAACATGGAAGAGCTGTAGCCAGCTGTTTTATTGCTCTCTCAGCTTCTCATGTGACCTCTTCCAGTCACCGTCTTAAAAAAGTCAAATCAAATGCAAAGAAGAAGTCAGATGGTCATCAGCAGTTACTGGGAAATGGTATATGCTTAGTCTCTTTTCCTAGAATAAAGCAGTGGAAATGTCCATACTTTGTGTTCATTCACAGAGTACATTCTCTTTCCAGAACTTCTCAAACTGTTCAGACACTAAAAGACTTCTTTATAAGCAATGTTTGAGTCACTCATTGAGAGCAGAGAATCATTCCAATGTGCTTCATCTTCTTTCATTATTGGAATTAAAATCCAGCTGCAGTCAAATTCAAGATAATCAGACGTCTAGGATTGTCACATTTTATCGTTTAACGATTTTGAGGCACCGATTTGGTTTTTATAACAATCAGAGTTTAGACGGAAAGATAAATCGTTTGAAAAATCATTTTTGCGATCGTTTTGAGATCGCTTAAGCCCATCTCACACATAGGGTGAATCTTTGAAAGACTGTTTAGACGAAGCGATCTGTAAATTTTCAGCAAACGACCAACGGCGGTTTGAGAACATGTTGAAATATCACGATGAACAATTTCTTGATCGTTCGCTGTGTTTACACCAGATGATTATCGCTCAAATGCGTTCACCGATAATCGCTTCGTCTAACCGTTAGACATTTAGACTTCAGAATCTGACTATAATATGACTAAAAAGACTATAGAAACCTGCAATAAAAGGGAGATTACTAGGTCAAAAAAAGAAACAACAAACCAATAAGATGTCAGAAAGACAAATCGCTAGTAATTCGTATTAGGTACAAGGTCTAATTATTCTTGTAGGATTTTAACTACACTTTGACACCTCGGCAGAAATACCAGAGGATCTCTGACAACAGATACAAAGCTGAGTGAAAAGCTGCCTGACACTGATATAGGAAACAGAAAGGTCATAAGGTCAAGAAAGGCTGACGTGGAGCAAATGGGAAGACAAAGCCGAGGGTCAGGGCAGTCAAAGTTCAGGCATAGTTAAGCTCAAATCAGGTCAAGTGCCAGAACCATAAAATCAGGTCCCTTCTCCCAGCCTTCCAATCATTTCGCCTAGTTTTTTCTAGATCTACATAGAGTGGTGAACAAGTCAGTAGCAAGGTGCTACATTTTTTGCAAGTCATCTCCTTGGTAAAGGAGAAGTTCGGCAAAATTTTTTATTAAAGTATTGTATTGCCCCCCAAAAGTTATACTAATCACCAATATACACTTATTACGGGAAATGCTTAGAAAAGTGCTTTTTTCCCTGCACTTACTACTGCATCAAGGCTTCACTTCCTGGATAACATGGTAATGTCACTTCCTGGATAACATGGTGATGTCACGACCCGACTCCCAGAGCTGTGCGGGCTGTGTCTGCTGGAGAGGATGATGGCAGAGGGATGCTCAGTGTCCTTCCAGTGCCCTGTGTCCCTGTGACAACTTGTTGAAAGATCACAATGAACGATTTATCGTTCGTCACTTGATCGTTCGCTGTGTTTACACAAGCCGATTATCGCTCAAATGCGATCGTTATCGTGAAAATTCGAAGGATAATCGTTCCGTGTAAAAGGACCATTAGACCATTATGCAGGTTGCCCCAGGTGCCCAGCTCTCACAGTATGTCAGTAGAACTATAAGTAGAGACAATGTTGCAAAATTACCAAACAGTAATGCTATCACAAGTCCGGAGAATTACAATACAGCCATGCTAGCCGAAAATAGTCTGCACTAAAATAAAAACTTCATGTAATAGTCCTACAGTAAAAGGTGGTTCAAACAATAATTCCATATAAATGTTTTAATAGTAATGCCACATACAAAAACGCCTGTTCAAGTAGTTGTTCTACAAATACACAAAAAAAAAAACACACCAAGAAGAAGTTGTTGGTATGGCATAGAGAGGAGCAAACTTGGGAGCAAAAGCTATGTTTACACACACATTGTTGCAGGCCATGCAGCAGGCGCAAAAATCTACACCTGCTCCGGAGGAGGTGTAGTTTTCTTCAATGATTTACGCCTGGAAACAAGTGTAAATCACAACAAATCAGGCGTGGCCTCCTCCCTGCCTTGCCACCCGGACGTTTGTGCAAAAATCTGCACCTTTTTTGTGGCGTATATCGGGGCATATTTGATAATTGTGTTTATATTACTATTTCTGCAGGTTGACGGCAAAACTATGCTGGAATGCATCTATACTGCTGCAAAACTTTATATGACTACAGCCAATACTAAACATAAAAGAAAAGAGTAAATTGTGAAAGTAAATAAATCTGTACAATACAATCTGTTACAATAACCATCTCTAAGGCTCTACAACTTACAAGAAGGCTCTTCCTGCCAGCATAGGAAGTCACAAAACATCTCAGAAGAACATACAAAGAACTGCAGGACTCCATAACCTCACTTAGGCCTTACTTATATGTCCTACAAAGTTGTCTGTTATTGCGTATCTGTTATTACAGATCAACTTAGTGCCCATTGTGCTATTGTGTTATTCACACAATCTGCTTTTTCACGGATATGCAATCCGTTCTGTGATAAAATAGGTGATGTCCTAGTGCAGATCGAGATTAGTCAATAGTCTATGGGTTCCGTGTTTTTCTCGGACACCACAGATGTCATATCCATGACATACGTGAAAAAGACAGATCAAATCTAAGCAATCTAATTAATTTTATTTCATTTTTTTTACCAGTTCAGCATTTTCGGGGACGCGAATGCACAATGGATGCACGGATTTTCACAGATTACAGACTAAAAATAACGAACCTATATGCAGACTTGAAAAATCCCTGTGTGAATAAGGCCTTAGTGCAATTGTTCATAAGTCCACAATAAAAAGAGCATGGATAAATACTGGTTTCAGTAGAGGTAGCCACACCAAATGTTTAAAGCCTAAGGGCCCTATTACACGGGGCGATAATCGTGTGAAAAAACGTTATATCATATGAATAATATTCACCTGATGAAGTAGATCTCAGCCTTCAAAATGCATCGGGACAGATTTATCAAGCTGCCTGTTTTTCCCTCAACAACCAATCACAGCTGAGGTTTTGTAGCTTAACGGGTTCTGATCAAATAAAACCTGAGCTGTGATTGGTTGTCGTGAGAGAAAAACAGTGAGTTTCAGGCAGCTGGATAAGTCTGGGCCTTTGTTGTTTTATTTAGACTCCTTTCATACATTAGTATTATAGTGTCCGTGATTACGGATGGATAATTGTGGACAGTACAGAACCCATTGATTTCAATGGACCTCTTTATAGATACACAGTTATTTCGATCTAGAGTTATGCACATGCGTACAGATTATCAGGCGCAAAGCGTCATGTTCGTACGAACACGGGAACATCTACGAACATCTTTGCTCATCACTAGTGGGGAACCTTGGCTCTCCAGCTGCAAAGCTACAATTCCCATCATGCCTGGACAGCCAAAGCTAAAGGCAATCGAAGGAACTTTCTGACAGCAAGTGTCTCCTTTTTCCAAGTGAATCTTATTGAGGAATTTATTTAAGGGTGAAGGACCCCTTTCACACCACACTCTTTTCTTTTTGTATGTTCTTTTAAAACATTGTTCTGAAGCCCTGATGGTCTGGTCTATGTGCTAAATGTACACTTTGCAACACTTTGCCGATCAGTGATAAGCAATTGCAATGACCTGAAATCGTTCACCGTAACACACAGAATGAGAGTTGCCAGTTCCGATTGTAATAATGATCGTTATTCCGATTATTTATGCTGCGTTTACACGGAACGATTAGCATTCGACTTTGCAAGATAACGATCGAATTTAAAGGATAATCGTACGTGTAAACGCAGCGAACGATCAAACAACGAGCGAGAAATCGTTCATTTTGATCTTACATGTTCTTAAATCGTTGTTCGCAAAAAATTCGCAGATCGTTCCGTGTAAACAGTCGTTCACCGATTTAACCTATGTAGAAGATAGGCTTAAGCGATCGCAAAATGATTTTTCCGTACGATATATCATTCCGTCTACACGCTGATCGTTGTAAAAAAAAATCATTACTTCGAAATCGTTAATCGTACGATCGGGCGAATTATCGCTCCGTGTAAACACAGCATTACTCCTTCTGATTTCAGCAAGATTAGTGAACCATTAGGGATTGAAATTAAATAATACATACCTAGGTTGTAATGCAAGACAAACATTCAAAACATGAAAGCAAATTTTACGTCTGAAAAATACAAGAAGAAAAAACTAAACAAATGAAAATTATGAATCTGCTCAAATAAGTCCTAACTTGAACTCAACAGGGATGCTCTGTCAGGTCCTGAAACATAAAACCTCCTAATATATCTGTCTGACAGTATTTCTGCAAAGAGGAGAGGGCTAACATCCGTAACTGTGACTAATATCTAGGTATACGGAGAGGGTAGTAAAGACTACGGCTCCAATGTGGCTTTCGGTTGGTATGAGTTGCTGTACAATCACAGCATTACCATGACTTGGACACAATGGGGGAGATTTATCAAACATGGTGTAAAGTGAAACTGGCTCAGTTGCCCCTAGCAACCAATCAGATTCCACCTTTCATTTTCCAAAGAGTCTGTGAGGAATGAAAGGTGGACTCTGATTGGTTGCTAGGGGCAACTGAGCCAGTTTCACTTTACACCATGTTTGATAAATCTCCCCCAATGTTTATACATGAGAGACAACATCAGTAGTGACTTGCAAAAGTAAATCTCTACCAGATATGTGTAGTATTCTTACAATTCAACAATACAACTGTAATGGCATCACAAGGCCAGTAAAATACACAACCAAAAGCATCTTACATGGGACTGCTAGGATTCCCTGTAGTCTTAAACAGGGGTCCAGAGTCTCCCATTGGAATGGAGTGCCACTAATACACACAGTCTATGGTACAATCTGAGATCCGGTGTACAGTACTTGACTATCAGTCCCATAGATGGCAAATGGAGCAGGACCTGAAATCGTTCACCAAAATAGATGGAACGATAGTTGTTAGTTACAATCAATATTGCGGTTATCCAATCCTCAGTTATTGTTACACCTACCAGGTGACCAAACGATGCGTCCATACACCGAAAGATTAGCGAACAATTAATAATGATTTTAGGTTCAGCTTAAAAGATGCGATCGACGACACAAGGACGACTTCTTGTTAGTTGTTTGACATACGTTCACACATACAGGATCTGCAGCAGATTTGATTATGCAGATTTGAAGCTGCAGATTCAAAGCAAATGAATTCTGGGCCATCAAATCTGCTGCAGATCCTGTACGTGTGAACGCACCCTTTAAGAACGATTTTTCACCCCGTGTAATAGGGCCCTTAATCTTAGGGGCTACAGACAGAGCTCTGCCATCATACACTTATCCCCTACATCTTTCCCCCTCTCTTGTGGTGTGTAGATCGGGGATAAATGTTGTTGGTGGGACAACCCCTGTAAAGAAATGAGTGATGGATACAAACACTCTTTTACTGTTCTCTACCTATAAATCATCATGACAGTACTTTTGAAAATCCAGTAAGGACCCCTAATTGTTTTACAATGTGTATTATTCTATTGATCGTGCTACAACTTACAACCTTTAACTGCCTAAAGAATCACTGTTTTTGTGCATAGTGTTTGCGCGACAAGTCCTGCAGTATGCTGGTGACTGTCTGATTTCAAGAGAAGTCAATCCAATTACAAACTATACTCTTTTAAACCTTAAAGGGAATCTATCACCCTGGCTTCCGTGGTGAAGCTCGCCCGACCCCCCGGTGGAGCCCCTTATACTTACCCCTTCCTCAAAGTCCCGGACCCTGTCCCGTTGCCGAGAAATCCCCGTCAGAAGCGGTGTGCGTGCTCACCAGAGATGAGTTCGACGCCCATAGAGAATGCCAAGGGGCTCCACCGGGGGGTCGGGCGAGCTTCACCCCGGGTGACAGGTCTCCTTTAAGGGCTTATGTTAACCATTACAGGTCTACAAGGGACAGTGTCAAAAACTTCTAAAAAGTCAAAAAGTCCTAGTTTCAGAAAATTATGTTTATTTGGTACGTCCAATAGCACTAAGAATTATTAAAATAATTTTCCGTCACACAGTTTTCCTCACTGGTCTCTACTTACCTGGAGAAGCTCTACAACCCTATTTTAAAGTATGCACCACATGTACATTGTGCCAGTTCTTCAGCACTATTCCAGTCAACTGAAAAGAGTACAGAATTAACTCAACTACCTTCTTTAACAAGGCTTGGGTGTAATTAAAGGGGTTATCCAGTGCTACAAAAACATGGCCACCTTCTTTCAGAGACAGCACCGCTCTTGTCTCCAGTTCAGATGCGGTTTGCAATTCAGCTCCATTCATTTCAATGGAACTGAGTAAAAAAAAAACCTGCCCAAGCTGGAGACAAGGCTATCAGGCTATCTCTGGAAGAAAGTGGCCATGTTTTTGTAGTGCTGGATAACCCCTTTAAGGGAGAAGTCCGGTGAAAATAAGAAAAGATCCAGTGCAGACAGGGGATGGGGGAACCTAATAAAGATGGTATATTTACCCATCCCTGTGCCCCCGCAGCAATGCATTACCAGCCACTCCCGGACCCCACCAGTGCCCTGCAGCTCCTGCTGCTGAAACATCAAGACCCAGCTAATGGATTGCCCGCTCAGCCAGTCAGTGACTAGGATGGGACACCGCTGAACAACTGACTGGCTGAGCAGGCAATCCAGCAGCTGGGTTGGGTACTTTCCCCCCCAAGTCATGATGCAGCAGGAAGCCAGTGGAAAATGAGAGAGCTGGTGATGCAGCACTGCGGAGGCACGGGGACAGGTAAGTATACACTCTTTATTGTGTCCCCCACTCACCAACTGCCTGCATGGAATTTTTTTATTTTCGCCAGACTTCTCCTTTAATCTGGTCCCAGAGCCTTGCTCAGGTATTACCAGCACTGGCACCATCTACCTCAGATCTAACCTCTTTTTTATGTATACAGAGCTAAAGTATTCAGTAGCTCTGTCTTCTCTAGATTCCCAATGAACAAGTCCCATTACCATTATTTAGGATTCCTACATGCTCTGGATTGATTTTTTTTTTGGTGGATTTGTTTTGCTTTTATTGGCAACTGCCAACAGGGATGCATAGTATATACTGAATCTGTGTTTCAATGTTATACTTGCCACTGCTTTCCTTTAGTCTTCTTCACTCAAAAGGTACTTCCAGGTTCACAATGTCCCTATGCCAATCGTTTAAAGACTAACTAAAGTAAGACTTTTCACCATTTTAATACGACATTACGATATAACTACTTGTACAATAGAGTAACATGTTCCATATTTTTTGTCTTGGGTGCTGTAAGTAATGGGATCTCCTGTTTAAACAACTAGAATGATTTCAGGGCTAGAAATTCCCATGCTATACTGGCTCAAGGTCAGAAAATCAAGTCCCTAAACTAATTTCTCACATCCCAGTCATGCTCCCATGCCCTCAAGCATCTAAGGTTTCACCTAAAAGAGAACGGTAGCTGCAAATTTAACCCCTTTTCCCTTGAGATATTGTTTACTACTGTGCCCCGTGTCCCTCGTCTTTCACTCTACCATTGCTGTAGATAAAAAGATCTTATGAAAAACAGATCTTAATGGGTAGTGGAAGGAATTTCCAGGGCATGGGTCATGTCTACTTCACAGAGTGATGTGGTCTTCATTACTGTTACACAAAACAGCCATAAATACAGAATTGAGCTAGCACATTTCACACCCTACTATAGGGATATCCCTCATCCCTGGGCATGAATGTTAAATACCAAAGAAAAACAGGTCTAAAATGGTACCTCCCGATACATCAGGTACACAAACGTAAGAACGGTACTTTATATTGCGCCTTAAACTGCTACTTGTCCTGGGCTGTGAGGAGCACACATGGACACTGAACAGTAAATTTCCTTCTTTCCTCCTCTAAGGGCACAGGGAAATACTGTAGATTTACAGAAGTAAACAGGTACTGAAATAGTCAATCTCTTCACAGGTTAATCCTTGTAACCTGAATCAAAGTTCTTATTGACTGTGGAGCTTACAGCGAATTTGAAAGTGCATTCTGAAGGAACTATGTACAGAGGACATATTCAGTAATGACTTTTTGATGTAGTGTGTTTATTCAGTGCAGTAGTACTGTATCTGAAATCGGAGCTGCATGGTCTGGAGGTGCATGAGGGGAGCAGAGTAACAGGAGTGCAATCACTCAAGAGTGCAAGTGCTCGAAAAGCGATGACAAGTAGGCATTCAGAGGGTGGTGGCAACTACAAAGCAAAGGTTTAGCAATATGATTATACATACATACAGCATATGGTGCATCTGCTTTGACTATTTACAGCCTCGATCTGATCTCTATGAATTATATGGTGGGCAAACTGGAACTCTTCAGTTTTAACACAGTATAAAAAGGATGGTGTTAAATTTTGTTATCGGTAATGATCTGGAGATATACTAGTGCTGGATTGGTAACGGTCATAGAAAGTAATTTATACTGGTCATACAATGACCTATTTTATTGGGCCAAATCATTTGGGCACCAAAAAAAACAATGTTGCCTCTGGAATATCTTTAAAGACAATTACAGAGCTGTTGTACAGATGAGAGTTTTTAACATCTTAAGGAAATGAGTACAGTTATACCTTGGTTTAAGAGTAGCTTGGACTGAGAGCATTTTGCAATAAGAGCTCACAGTTTTTCAAAATTGTGACTTGGTTTAAGAGCATTGCTTTGGTTTTACGTTCCCTATACTGGGTGGGACGGGGAGTGGGGGAGGGGCATGGTCTGCATAGCGGGGTCTACAGCACTGTACTTTGAACCAGGAATTCTCCCTCACCTTCCAAATCATGGTAGATCCACTTCAGGCTGGGGCTTGTATCAGGGGACAGGACTGTGGAAGTAATCTCTTCATAGCTGTAACCCCTCTCTCCCCGGACAGAGAGTGCTGCATGTATGTGCCCACATCTGTCCTGCTCATTCCTTCATGTTCCCTGCAGTCTCTGTCCGCCCTTGTGTTTCCCATCCATTCCTGCTATAATGTGCCTGCACTTACACTCAGCCATTCACACTGCTGTATCGAGAGGTTTCTGTCACTGTCCTCCTGCACAGCTCTATGATTCTCACTTCCTGATTGGTCCATGCTGAACACACCCCTTCCCCACTGCTTTCATGTGACCACACAGACCTCTGACAGCAGCCCTGCGTCTCTATTCTAACCTGTTGTACTACGCTACTGCATTATGGGGATCTGCAGTTCCATCCTGTATGTACAAACTGCTGCTGTGTTATCAGGTTTATGCAGTTACTATACATTATACTCCACATGCTGATTGTTATACTGTACAGTAACTTATAATATCACATATTCAGCTGTTTCTCATTGTTTGTTTCATCTGTCCTACTTGTTATTCAGAATAAAAATGATTTTTTTGGGGGTGTGGAACCAGTTGTCTACATTTCAATGATTTCTTTTGGGAAAATATGCCTTGGTTTAAGAGTGGATTTGGATTACAAGCATGGTCCCGGGAACGCATTATGCTCGTAATCCAAGGCACCACTGTATATTCTAATACTGAATGGTAAATCCACAGATACTAATAAACTGAAATAATACAGAATGGAGACGGAAAAATGAAACTACACTATACAACTTAAAATGTTTACTATGTTTAAACACAAAATAAAGGCACATTCAAACGTTCCGTGAATATGCCGGGTGTTCCGCATTCCGCTCCGTAGCACGTTCCATACACTGAATCATGAGGTGTGAATGCCAACTTAGACAAAGATATAGACCCAGCCATAGGCTGTATCCATGTTTTCCAGGCAGCCCTAGGGCTGCATCCATCTTAGGCAGCAACAAGTAATCAAGTGCTGCATGCTCGGGTTCGGATGAACTCCAGCATGCTCGAAATTTGCTCAACTCTACCCATCAAAAATCTATTGGGAAGACAGAAACCACCGTGTCCACACACCTTATGATGATTCCATGGAGAGTTGATGAGGTAGGCACAAATACATTGAAAAACAGAGATTGATCAAATGTTTACAAGGCGTTTTTTCCCTTATAGAAAAATGGCGTTTGTGAAAAAAACATTTAAAATTCATGATGTTTACTTGTCTTCATTTTATCATATCACATCTAATCTTCAGCACCTTGGAGGGCATGTAGAAAATGTTTAAAACCTGTCATTTTAGAAGTGCAATCTGGTGATGCAAGAAAATAAGAACAGACATTGTGTTTTTTTCTAAGATATTAAATAGCCCTGGAAATAATAATAATAATAATATTAATAATAATAATAATAATAATAAAACCTTTTTTTTTTTTTTTTTTTTGTTATTTAGCTGTACGCCCGCCATCTTTCTGAGCTTGCTCCGAACTATGCAAAAAGGTCAGAATGTCTCTCGGCTCGGGAAGTTCGGCTTGCTCATCTCTACATATGACAGTAAACGGCTGTTTATTTTAATGAATGGTAAAACCCAAATGAATGATCAAGTCTAACAAATGTCATCTGTAGCAGCGTCAAATAAATTTCAGATGATCCAGTATCTATCTGCAAAATTCACAATAATTATTTCCAAATGTTTGTGTTTCACAATCCAAAAGATTAATCTTTGTTATTGTCTTGGTTCATGTCCTGGAGAATAACTAGTAATGGCTAGTCCCAAACAGACAATACTCTCACCACCATTATTAAAGGAGAAGTCCCATGAAATTAAAAACAGGCAGGAAGACATGGGGTGCAAGAACATAATAAACAAAGTATACTTACCTATCCTCATGACCCATAGCGCTGCTCCCAGGTTTCTTTTATAGCTAATCCAGCTACAACATCAAGCACCCTGCTGATCGATTGATCGCTCAGCCAATCAAAAACAGGGGCGGGACCACTGACTGGCTGAGCAGGCAATAGATCAGCCGGACCCTGACATTGCAGCTGGAGAAGCCAGATACGTAACGTACCTAGATTCCAGCCGAAAATGACATCAACGCGACCTGGGAGACCGGGTGCAATGCAACGAAGGCACAAGGACTGATGAGTATACTTAGTTGATTCAGTTCCCGCACCCCTGTCTTCCTGTTTTGAATTTCATGGAGCTTCTCTTTCAAAAGGGTATTTCAGTATAATATTTTTAGATGTTTTGTTGATGTTAGTATAAGAATAATAACAAGTGATTGATCACAACTTGGCACTTACCAATTTTTTCTGCTTGTAACACATCAACTTCAAAAACTGACAATTCGCCTGTCATGTAATAAATTCCACCCACTGACAGACGCCACTGTCACAAGATACTCAATGTCATTTATTTCATTTGTCAGTCGTTTTACTATGAGGGCTGGTCAGTATTTATTTATTTTCCTACACACACAACATCGCCTGAAGAATACATTTGTATCCTGGGATTTGCTTACTTGTATGGTCCCTTTTTAAAAATTAATAAAGCGACATACCAAGGTAACTGAAGCTGAATATCTTTACTTAAAAGGGTTTTCTGGTTGTCTGATTTCCAAGTTCCCCGGCTACTTTGTTTTGAATAGAGCCACGGGTCAGCATGCTCAATTTATTCTCTATGGAGCCACCTGAAAGAGCCAAGTACTGTACTTGGCTCTCTCTCTCTGGTGGCTCTATAGAGAATCAATATAGCCATGGGTCATGCGTCTAAGCATTTCGAAGCCCAAGATTGTTGTCTTTCAAAAAACTGCCCAGTAGACTATCCTACTCTTCTTCGAACTGTCTCAGGCCACAGACTAGGCGCCAATAGCCTGTCCACACTTTAGGCCTAACTATCAAGACCACTGTACAAGCCTTAATGGCAACCAGATGTTACTGCAACAATCTACTGGCTGCTCAGGTCTAGGCATTTAACACCACCACCATGACTTGCCCCCTAAAGGTTTTTCATGCTGGGATGGCTTTCACACCACAACATAAGCAGACTCTTTAGAGCTAATCAGTACATTCAGCCTATACCCCTTCAGTGGTGGCCCACACACAGCTAGCAACCCTTCTTCATTACCAGATCTTCCTAACCCCAGAATAGTAGTAGAAGCCATTAGCTAGTAACAAACAGGCCCTACTTTTCAAAGCACCTGAACCACTTTTATCCACTGGAACTTGGCATTCCCTTTACATGAAACCTTATTTTAAAGCTTTACAAGGGCTTGTGTCACATCTGCTGGCCTCCAGTTCACCAGAAATTCAACATCTAGACCAAAAAGATGAGATTGCTCCCAATGTCCGAGCCCCAGACTTACTTTTGCCCTACACAGTCAAACACCACTGACACGTTTCAAGTGCTGCTCACCCAATTCCTAAATGGTGCCAAACCTCAACACCTACCCAAGTATCCTCGTACTTATGATAGTGGTACAGTACACTGGCTTCAGTATAGACATCACAAAGATATTTTTTTAAAGCAATCCATAAGACTTCCCATTTGCAGCTGGGCACAGGCCATGTAGAAGACGCAGCAGACATGTGGAAGAAGGTATAACGATGAGGTAAGACCAACTTTTTGGACTAAACGCAAAACACTATTTGTGGCTGAAAACTAAGACTGCATCAACCTGCACACATCTTCCTCAATGTGAAACATGGTGGTGGCAGTATCATGCTGTGGGGATCTGGAAGTTGGTCAGAATTGATGGGAAGATGGAGCTAAATACAGGGCAGACCTGAAGGAAAACTTGTAAGCAGCTGCAAAAGACACTGGAAAGGAGACATGAGACTGGGGAGGAAGTTCACCTTCCAGCAGGACAGGGAGACTTGAAAATTGCTCTTCACATATGCTCTCCTTCCCAAATGTACCAACGGTACATCGCTTTTGTGATATTTACATGGATAGAGCGGCATCTGCCGGTGCTACGGTCCTTTTTTTGAACCGCGGTCCGGTTCCCACGTATGGCGCTGTTCTATTCCCAGGCAGCCCCAGGCAGTGGGAGGAAACCCCCTCTATGACACGGCTTAATTAGAATCAATGGAGCTGTGTCATAGTGGGGCAGGGGTTTACTCCCACTGGCTTCACGCCCGTCTGGTGCCCGGGAATAGAATGGCGCTGTCTACAGAAACCGGGCCGTGGTTAAAAAAAAATAAAAAATCGCGTCACTAGCATCCCCACTCTATCCATGCAAATATCAGAAAAGGGATGTACTGGTGGTACTTTCGCTTAAAGCTATTCTGCAAAGAGAGGGCAACAATTTAAGCCTTTAGATGTGAAACCAAAAAAGACGTGTAGCTGTAATTGCAGTCACAGGTGGTCCTACAAAGTACTGTATTTATTCATGGGGCTGAATACAATTGCATGTAACACACTACCAGAGTTATATTTTAAAAATAACATAAAATCCAAATAAAATGCATTTAAGTTTGAAAGTGTGATATAAAAGAAATGTGGAAAAATCAAATGGTTTGAATACTTTTCATACCATTTGTTCATGGTTCCCGCACCAGAGAATATACACTGTAGTTCATCCCCCTTAGCTGTTTATTAATTGGAGGCAACAAATATGACTGTACAACATCCTAGCTTGGCAATATAACAAAACAGATGTTTGTACGCTCATCACTTCCTTTGGTGTTCAAAGGGATCATCCAAATTGGGCAATGAATAATTATGACACAGTCTTTCCTGTAACACATTTCTCTGAGCTAAAATGATATGAAATAAGTACAAGTGATTCTTTCCGGCCAATAAAACAGATGCAATACTACTACTTCAGGATGTAACTCCACAATTGATTTCCTGTTACTGTTATAGTACTGAGATTACCACCATTCATATCAGTCCCTGTCCATAATGGGACTCACAACTTCATACTTGGCTCCACAAAAAACAAACTAACTTTAGATACAGTGGGGGAGATTTATCAAACATGGTGTAAAGTGAAACTGGCTCAGTTGCCCCTAGCAACCAATCAGATTCCACTTTTCATTTTCCAAAGAGACTGTGAGGAATAAAAGGTGGAATCTGATTGGTTGCTAGGGGCAACAGAGCCAGTTTCACTTTACATCATGCTTGATAAATCTCCCCCAGTAAGTATGAAATATTATCTTCAAGCTATATTCTGGTACCCATGCGGGGCCAACAAATTAGGTTTTTCTTACTGCATTTTTTTTTATTTTTGAAATTACATTTTATGACTAAGGTTGTGCCCGACCTATAACTCAGCATCAATAAATGGTAGTCAACAAGAGAGAAGCGTGACTCAAACATGCTAGAATCTGATCATATGGCATTTGAATACCATTGGATGAAGAAGTTGGATGCAGCCCTAAGGAGTACTGGAAAACATGGATATAGCCATAGTATCCATGTTTTCTAGGACTCCCTAGGGTTGCATTCAACTTCTTCAGCCACTGGTATTCAAATGCTGAACTATCGAGCATGCCTAAGTTGCTGTCATCTCTAGTGGACATTTATTTTGCTGTACTCAATAGCGTGGTCTGATCTGTGGTCTACATGTACTAGCAGGAAGTAGCCTAAAGTTAGTCACCATCTGACTACGCTCAGGCCATTAACGTGAACTGACCTGCTGCTGTACACCTCGGCATATGCTGGCATAGTTTTTTGAGGGGGTGCTGGTTTATGATGGGGGTGCACAATAGTAACCCTGTTAAAACCCAGCCTAAACCTGGAATAATATGAAGCATGATGGCCCAACAGGGAATGTGTCACCTAAATTTTCTTTTGCTGATTAGAATCAGATACTAAAACTTGTTCTTTTATTCTAATCCGTTTCTATTTTCTGACTGTATTTTTTTTCTTTCACGTTTTGTACATTATTATGGGGGCTGCCATCTTGCCTGGGCTGTTCTTAACAGCATTTAGTGACATGCTTTACAGAAAGCTTCATGGACATAGACGACAATAGAAAGACTCTGACCCCTGGGGATGAATGTGAAACATTACTGAGTGCGCTCTGTGACCTTTTAATAAGGTAGCTGCTATTGTCTCCTCTATCTACTGGTGTCACATGTCAGTGCAGTGCTGTACAGGTCACTTTACAGCAGCCTCCTCTTATTACTAGAGACATAACAGGAAGTCTCAGCTTAGTAGGAGATTGCAGGGGTGTGACCTCGGTACCCCCGCTGATCTTGGCATCGCTGCATAGGTTCCATAGAAATTAATAGGGCCATGGGTCACGTGCCGTACCGGCGGCTCTATTCATAATACAGAAGCCGGGGGCCGATATGGAGATTGGCAAGGGGTACAGTGGTTGGACCCCCTGCTATCGCCTACTTTTCCCCTATCCTGTGAATAGGGAAAAAGTTGATTTTCTTGAAATACCTTTTTAAAGTATACCTGTACTTTCAAAAGAATTTCAAAAAACCTACATAAGTTGGTCATAGGCATCAAACCTTTAATTTTACTGAGCCTTTGAGAGTCCCTTCCACAGGGCATAGCTATTGCTCATTCTCTCCATTTAAAGGGGTTGTACACCAAAAAAATGTTTCTTTCAGATCAACTGCTGCTATAAAGTGCCAGAGATTTGTAATTTACTTCTATTAAAAAATCTCAAGCCTTCCAGTACTTATCAGCTGCTGTATGCCCAAACCGGAAGTTGTATTATTTCCAGTCTGGAGAGCAGGAGAGGTTTTCTATGGGGATTTGCTGCTGCTCTGGACAGTTCTTGACGTGGACAGAGGAGGCAACAGAGAGCACTGTGTCAGACAGGAAAGAAAACACCACTTCCTGCAGAACACACAGCAGCTGATAAGTACTGGAAGACTTAAGATTTTTTATTAGAAGTGAATTACAAATCTCTGGCACTTTATGGCACCAGTTGATTTGAAAGAAAAAAAAATTGGTGAACAACCCCTTTAAGTAAGCGGAATCAGAGCTGGGCTGTTTGCAAGCAGTACTCACACCTACCTCCATTTACCTCCTCTCTTCTGCCATGTTAAAACATAGACCTGGAGAAGGTGTACTGTCTAGACCAGTGCTTCTCAAACCTTTTCTACTGGAGCCTCACCCAACAGACCAAGGCAATGCCTGGTCCTCACCAGACTGACCAAGAGAGAGCCTGGGCCTCACTATCTGTGGTCAAAGTCCATGTAAAAGCTGAAAATAATGCTAGGGCTAGCTTACACCCATCTCCCAAGCTCTATATGCTAATAAAGCAAGTACAAAATATAATAATGTTGCTAAAAAGGAGATTTTTGCAAACAGCAAAAGGACTGTTCAGATCATAGTTGTTTTGTGAAAACTGGCTCCTCAGCTGGGCCTCACCAACAACTAGGGGGCGCCTCTCTGGTGAGGCCCACCTCACAGTTTGAGAAGCACTGTTCTAAACTGCACAGGCTGGGTGAAGGGGACAAGAGGGTTACTGATGTGCCGTGTTTTGCAAGGGGCTATATGAGCAGAAAGAATACAAACAGTAGCAGAAAAGATCACAACAAGGAAGGGGTTAAATCACAAAATCCGTCCTGATGTAACCAGTGACCAGAATTCCCCTAACAACAGGAAGTGGACAGCAGTTTGCTGGAAAGTGAAACATCTAGTGGCCAAGATTTCGTGGCTTTCTCTCTGGTTTGAGGAGTCATTTTTGGTGTGAAGTGACGTGGAAATATCAACTCAAATAGTGAAGAGTACCTGAGAGACACACACATAGATGATCTAGTTATTTCTTATCCCAGTGCTTAATTCACAGCATAGGCTGCTCAGTACTGCTTTATATTGTCCTCCATGCTGGTGCTGTTTCTGAGGTTGTGCTATAGAGCTATAGAGGACCAGGATTTTCCATATGGATGTGCAGTGTATGAAAGACAGCACAGCACCTACTGTAGATCAGGACAACTGAAACAAAGTATTGTGCTGTCCCCCAAAAGTTATACAAATTACCAATATACACTTATTACGGGAAATACTTATAAAGTTTAAGCTTGGGTTCTTCCAAACCCGAGAGTGCAACATTAGATTACTGGTGGCTGAAGAAGTTGGATTCAGCCCTAGGGAATCCTGAAAAACATGGATACAACCTATGGCTTATGGCTGTATCCATGTTTTCCAGGCATCCCTAAGGCTGCATTCAACTTCTTCAGCCACCAGCAATTAAATGCCACACGCTCGAGTTTGGATGAACTTGTGGTTCGCTCCCTTTCCTGAAGTACTGAAGGCTGTAATGCCTCCTAAAACAGTCGCTGGGATGCAGAGCTACATGCATTTCCTTAATTCTCATGTTTGGTGGGGTCCCATGGCTGGAGCTATATCCTACCACAATGGAATGGAAATACAGTGGTACCTCGGTTCTTGAACTTAATTGGTTCCGGCAGGCAGTTTGAGAACCGAGCAGTGTCTTCCCATAGGAAATAATGTAAATGGGTTTAATGGTTCCAGCACCCACCAATAATTACCTATAGTACCCATATAAAACATTGTATAGTGCCCAGTTTTATCCCTACAGTACAGGACACAACAGCATTAGGCTGGGTTCACACTACGTATATTTCAGTCAGTATTGTGGTCCTCATATTACAACCAAAACCAGGAGTGGATTAAAAACACAGAAAGGCTCTGTTCACACAATGGTGAAATTGAGTGGATGGCCGCCATATAACAGTAAATAACGGCCATTATTTCAATACAACAGCCGTTGTTTTAAAATACCAGCAAATATCTGCCATTAAATGACGGCCATCCACTCAATTTCAACATTGTGTGAACAGATACTTTCTGTGTATTCAATCCACTCCTGGTTTTGGTTGCAATATGAGGACCACATATACGTAGTGTGAACCCAGCCTTATACTGTACAGTGCATTATATACAAGAAACATTCAACAAAACCAGCAATTATAGTACAGTAGTCACTAACTCCTCACTCATTCTTTACTGTATAGAGCCCCCCCCCCCCAAATCCCAGCACTGTAACGTAAGGGAGATGGTGGTGCACTGACTGTACTACTAATGCACTGTATATGCACTCCAGCAGTCTTATACACTACAGGGTGGGAGATGGTGGTGCACTGACTGTACTACTACTGTACTCTATATGTACTTCAGCAGTCTTATACAGCACTGTACAGGATGGGAGATGGTGGTGCACTGCCTGTACTACTACTGTACTGTATATGCACTCCAGCAGTCTTATACACTACTGTACAGGATAGGAGATAGCGGTGCACTGACTGTACTACTACTGTACTGTATATGCACTCCAGCAGTCTTATACACTACAGGGTGGTAGATGGTGGTGCACTGACTGTACTACTACTGTACTGTATATGCACTCCAGCAGTCTTATACAGTACTGTACAGGATGGGAGATGGTGATGCACTGACTGTACTACTACTGTACTGTATATGCACTCCAGCAGTCTTATACAGTACTGTACTGTATGTGAAGCCTCACCAGTGCTAAACTCACCAGGTACAACCTACCATCGACACTCGCAAAAACGTTCAGATACCGAGCACTTTAAGACTGGGGACCCGAAAAGTGTTTGCGAACCGAGCAGAGTATGAGAACCAAAGCAAACTTTCCTTGAAAAAAGAGTTTGAGTTCCAAGCAGTTTGAGAACCGAGGTACCACTGTACATCCTTTAATAATGCTGAAGAGAATTGACAAGGTCTTACAGACGAAGATTAGGATACGATGAAAATCATCTTGCTTTCAGTTAAACATCTTTGCCCCCCCTAGCCTTCAAAAATCCTATGAGACAATGGAGGAATGCATTTATGCAATACCAGAAATTCCTGACTGTTGATGTCTCTCCTGACATATTGCTACTATCTACTTATCTATTAGGTTGGGGATTTGGACATCACACCGCAACTAAAAGAGATTACACAATTGACAGGCAACATATGGATATCACGAGAAAATTAGGATGACATTACAGCAAATCTACCACTAGTACATCTCTTTTTTGTTTTTGAACTGCAGCCCTTTTCCCATGCACGGCACCAGTCTATTACCGAGCACCATCCGGGCATGAAGCACCGGAGGCGGTCCGGCCGGCCCCCAGTGTGATGATCTGACCTTTCCTCTGTGACGCGGCTCCATTGATTCTAATAGAGCCGCATCACAGAGGGGAGGGCAGATCATCACACTGGGGGCCGGCCGGACCGCCTCCAGTGCTTTGTGCCCGGCTGGTGCTCAGTAATAGACTGGTGCCATGCACCGGAACTAGGCTGCAGTTAAAAAAAAAAGTGTTGCGGCACTGGAATCCTCCACGGCAGCACCAGTCTATTCATGTAAAAAGCTAAAAAGTAACATGCGAAAAAAAAAAAAACTTTGAAAAACTTTGCACAATGGCTAGAAAAAGTGCAAGCGTTTACTTTCCACTGTATTCACAATAACTTAGTCACGGACTAGCAAGGCTGCACAGCTGTCAGACACACAGGGGACAAGCAAATGTCTAAAATATTGGCTCGCTGCCCCAGTTAGAAGCGGATACAAGTACTTTGGCCTAAACCCCCAGTGCATTGTTTCCCAATCTGAGCAGATAATGTTCATTGCAAGAAGTGCACTGGTGTTTTTTTCTCTTTTACTTGTTCAAACTTTGTTTAAAGGCTGGCCAATGACATGTAACAAGGGAAAAAGTAGCAGCTCCCTTTGATCTCAGATCAAGAGAAAAAGAGATGTGTCAACACTCCAACACGCCAGGCATTTACAGACATTTAACTTCGGGAGGTTTGAAAAAGTTGGAATAAAACTTTGATGTCCATGTAAATGTGTCGGTTCCCATACAATGAATACTGGGCTAACATCACTTAGGTTTCATGTCTTCTACTAGATTACTAGTTTCTTGTCGTTGGGAGGCTTGCCGCTGACTTACAAGCAATTTGTTGGCCTTACTTTCCACTTTACTGTCTTCATTAACAGATTACATCGTATTTAGAGATAAGTGAAGCTCAAGCACGCTCAGGTTAGTTTGAAACCAAACGCTCTGCATTTGATTACTTGTGGTCATAGAAGTTGGATGCAGTCCTAGTTGTGGCCATAGAAGTTGAATAAAGCCCTAGTTGTGGCCATAGAAGTTGGATGCAGTCCTAGTTGTGGCCATAGAAGTTGGATAAAGCCCTAGTTGTGGCCATAGAAGTTGGATGCAGTCCTAGTTGTGGCCATAGAAGTTGGATGCAGCCCTAGTTGTGGTCATAGAAGTTGGATAAAGCCCTAGTTGTGGTCTTAGAAGTTGAATAAAGCCCTAGTTGTGGTTATAGAAGTTGGATGCAGCCCTAGTTGTGGCCATAGAAGTTGGATGCAGCCCTAGTTGTGACCATAGAAGTTGGATGCAGCCCTAGTTGTGGTCATAGAAGTTGGATAAAGCCCTAGTTGTGGTCTTAGAAGTTGAATAAAGCCCTAGTTGTGGTTATAGAAGTTGGATGCAGCCCTAGTTGTGGCCATAGAAGTTGGATGCAGCCCTAGTTGTGACCATAGAAGTTGGATGCAGCCCTAGTTGTGGCCATAGAAGTTGGATGCAGCCCTAGTTGTGGCCATAGAAGTTGGATGCAGCCCTAGTTGTGGCCATAGAAGTTGGATGCAGCCCTAGTTGTGGCCATAGAAGTTGGATGCAGTCCTAGTTGTGGCCATAGAAGTTGGATGCAGCCCTAGTTGTGGCCATAGAAGTTGGATGCAGCCCTAGTTGTGGCCATAGAAGTTGGATGCAGCCCTAGTTGTGGCCATAGAAGTTGGATGCACTCCTAGTTGTGGCCATAGAAGTTGGATGCAGCCCTAGTTGTGGCCATAGAAGTTGGATGCAGCCCTAGTTGTGGCCATAGAAGTTGGATGCAGCCCTAGTTGTGGCCATAGAGGTTGGATGCAGCCCTAGTTGTGGCCATAGAGGTTATAGAATGCAGCCCTAGTAGCCCTAGAAAACCACCGCATTACCCAGTGGACAGTTGGTGTCCATCAATCCATGGGCCTGGCAGTGCTGTCATGACCTTTACTGTAACCTAAGCCATGACAGCAGTGTGAACAGAGCCCAATTCTCTTTTTAGTTGAGTAAATACAAAAAAAAACCTGGTTGCTAGGAAAACACATCCTGACACTGTATACTTATGTGGGCTGATTCTACCGCTTTCCCGAGACTCCACTGATTGATGATGTAGGTGGAGATAGGGGTCGGGCATGATAGAGAATCACTGCCCTATTCCTTTGTTCTTGGAGAGATAAGCTGTCTGGCCATGACTTAACCCTTTCCTTTATATACAGAACACAGGAATGTTCAGCCATGAACTGATATTTGTTACACTCCACTTAGAATAAGGATGTCAAGTCTTCCAGTACTTATCAGCTACTGTACATCCTGCAGGAAGTGGTGTATTCTTTCCAGTCTGACACAGTGCTCTCTGCTGCCACCTCTGTCTGTGAGAAGGACTGTCCACAGCAGTAGCAAATCCCTATAGAAATCCTCTCCTGCTTTCCAGATTGGAAAGAATACATCACTTCCTGCTGAATATAGGGCAGCTGATAAGTACTGGAAGATCTGAGATTTTTTCATAGAAATAAATTACAAATTTCTGGCCCTTCCTGGGACCACTTGATTTGAAAGAACAGTACAGAATACAACAGCAGACACTATTTTATCCATCATAAGGCAACAGACACAAGATAGAAAATAGTATATGTGTTTTTTTACTTTCTATTACATTCGAGAATCCTTCCCCTGTAGTTGGCATGTGAACATACACATTACATAATATGAACATGCGATCAGACAGAACATCCTTTGCCTCCTTCTTCTGTCATAGGTTTCTCCATAAGTGACACGTCTGTGACCTAAGTCTAAATAGGGTACATGATCACATTAGTCGACAAAGTTTCATTGAAAACAGAATAAAAAAACAAAAAAAAAAACAGAACACCCACATAGCGAGTCCAACAATTGTGAAACAATGGGGCAACACAAAGACCCTGATTTCTTTTCTATCTTAATTACATGGCAGCAATGTAGCGGAAGAAAAGGTTACTGGAAACACTATTGGAACATCAGAGCTTTGGCCAATAAAGTTTAAGAACACGTATACAAAAGCAAGTTGCACTCAGTGTCAAACGGAAGCAGCGGCCATAAAAATAGCTTCAAATACTTTGTTTCTCGTGTGTCATTGATTGTGGAATTTGCTAAATCCGCTGTCCCACACTTCTCACTATCGCATCGTCCTCCTGAATTTCTTTACTTCCAAAGTTAAAGCATAGTCCTCAGGCTACATTCACACTTACAGTAGTTTTTCAAGACTGTATATGATGTCTGCAGTCATCTTTGTCTGCAATCTGCAAAAACAATTCCAGTAATGCATCCGTAATCCGTATTTGTTGCGGATGAGCAAAAGAAGGTGCTAGTTAAATGGGTTATCCAGCGCTACAAAAACATGGCCACTTTTCCCCGTCTCTTGTCTCCAGATTGGGTGGGGTTTCAGACTCCATTGAAGTAAATGGAGCTTAATTGCAATCCACACCTAAACTGGAGACAAGAGAGGGGGGAAAAGTGGCCATCCCTATTCTTTACGGATTTGCCGACACAAAAATAATGGATCCGCAATGATTATATTATAGTGACTATTAAAATAATATCACAGACGCTAGCACAGACTTTTATGGGACAATCTGTACTGCAATTACTAGAGCTTCTTAGTACTTTTTGTGGATGCTATTTTTTGTGGTTTGCGGATTCGTAAATATACGAGCAGTGTAAGCAGCCTGATTGAAATCAACTGGCCCTAAATTTGTAGTACAGAACATGCGAATGTAGCCTTAGGGTCCTATTGCACAAGCCAACCGCGGTCCATTTTCATAAACGAGCGCCGATCTGCCAGATCAGCGCTTGCTTACTGGACCTATTAGATGGCCTAATAATCGGGCAGTAAGGGCTGCATGGACATTGCTAACGATTGCCCAAACACCTCATACCTCACCTCTCCCCGCTCCCGGTCTTCTCTCCTGTTCTCTGCAGCTTCCCGGTCCTGGTGGCAGAAGTGTCTGAGTGGCCTGTCAGCTGACAGGCTGCTCAGCCAATCAAAGGCCGGGACCACTGATGCCTGTGACTGGCTGCAGCGATCGGGAAGCTACAGAGCACAGGAGAGAGGACCGGGAGCTGGGAGACGTAAGGTATCAGGTGTTTGGGCAATCATCCCCCATTGGCCACATGTAATACCGATGTGCGGTTGGCTGATCATTGTCTATATGACATGGAGTGATAATCGGCCGAATTGGCCCGATTCGGCCAATTATCGCTTGTATATAAAATTATTTAGTTTAGTTAGGAATTTGACTTTCTAAAGTGTTTATTATTAGCACTAGGATCCAGCAATACTAGGGTTAATGCATTGCCTCTGGTAATAAACTGGAGGGTCCTTAAACCGGGTAATCTAAACCAGGAACAAAGACAAGTCTCAATCTCTCGACATACAGTACCTCGTACCCTGCATATGGAAATAGGCAACAGGTGACCCAAGACTAGTGACTGAAATTACAAAATTGTTCTTTTCTGGATCATATTGCTTAAAGAATATAGCCCTAACTATTCAGAAACTGTAGTGAGTAGACGAATACATGAATATAGAAAAGAAGGAGTTGATAAAATGTAATTGCGGTACATTTGCATTATGATGTTTATCACTATGGCATGGGAGCCAAAAAGTGCAGAAACTTATTTCAACATAGAAAAATCCTATTCTCAATAGAGTCCTCTGACAGGGCTCTGGCTAATACACGCATGTGATAAAGTGCAAGCATCTATATATAAAAGTATTATATAAAAGCTATTGACAGCCCAAAAAATACTTTTGGCTTCAGTTCTTCACTCACTGGCAAAAATGTAAATTCTCTCATATGTTCCTATGACCTAATAAGATATATGGATTGGGGACATAGCTTAGCCTGGTTTCTAGAATTTGTATCAGTTACTAGTTATAGTCCAGTAAAGAAGGCTAACCCCCAAAATGATCAACTGGAGTGAAATACCGTGGCCACTCAAGTTACAATATTAATTGGTTCCAGGACGACCATTGTAAGTTGAAAATATTGTATTTAGGGGAGGTTGAGTTATGAGACTGAGAAGTCATGAATGAGGCTCAGATGAGAGTAAGTATGTAACTGCAGGAGCATGAATCAGAATATGAGAATAAAAGCCCTATTCAACCAAACAATTATCGGCCATACTTGGCCGATTACCAGCCATTCCAGGCGATAATCGTTTGGTGTAATAGCACATAGTGAAAGACCACAAAAAGCCGACATGCACGATGTTGGCTGTTCGTGGTCTTTTAACATGTTAAAAAGGCCCAATCAGTGCAGCGACGGTCTGCTGCTCGTCGCTTCATGTAATATGATTGGCTGCAGCAGACTTCAATGGGAAGCCCAGACGATCTAAGGATCCTCTGGGCACCCCCTTTCCCACGTCAGTGCTTGCTTCCTCCTCAATACTGTGCAATGTGTGGCTATGTTCACACAACGTATATTTTTGTAAAAGTACGGCCGTTGTTGCAATCGGCAACATCGGCCGTACTTTTTACGAAAATATATGTTGCTCTGCCTCTTTTTGAAATGAACTTTTTGCCCATCTGACTATTCAGGGAAAGAACAGTTAACCAAACAGTAAGTCCCCTCTCGGGAAAGGGGTTTAGCGAAAAAATAAAAACTGCGCTGAAATCAGGACCCCAGAGGTATAAAGTATAAAGGTACTTCCATGAGTATAAAGGTATATAGGTATAAAATGACATAAAGGATTGAATATCTCTAGAGAGACCTGAAAATGGCAGTCCGCTGATGGTCTCATCTTACATGACAGAGCTTTAGAGGGTCTACCCAGAAAATGTGCAGAAAATCCTCAAAATATTCATTTCTCAAAAACATTCTGTTTTTACATTCTCATTATGGTGTATTAAGCGCAGATTAGGGTCATGTTCCCACTGCCTAAGTTCCGTAGTAATCGTGAATCATGAATAGCGGCCACAGAAAACCCGGTCAGTTCACACAATGGAGCAGAGCCGCACTCTCTATTGTGAGCAGTGCGGAATTCGGATGTGCCCCCATCCAAATACAGCAGCAGTAAAAATCATCAGGCCGGTACTGCAGTACCGGCCGGGATGATCTTGTCTGACACCGGCCAGGTCACGGAATGGCCGGTGTCATACAATGTGGGAACATGGCCTAATGGAGGAAAACCTGATTGTTTAGGTTACTGACCATCATTTTACTCTAAAAGCAGTGGTCAGACTGATAGATATGATGTATAGTGATATAGGGGGAGATTTATCAAACATGGTGTAAAGTAAAACTGGCTCAGTTGCCCCTAGCAACCAATCAGATTCCACTTTTCATTTTCCAAAGAGTCTGTGAGAAATTAAAGGTGGAATCTGATTGGTTGGTAGGGGCAACAGAGCCAGTTTCACTTTACAGCATGTGTGATAAATCTCCCGCCTAATGTATATATCTATTATATGAGGCTGAGAAGGTAAATTTGCCAAATAAATGTATTTGTAGAATATTTATCTTGACAAATATGTCAGTTGCGATGGGAATACCTCTTTAAAGCTACTGTTACGTGTCAATGACGTTCTGATTCAGAATTTCCTATTTACGCTATATGTTATCATTGTTACATATTGTAAAGTACTTGGCATTTCAGTTTCAGTTCATGTCCCTGCTCTCTTGACACTAAGGATGAATGAATTTTCCTGGCAAGGTACACTCATTAATCATACACTGTGGACACTCTCCATAGCGTGGGGGAGGAAGATGAGTAGGCCCATCACGACAATGTAAATTGTTATTGTCACTATAGAACAAACTGTGCCTTCTTCCTGTTCTTTTAATTGTTCTGTAATTTCGACCACCAGGATAACAACTTTTCACAGGAAAATTGTATTCAGATATTAGGTGTTTTATAAAGATACAGAGATGATTATTAATACAGTATTTGCTGTCCAATATTCGTGGGGCAAACACAAAAAAATAAATAAATAAAAACATACACTTTTGGCAAAAGAGCATTGTGCTTTCTAATAGAAATCTGTATATATAACATATATACTGTATATATATATATATAGAGAGAGAGAGAGAGAGAGAGAGAGAGAGAGAGAGCGCTAAGCCATGTGTGTTCGACACATCACAGGAACCAGAAAACAACAGTGGGTTGCGGGCACCAGGAAAGTTGGTAGATCGGAGCTGGCAAGTATGACCTGTAATGCATATAATACATTTTTCACACAACCTTATTAGTTCTTCAGAGCTGATTCTGCCTGTCTGGTCCTTTTTTTAAAATCTTCTGGTTCCTGATATTTTTTGCCGTTTTATACATAATCTAAGGTGGTCTTCTGGTGCACTGGAGGTGGGCCCAGAGCCTTCAGAGCATAGGTATGTCCGCTCTTTTTTTTTTTTTTTTTTTTCAAACATGTTTTAATTTAACCAAAAGACATGTATAGGAAATACAAAAAAAAAAAAGACATATCCAGCAGTCAAGAACTTAGTATGTCCGCTGTTGGTGATGCACGTCTTCTGTGTTCCCCCAGATTCTCTGACAGCAAGGCTCTGTGTGTGTCATCTCGGGCTCCATCATCAGAGCAGGCAGGGGCCGGAGCTCACACAGAAGCCAGGGCTGGGGGAACACACAAGGTGCACGTCCCAAAGAGTAGACATACCTATGTACTGGAGGCTCTGGACCCGCCTCCAGTGCACTTGAAGACCACCTTAGCATATGTGTAAGACGTCAAAAAAATATATGTATCCATGTGGTACATTCACTTTAAGAAAAAAAAATCGAGGTATGGAGTGCACATGGAAACTAAAGTAAAACACAACTGCTTAATTCCTATAGATTTTATTAGCGACAGCCAGGCAACCAGTTTTTCCAGGTTTCCCCTCTTTTTTCCCCATCTTAGAATCATGGGACCCCCGTTCTCTCAATAGGCGGGGGTCGCAATGATCGGGGATCTCTACCGCTTTACTTGGATTAAATGTAAACATACAAAACCAACTGCTTACTCTGCGATCCGAGCAAAAAAACATATAATAGCCTTCATTTAGAGGTAAAAAAGCACATTAAAGTTATAGAGTCATAAGTACATTTTAATGAAGTACGCGGCGAGCTCGGTTTTTGGCACGTCCAGCGTAATTTATATTTTAAAAAGAGCTTATTTTGAGAGATTAACTTCTCATTGAAATTAAAATGACATTGTTCGCTCCTTTTTATTCTTTACAACCTAAGAGGATGCCAGACTTTATTACTTTGGCAACTCTATGCATCAGTCTCAAAATTGCTTCTGCGCTAATTAGTGAAAGGTTCCCATAGCAATGTCCATTGTTATAGAAAAAATGTGTTGACTCTGCGGCTACACCGCACACTATACCGAAGATGACATAATCTCTTCTGCATAAGAATTACATATAGACGTCTAAGATAAGGGTGAACCATGGTATATTGTTTCCTCCAAATCAAGTTCCTTATTTTTAAGCCTGTGAAAACATAAACTGGTATAAAAGATATTTAGCTCAGATTTGGCTCAGTCTTTAATATAAGTTCTGTCTCCGAGAACAGATCCTGTAAGGTGCAACTTTGGTGGCAACGTCCTTGTGAAACAGAGAACAGGTACGACAAGTACTTGTCGAATAGTATATAATAGTGTTATCCCAAGATAATAATTATCTGGATACAGGATACGTGGTAAATATATGATCAATGGGTGCCCCCCCCCCATTCCATGACCAAGAGAACTGGGGGCCCTTACAGTTACTGCTCTGCTTCTGGTGTCTATATTCTTGTTTCACACTTTCAAAAATTTCCGAGGTCTATTCTGAGGTCCATACAATGCACCAAAGGCAAGAATTTCTGATGTGGGTCAAGTATGAATATTTAGGCTCTTTTAGATCCTGCACCCCAGTCTAGCCAACACTGTCTAGACGTGTTACTTTACTTTTGCACTTGAACACTTTTTATATTATGGTCCAACCGTAACAGACTCTATAAATGTTGACATGTCACACAGCAGATTAGGGGACAAATAAAGGGTAGATTGAGCAATATTGAACATTTCTGTATTTACTTCCATGGCCGATGCTGGGGCCCTGATATCATTTTGATCTTTTTGGTCTGCCAAGTAAGGTCCAAGTTAAAAAAATAAAAATTGAGAAGGCCGGTTTTAGACCACTAACTCAAACTGAACCAGCAGACCACAAGAAATTATTAGTTACTTAGACATTTTTAAGATAAAAAAGATACGTGGACCATTGCTGTTAATACTAATATCAGCGTGTATCCAACACAGACTGAATTTAATGCAACAAAGCCTGAAAAATGTAATTCCTCTATACCAACTGACAACACATGAGGGACACCAGTATATAGATACTAAGAACTGGCTACTGGCTACTAAATGGGACAAGACATGTGAGACTGGCTGCTCATATTGTTCCACTATCTCATAGGCTGCTTGAGTAGTTGGGGTATGTGCTACTTATTATAGTTCAGGATCTACAGTGTAGCATAGATTTCATGGTGATACTGTATAATAATAAGGCTAGGTTTAGGCAAATTAAAAATAAAGCTAAATAGGACCATTGTTTTGAGAATAAAACAATAGTAAAACAAAATTATGAGCAGATGGAAAAAATTGTCGTATTTGCAAAAGGAGGTCGTATACAATAAGCAATGTTCATTATTTGGACAGTCATTATGGATTAAGGACGTTATTCTATATGGTGTATGCCAATTTCCTATTGACTTCAGTGGAATGCATTATTAGGCTATGTTCACACTACGTAAGAGACCAGCCATTCCGTGACCTGGCTCGTCTCAGAAAGGACGGCCGGTCTCAGAAAGGAAAAGGATCATCATGATCTTTAGCCCCACAGAGTTCAGATGCAACGCATCAGAACTCCCCACAGCACACTATGGAGCGTGCGGCTGGAGCCGCTTGCTCCATAGTGTGCACTGACAGGGCTTTCTGCGGCCACTATTTAATAAATAGCGGCCGCAGAAAACAGACATGTCAGTTTTCTACAACACTGCTAGGGATCCTGGCCGGAGTGTACTCTGTGTGTATACACTCTGGCCAGGATTCCCTCAAAAGGCAGCACTACGTAAGTTCTGCATTTAAGAAACTTTGTAATTGGGTTTATTAGGCAAATATGCCATTATCTGCATTCAAAAAGACTTTCCCCAGGTCCCCCCCCCTCTTCCCTCCTCTCTCTCATTGACTGCTTATTATCAGGAAATCTCAACTCTTTTACATCAGTCGAGCCCTGTGTAACCTATGGAGAGGGGAGGGGGAGGAGGGAGATTATTTGCCAGAAGAGAGCAGAGAACAAAGGATTACACAGCGGGACCTGTGTGAAAGCTGGTATTCAGAGGTCCGAGAGGTCAGTGCTGACTTTAAAAGAGATGTGATGTAGCTGTCAATTAACTTTTTGTTGTCCTGTTTTGGTGCCTCATGTCCCTCCACCCCTCCCCTCTCCATAGAAAACCATGAAGACAGCGGGGAGAGCTTCAAACTGCTTTTCCATGATAAAAATGCATTTTTCATCTAATAAACCCAGTAACAAAGTTTCTTAAAATTGCCTGTAGTATTGATTTCTGCAACAACAGTGACATTTTAAGTTCAATTGCTCGGCATTTGAATACCCTTGTCTGAAGAAGTTGGATGCAGCCCTAGGGAGCCCTGGCTGTATCTGTGTTTTCCTGGATTCCCTAGGGTTGCATCTTATTCACCCACCTGTATTCAAATGCTGAACGACTGAACGCCAGCATGTTCGAGTCACATTTATCTCTAATATATATAGTAGTGTTTTAGGACACTAACCAGTAGCATTATTCAATGAATTCCGCAGGTTGTTATATATGTGTGTTTACTACTTTGTGAAGCTGATCTTCTTAAAGGCAATGCTATCTATCCTTTGCTTTCTGCCTAAGACAAGTCCTGTAAATTCTAGTTTAAGAACCAGATATGACGACTCTTTGGCCATCAAAATACGAAAAACAGACAAAAGACAAGCCAAATCAATTCCCAATTCAAAAAAATAGGCAAAATAATTTCTCCGATGCTTGTTCCAACAGTATACTGTATGATGGTGAATTGGGCAGGTCGATAAACTGGGCAGATCAGTTTGTTCACTTCTGATCATGGTTGAATGAGTCACACAGTGACACTTTAAAGTGAAGGTCCGATATGATTTTGTAAGCATAGCTCTCAAGATGACCACTTAACGCAAGTAACGTTTTACTGGGAAATCCACTTCAGAATGCCAAGAACAGATACAGATTCTAAACAGGATATAAATAAGTCCAGTATAAGACAGTAGACAATTAGCATATATTTTTTAAAAAGTCCCCTCATCTCTTGCCAAACACATAACTCATCAATATAACCGCGATGTTACTTTCATCTTTTTTCGGACAATTAAGGATATGGGCTTGAACTGTAGAGGACTAGATAAGTATGTCAATCATCGAGCAGTCCTTGCATGTTTGAACCTGTTCCACATTCCCTTGGGGAATTAAGCCAGCAGTGACAGGTTCCATGTTATCAAGAGGCCGCTTCTTACCCTATGGTCTCATTTTTCCAACCTTCAAATAAAGATATTTTCTTAACCTCACAGCCGAAGGAATTGATTCTGCACTTTTTAGAACTGTGATGGGAAAAAAATCTTACTATTAATTGGAAGACACAGTTTTTAAATTAATTCAAATCGTGATGGCCAAAAAAAATCTCAACTTTTTTTTTGTAAAAAAAACATTTTTCTAATTGTAGGCAGCCTCGGAAACTATTTTAAGGGTGTTTGAGGCAGCCAATTAAGGATGGTCCGAACCTGCCGAGGTACGCTTGGCATCAGATTCCCACTGTCTGGCCGCTCCGTGCAGCAGGTGGATACAGCGGGAGAACCGTCTGGAAAACTGGGATACAGCCTATGGCTATGGCTGTATCCCAGTTTTCCAGGCGGTCCTCCCGCTGTATCCACCCTCTCCACGGAGCGGGCAGATAGCGGGAATCATTGCCGAGAGTTCGGGTTCGTACGAACCCGAACCTCGGCAGGTTCGGACCATCTCTACAGCCAACGGCTTTTTGCTCTGTCAATGCACTGTATTTAACTATAAGGGCTTATAAGAGCCCTTATGGTGAAATGCATAGGCACAGCACCAGAGAAACCCCCCCCACTGAGCACTTGCCCACTTGTCCATGGTAGAGTCCTGCTGCTTAACCCTTTCTGTGCCGCAGCATGTAAGTGACACTAAGGGCCCTATTCCACGGGCCGAGCAACGATGTAAACGAGCACCGATCTGCTAGATCGGCGCTCGTTTACTGGGCCTATTCCACGGCCCAGATGATCGTTAAGCGAGGGCTGCAGGGACATCGTTACCGATGTCCTTGCAGCTATTGCAGTAATACATTACTGCCATACATACATTACTGCAATACATTACTACATTAACGCGGCGTTCCCGGCCAGTGATTGGCTGAACGTCTGACAGCTCAGTCAGGCTGCCCCGGAGATGATGCTGCACGCGGGACCCGGGAAGGAAGACGGAGCGGAGGAGAAGCCCTGCAGGTAATGTATGGTGCTCTGCTTGAATCGTCGGTCGCCCCTGCGCACCACTATTCCACCGTAGTGATGCGCGGGTAGCGAACAATGATTTTAGGTTTAAACCTAAATGAACGATCAGCCGATGACACGATCATTGGCTGATCATTCTCTCTATTCCACCGAGCGATAATCGGCGGAATCGGGAAGAATGGGGCCGATTCGGCCAATTATCGCTCCCGTGGAATAGGCCCCTAAGGGTTAAAGATCATAAGACCGCACAGTCCAATAGTCCTGCACATAGTTGTGCTTGTGGGTAGCCTAAGAATGGAGGTTGGAGGATTTTGGTGCAGGAGTGATGAAGCATAAATGTCCTGCTCTTTAACCCTTTCTGTGTTGCAGCATGTAAGTGAACTTTGGGATCCCAAAACAGCAAAACACCTGACACTGGATTTGAGTGAGGATAAAACAAATAATCGACATGTCTCTTATTGATCTGTTTTGGCGTCTATTCCATGCAGATTCTATGTAGGCCATACTTTATTAGGCTATGTTCACACAACTTAAGTTCAGTATTAATCACGGCCGTTGTTGCCGGTTTAAAACACGGCCGTGATTAATTCTGAATTTACATTGTGCTGCAGCTAGAGGAAATCCCAGCCGGAGTGTATACACACAGTATACACTCCGACCGGGATTGCTAGAAGTGCTGCAAAAAAAACATCATATCAGTTTTCTGCGGCCGCTATTCATTGAATGCGGCCGCACGCTCCATTGTGTGCAGCTGGGAATTCGGATGCAGGCGTCGGCATCCGAATTCATTAGTAGTGAAGATCATCCGGCCAGTACTGCTGTACAAGTCGGGATGATCATCAGTAACACCGGCCGTTCTGTGATCCGGCTGGGTCACAGAACGGCCGGTGTTTTACTAAGTGTGAGTGTGGCCTAAGGCTATAATCCCTGTCAAAAACTGCAACTAAATAGAAAACATAGAGAGTAAAAATATGCAATATAAATCTGTGAGTACAACTCAGTTTTCTGACGCAGGTTCCACCCAGGATTTATTCAGGTGGAAAAATATACAGAGTGAATACGCCCTAAGGGCAAAGAGTTTAAGGAATATTCCACCATGAAGGTTGATTTGAATGAAGTCAGAGCTGTTTCACGACCCGACAAAGTAGAGTTATTCTGTGCTAAAACATATAGGTCCAACAATATCTTATAAGTGTATCGGTTACGTTTTAAGTCTTAGGAGGTGTCAGATATAATTATTTAAGCCAATGCAAATGGAGTCAAATAGCATTTGCTTTCATAAGATACAGAAACTAGTACAGCTTTCCATTAAAGTCTTCTTTAAGCGGTCCATTGAAGAAGGTCAGCTTCCAATGTGTTTTTAGATGTAGTCCCATGGGGAAGGGAGTTTCTACTGTAACTAGAGGAACACAACATAGCTGCTGTTGTTTTTACTCTGTAACACTGATTGAATTAGTATTTGCAGCATATGTGGGTTACAAGCAGTGTGTATCTGGGATTTCAAAGTGTTTACCCTGGTAGACCACGGAGTTACCACTGTAAATACCCGCCCGCTCCGGCTGTTTTTTAGAAATAGTGTTTAGTGTGGCATAAAGATGCGGGCCAAAGTGTCTCCCAGTATACCTGGCAATGACCTCAATAGGATTTTAGCCTAAAACATTTCAGCCACACAGTATCTTTTTTGTGATTTAAAGAACTGGTTGACTCCCGTGGAAAAAATATACTGATCACACTTTAACATTTTTCAAGTATAATATTTTCGCAGTTACAAGGCTAAGCCAGAGACCTGTGCTTAAAAAAAAGGCTAATTCATAAAAATAAAGTGAATTTCGCTTCGAAAAATATGGAAATTTGTATGCTAGGATGCCGCTTGAAAGCAATAGGAAATAAATACTGCCCTGTACATTTTTTAGCAATATCAATATACAAAAGGTAATTGGAATGTAGGTAGTACATATAAATCTTGCTTCACATAAACAAATATATACCTGTATTTTCCAGCGTATAAGATGACCCCCAACTTTTCCAGTTAAAATATAGAGTTTGGGATATACTCGCTATATAAGACTACCTCTTCCAACGCACAGCAAACAAAAATTCATAAAAAAACATCAGACAGCAGTGAGATCTGAGAGGCAGAGAAGGAGGGTACAGTAATACCGGTAGGATACAAGAGCGGCCAGACGGGTGAAAGAGGTGTGCTTTCCTGGGCACAGCGCCACTGTATCTCTTTTTTCCATACCCCGGACACCTGCAGCTTGCTCTGCATTTCATATGGTCACCGCATATGGCGGGGATGTGGCCCATTTTGAGCTTCATCCACCACATGAAGTGACCACAGATTCTCCAGTCCGGTTCAGAAGTTTTTCAGCACCAGCCCTATAAGACAACACCCGGCGTATAAAACGCCCCCTGACTTTTGAGAAGATGAGCAGATTTTCCTGGGTTAAAAAGTAGCAGGAAAATACTATACCCAAGATATGTTACAGACCAAATTCACAGACCTCCCGGAATCAGGTATCATTATGATGCTGGGAGCTCTGAAACTGTTTAAATCTTCAAGGTACTGTACTGACAAAGCTGTGCAGCTGTGTCAGTACAGTACCGGGAAGTTTTGAAAAGTTTTAGAGCTCTCATCATAAGGCTATGGACTGGTAATTATAACCACCCCCTGCCAACCCTGGAGTTCTCCTTTAAGCGACAGCCAAGCAAAGTAAATCCCATCCCATTGTTGGCAATGTCTCTCTGTATATAACCTCATGTGAGAGGTGTTTCAAACAAGAGGACGGGATAGATATTGTTGGGCTATTACAGTCCATGAGAACACCCATAGACTTTTGCATTTAATTTGCAAATCAATTAAAAGCATGTTGGAGGGGTTACTTCTCAAAAAAAAAGTATGCACGAATTCAGGGTCAGACACCCTATACAGCCATGTCCTTCATTTTCACACCAAAAATCTGCTGACCAGTCTACTTTAAAGTGACCTGATATGAATGAAGGGTGATTGAGATATGATGACTTTCCAGCTGGCTATACCCCACTTGGATCATGACTACATAAAGTTCTTTTTCGATCGGAAACCGTACAAAGGGCAGAGCAAGCTGCCTGGAAAAGTTACCTGGAAAAGTTAGGGGTTGTCTTATATGCCCAGAAAATACAATACTTCAATTTTACAGGGGCTACAAGCATTGGCACTAGGAAAATGGGACAATTCTCCTGACAAGGTGGAACCAGCATCTATCCAACATTTGTAGCATATACTGCAAAACTAACAGGCACCAATCAAAGTAGTTGGTCAGAATACTGTAAAAGCAAGTAAGATGTATTCTTTAATGTACTATTAGAGCCATAAGAGAAACAGATCACTGATCTCAGGGAGACCAGTCAAACGACAACATTGCCGGCTGCCGACCAAAGCGCCAAATGCAGTGAAATCCTAGGTGCATTGCTCCCTGGGAAAAATCAACATGCAAAAGAAGAGCCTGTGGAGCCTTATTTAAGTCTCGAAACACAGGACTAGCCAGATATCCCTCCGGGAAGGACCCAGACGGGTGGCTCCTGTAGGGAAACCACCAAAACCAACATTTTAAGTGGCCCTATAAATCAATGTAATGACAAGGGAAAAACCAAGGCCAGGTAACCATACACAGACAGCTGTTTCGGGGTGTTGCCCCTCATCAGTGTGGAGCAGGATCCCGGCTAGGTGGGAGGAATGCCTAGTAGAGCCAGAAACAGAGCGCTGATCTCAGGGAGACCAGCCCCTCATCAGTGTATGTGGATGGATACCTAGTCTTGGTTTTTTCCTTGTCATTACATTGACTAAAAGGGCCACTTAATATGGTGGTTTTTGGGGTTTCCTACAGGAGCCACCCCTTGGCTGGGTACTTCCCGTAGGGATATCGGGCTAGTCCTGTGTTTCAAGACTCCTAAATGAGGCTTCATGGGTTCTTCTTTTGCATGTTCATGTTTCCCAGGGAGCAATGCACCTAGAATTTCACTGCATTGTGCGCTTTGGCCGGCATCCGGCAATATTATGGTTTGGCTGGTCTCCCTGAGATCAGCGATCTGTTTCTCGTATGGCTCTACTAGGCATTGCTACCACCTAGCCGGAACCCTGCTCCACACTGATGAAGGGCAACACCCTGAAACAGCTGTCTGTGGATAGATACCTGGCCTTGGTTTTTCTTTTGTCATTACATTGACTTAAAGGGCCACTTAATATGGTGGTTTTGGTGGTTTCCCTACAGAAGCCACCCCTTGGCTGGGTCCTTCCCAGAGGGATATCTGGCTAGTCCTGTGTTTCGAGACTCCTAATTGAGGCTCCAGGGGTTCTCCTTTTGCATGTTAATCTACTATTGTCTTTTTCAATTAACCTTGTACAGACATATTTATTTAATAGAAAAAAAGATTATCGGCAGAAAAAGACCACTTGGTCCATCTAGTCGACCCCCTTAGTATTTCCTTTGTTATTACCTTAGGATAGATATATGTTTATCCCAGGCAGGTTTACATTCAGTTATTGTAGATTTACCTACCACATCTGCTGGAAGTTTCTTCCAGACATCTACTACTCTTTCAGCTAAGTCATATTTTCTTGTGTTGTTTCTGACCCCAGACTGTGCCTCCTTTTTTTTGTTTTTTTTTTTCACTAAAAACACTTCCATCTTGAACCTTATTTCGTTCTTTAACATCTCACAAGAGCTATTTTCAGACGTCTTTAAAAAGTTCTTTATTTGCTTTAGAACCTGCCGTGAAACAATGCTTGGCAACACTAAAAGGGAAAACTAGTGTTACAATGTTTAAAGACCTTTAATATAGTCCGAAATATTACGCTATACTGCCCGCATAATTGAAAACACAATAAATAAATGAGCAAAAATGTTAAAAACAGTATCCTTACCAGTCCATCACAGTTACTCAATGCTACAGATGCTCCAGGGATATCCGCTATTTCTCCAACATAAGCACAGTTTGTCCACAATGGCTCTTTTTTCCAGATTTCTTCAGAACTATTTGATACATGGGTAGTATTTCCAACATGGCTTCCGTTTTCAGCATTCACAGGGTCTTCATGCCACTCCACCACAGCCCCTGGAGCAATGAGGCGAGTGTTTGGCTTCAATTTAAGATGGAATTCTCTTCCAAAGGCAGTAACATTAAAGTAGAGGGGCTGGCGTCTATGTGACGTGTCTCTTGCTACTCTTTTATTGTGACTAATGGAAAGTATATTGGATATATGGCGTCCCTCTGCGTCAGTAGTTATCGGTGTTATCAGTTCATATTCTCCTTGTTTTATCCTATTTAAATCTGAGAAAAAGAAGAAAAAAAACTAGTCAATAAAATGAAACAGTAATAAAGCTGACTTAAAAAATACATGAATGGCTAAAGTAGACATTACGAAAAAATAATTTACTCTATTATTACGCATTTCTCATAGTAGGTTGTCTCTGCTATTTTACACACAATGTAATGATCAGATATAGAGATGAGCTAATATTGGGTATGTTCGTGTTGGTCCAAACGAAAACTCTCGCCATTTGATTAGCCTATGGCCTATAGCTCTATCCATGTTTTCCAGGCAGACAAAAGGCTGCATACAACTTCTTCAGCCACCGCTAAGGAAATTCTGAGAGTTTGGGTTTGGACGAAAGTGAATGCACTCAAAGTTCGCTCATCTATAATCAGGTATACCTATGGCAATGAACTTTCAAAGTCTGTAAGATAAATAGCTAATTATAAAAAAAAAAAAAAAAGGACTTTCAAAGTTAGGCTGGGTTCACACTACGTTTTTTCAATCCGATTTTTCACCCGTTTTTTGCAACAACAAAAAAAAACGGATGGAAAAACTGGTGCAATTGTGTGCATCCACTTTGATCTATTTTTCTGTTGACTTCCATTATAAAAAAAAAAGGATCAAAACACATAGTTTTTTTTTTAACATACACAAAAATAAAGGTAAAGTGTGACTGTCGTGAAATTTTTTTTTGCAGAAATCAATAGTCCAGGCGATTTTAAGAAACTTTGCAATTGGGTTTATTAGCCGAAAAATGCATTTTTATCATGAAAAAGTATTTTGAAGCTCTCCCCCCTGTTTTCATTGTTCTCCTATGGAGAGAGCTAAATAAAACACCAAAACAGGACAACAAAGAGTTAATCTACAAATACCTCACCCTTTATCTCCTCTGACAGTCACCACTGACCTCTCTGAGCTCTGATTACAGCGTTCACCCAGCTCCATGCCTGTAATCCTGTTACCTGCTTTCTGCTGTCGGCTAACTCCCTCCTTCCTCCTCCCCCCTCCCCTCTCTATAGGAACAGACTGGGTACGTCTGATGCAACAAGTCACAATTTCCTGATTTTTTGCAGTGGATGGAAAAGAGGAGGGAGGGGGGACCCGGGAAAAGGCTTTTTAAATGCAGATAATGGCATATTTGGCTAATAAACCCAATTACAAATTTTCTTAAAATCGCCTGGACTATTGATTTCTGCAAAAAAAAAAAAAAAAAAAATACGACAGTGACTCTTAAGTATGTTTTTGGGTACGTAAAAAAAAAACCTGATGCGTTTTGATCCGTTCTTTCTATAGTGTAAGTCAATGGAAAAACGGACACACACAATTGCATCGGTCTTTCTATCTGTTTTCTGCAAAAACGGATGAAAAAAAAAAGGAAGCAAAAACGTAGTGTGAACCCAGCCTTAGATGATTCCAGTGCTCAGCTATCTTTAGTAGTCCTATGAAGATGAATGGAGTGGAGGCCAAGCATGTGTGTAGCTTCTTTCTCCCCCCCCAGCAGACATCCAACAATATTAATACTTATGCCCTATGCTTTGGATGAGGTCATTGAGACAGGAAGTGATGTCATATAATGACAGGAGGATACCATGTGGAGAATAAAGCTGCTGCGTTTCTGCCCCATATCATGTCGTATCTGTTATATAATTCACATGTTTAACTGTCTTTCAAAATAATATTAAACATAAGTACAAGAAAGAGAAAGAGCTTAAAAAGACTAGTACGCCTTGTGTCACCACTCGGACATGGCTTGAATACACATCTCTTCAGGGAATGTGTCCACCAGATGGGCCTTTAAACTGTTTTTACATTTGGATAACTCATTAACTAAGGAGGCGTTTTTTTTTTTCTTCTATAGGAACAACACGGCCATTTCCCAGCAGCCCAGGGTTCTCATAATGTTTTCTTTTTCTGTCTGTTTTATTGCTGCGGAGCTGTTGTTAACCTCCTTTTTTCCCCAAATAATGACCATATGAAAGCATCAGCTCGGATCACTACACTAAAACTGAGCGCTAAAGAAGGTAACTGATTATATATGAATTTAGAAAGTTTGCAGTGGTCCCTCGGGTTACAAAATTTTTTGCATAAAGTGGTCTTCCCTGGACCATTGCAACTTGAGACCAGACTCAACATACAATGCTACAGACAGTCTGACTCTATGACGTGCGGGAATGAGTAGATTGGGGATGGGGAACCTTCGGACCTCCAGCTGTTGAAAAACTACAATTCCCATCATGCCTGGGCAGCCGAAGCTAAAGCTTCGGCTGCCCAGGCATGATGGGAATTGTAGTTTTGCAAGAGCTGGAAGGACAAAGGTTCCCCATCCCTGATTTAAAGAGAACCTGTCATTAAAAATAACTTTTGAGGTGTTATTGGTCAAAGGTTATTGATCACAACGATCAGGAGGTAAAGCCAAGGAGAGAGCTCGCTGATTCCAACAATGCAGCTTCTGTACAACAGTGCACGGAACTGCAGGGCTTAGATAGCCCTGCAGTTCCCAACACAAACGTTGACGGCAGTAGAGGGGGTTGTGTGGCACCTTTCTACTTCCAGTCAATGGAAATATATATGAATAAAAATAAAAATAGAAAACTTTACTTTTTTTTAACACATACAATGTAATATAACGTTATTAAAGCAATGTAAGAAAAAAAAAAAAAATCGGTCTCAGAGTACCCACAATTTTCACTTTTGAATATTTTTAGTTGCCACAATTACACCTTCTAGTTTGGTTAAAGGGGTCATCTGGCAAAAATCATTTTCTTTTAAAATCACCTGGTGTCAGAAAGTTATATAGATTTGTAATTTACTTCTATTTAAAAATCTTGAGTCTTTCCATACTTATCAGCTGCTATATGTGCTGCAGGACGTGGTGTTTTATGTTCAGTCTGACACAGTGCTCTCTGCTGACATCTCTGTCCAAAACAGGAATTGTCCAGAGCAGGGAAGGTTTTCTATGGGGGATTTGCTACTGTTCCCGACAGTGCCTAACATGGACAGAGGTGGCAGCAGAGAGACTGGAAAGAAAACACCACTTCCTGCAGGACATACAGCAGCTGATAAGTATGAGAATTTTTTTAAATAGAAGTAAATTATAAATCTATATAACTTTCTGAAACCAGTTGATTTGAAAGAAAAGGATTTTTATTGGATAACCCCTTTAAGAGACTATTTTACACATGAACACATACTCCCATCCAGGGCCTAAAGGCTGCAATGCTGGTTAGCCCCCCTGGCTATACCTTGTAGAGAAGGAAAACAATGCTCCTGCTGTTTGCTAGCACTGTAGTGCCTACAAATGAAAGGACCCTGGGGGAGATTTATCAAACATGGTGTAAAGTGAAACTGGCCCAGTTGCCCCTAGCAACCAATCAGATTCCACCTTTCATTCCTCACAGACTCTTTGAAAAATGAAAGGTGGAATCTGATTGGTTGCTAGGGGCAACTGAGCCAGTTTCACTTTACACCATGTTTGATAAATCTCTGTTTTGCCTATGGAAAAAAAAAAAAAAAAAAAAAATATATATATATATATATATATATACTGTGTGTGTATATATATATATATACTGTGTATATATATATATATATATATATATATATATATATATATATATATATATATATAGGCCTTTAGATACCTTGAACACGTATGATAAATTTTGATCCATCCAAAAGCATACTAACATACACTTCGGAGTTATTACAGTGACTGTTTTACTATACCGTTACCCATAAGGCCAGTACACAGTGGATGCCCACATATCCAGGAGTTTCCAGGGAAAAATAAATAAGGCAACTACTTATGACCTTTCCCACATTCTGGCAATTGATGTCCCATTCAGCAATTGGCCGGCGTTAGAAAATTTCTATTTTAAAGGGTAATATAATTTTGGACAGGATCTGTAGAACCTCAGTTGACTATGTCATAGGTGACTTGAGGTCAATGAGAATAATTTATCGCTTATATACTTATAAATAAACATGAATGAGGCAAAATGTGAGAAAGGGAAATAATACTGAAGCCCATTCACATACAGTGTTCAGTGTTAGTCCACAATTACTTAAAGGTAATAAAGGTATAGAAACCTTCTCAGTGACTTCCAGCTAAATAGATACATACACTTAAAGTGGTTTCCTTTTCAAATTAACTAGTCTCGAAATGTTATATAGAATTGTAATGTACTTTCAAAAAAACTCCAGTCTTCCACTACTTATCAGCTGTTGTAAATCCTGCAGGAAGTGGTTTATACTGACACAGTTCTCTCTGCTGCCATCTCTGTCCATGTCAGGAACTGCCCAGAGCAGCAGCAAATCCCTATAGAAAACATCTCCTGCTCTGGGTAGTTCCTGACATGGACAGAGGTGGCAGCAAAGAGCACTGTGTCAGTATACACCACTTCCTGCAGGACACACAGCAGCTGATACATACTGGAAGATTTGAGATTTTTAAATAGAAGTAAATTACAAATCAGTAGAATTTTCTGACTAGTTGATTTGAAGAAAAAAAAATCGCTGGAGTACCCCTTTAAGTGTAAAATAGCTTGTCAAACTAGTATTTATCCAGTAATGAATAAAGCTCTATGGTAGCTCATATTTGGCTGCGGTAGGGGCAGCTGCTGAAGCCTCCGATTTATTATGGGGAAGGCACCTCTTGATGGATCCAGGGCATCTAATATCACTCAGCTTTTTCCTATAACCACCCATTGTGTTTTACTAGACCCCTCCCTTTGTGTTCATGTAGGGGTAGGGAACCTTGGCTCTCCAGCTGTTGCAAAACTTTAGCTGTCCATACATGATAGGAGTTGTAGTCTTGTAACAGCTGAAGAGCCAAGGTTCCCTACCCCTGATGTAGAGAGTAGCTGTGGGAGAGAGTGGCCTCTTGGGGCCAGAGGAATAATGCTGCCTCTGGCCAGAAGAGTGATTGACAGGGCGGGGAACCATTGGCTCCTGGTCCTGTGAAGCACAGCACCGCATTGAACTGTATACGCTCCTGATTTGGAGTACAGCTAAAGGGCCAGCGCCAGTACCCCATGGCGCTCGGGTGCCGGCACTGGACTGGACTGGACTGCTTTGCAGTGCATCCAGAATTTCAGAAAGTTTCCAGAATGCGCATACGGAGATGTGCAGAATTCTGGATGCCCTCATATGGTTCTATGGGGCATCCATGATGGAATTTCCTATACCCTTCAGAACAATCCTGAATGGTGGCCATGCCAAATAGAATCCTATGTGTCAGGAAATCTATCCATATTTCCTAATAAGAAGTCTGTATAGATTTTCCTGACATGTTAAGGGGGCTTTGGTGTTCACCATTATTGGTACCATTGTGCACTTTATAGGCAGAGAATTCAAAAACCTGGTTGTGATTAAAGGGGTTATCCAGTGCTACAAAAACATGGCCACTTTCTTAGAGAGACAACACTACTCTTGTCTTGTCCAGTGTGGGTGCAGGTTTTGTATCTCAGTTCCACTGAAGTGAATGGAGCTTAAAGAGGTCATCCAGCACTACATAAACATGGCCACTTTTTCCCCTCTCTTGTCTCAAGATTGGGTGGGGTTTGGAATTCAGTTCCATTGAAGTAAATGAAGCTTAATTGCAAACCGCACCTGAACTTGAGACAAGAGAGCGGGGAAAGTGGCCATGTTTTTGTAGCGCTGGATAACCCCTTTAATTAAAAAAACACACCTGAACTTGAGACAAGAGTCACGTTGTCTCTAAAAGAAAGTGGCCAGGTTTTTGTAGCGCTGGATAACCCCTTTAACTTCTATAGTAACAAAAAGCAATTTGTCGGTGCTCTGGGTATATAATAGATTATGCCAAATCACTCAAGGAAACAACTAAGTCCCATTAACCTTAGTATAGCTCACACAAAGCAAGCACAGAGAGATTTTCTATGGGGATTCATATAAAACCGAGACAGAGTTCCTGTCTCGGCCAGAGATGGCAGCAGAGAGCACTGTGTCAGACTGAAAATAAAACATTTCCTGCAGGACATACAGTAGCTAATAAGTATGACAAAACTTAAGATGTTTTTAATTGAAGTAAATTACAAATCTATATAACTTTTTAATATCAGTTGATTTGAAAGAAAAAGATTTTCGCTGGACAACCCCTTTAACAGGACTCTTTTGGCGTGGCAGAAGTGAAGGGCGCAAGACAATACTCCCAACCAACGTTATGCTGTATCAAGCAATCAAATGAATGTGGACAGCATAACCTATCTATATTCTATCTGGAATCTATTTAGAATACCCATGTCCAACAATTTAAGCTCAGTAATGTGCTTGCTATATATGTATCTCCTTTAGTTACATCTTTGATTTCCCATGTATCAGATCATGGTATTTCCTATTAATTTGCCCCAACCACGACAATGCCTATATGGAACCTCATTGCCAATGTGGCAGCCCTAGCTACATTACTGTATATGCTATAGATCTACACACCTTAGTGCCCATAATAGCCCCAGCTTTAGTATTCCCCATTCAGAAGCCATTTGAGCTTGCGTGGAGAGCCCAATGCAGTGCTTATGTACTTCCTTGGTCATTGTACAGCATATACAGCAACAGTACTGTCCATAAAGTAACCCTACATATAGAAGTTCCCATAAAGTGGCACCAATTATAATGTATATACAATAACCCTGGCACTCTTATTGTCCATTTTATTTATTTTCACTAAAGCCAGAAAAGGATGAGGGGAAAATCCACTGACGGTTTTAATATATTTAGACCACTAGAAAGTGTAGTTAATTTAAAGGGGTACTCCAGCGAAAATCTTTTTCTTTCAAATCAAGTGGTTTCAGAAAGTTATATAGATTTGCAATTTACTTCTATTTAAAAATCTCCAGTCTTCTAGTACATATCAGCTGCTGTTTGTCCTGCAGGAAGTGGTGTTTTCTGTTCAGTCTGACACAGTGCTCTCTGCTGCCACCTTGTGTTGGAGACAGGAACTGTCCAGAGCAGCAGCAAATACCCACAGAAAACCTATCCTGCTCTGGACAGTTCCTGACATGGCCAGACTCTGTCAGACTGGAAAGAATACACCACTTCCTGCAGGACATACAGCAGCTGATAAGTATGGGTAGGCTTGATATTTTTAAATAGAAGTAAATTACAAATCTATATAACTTTCTTAAACCAGTTGATTGGAATGAAAAAGATTTTCGCGGACAACCCCTTTAATGATAAGGACTCTGTATAGGTCCCATCTACACTCCTGTTTCCTATTTTAAACTGTTACAAAACGTATGTATGTCTTGAATTAAAAGTAAAGGAAGAGCACATTGTGAACTGTTTATATGGGCTATTTAGCATATGGTTACAATGATAGGATAAAGAAATTCTTTGTTATCATGTGATCAGATGGAGAGCGATAAGAGTGTTAGATAGTATCTGTACAATTACTAGATAAATGGAACATATATTTCTTAAACACGTCCAAAAATTTAATGCGGGGACTGAGAATTCCTAAACACTAAAGAGTTTTAATACAAATGGAAATCCTTCGAAGGTCTTTGGGTTCGGCTGTGTGCGCTGGGTTAGAGGCACTAAGCACATGGTACATATTAATATGTTAATCATTTCCTAACATGACCGAACAAAGAACTTGTGGAAACATCTCTGCAATGTAGATCTATAGGTTTTTAAAGGGACCAGCTTAGGAGGCTGTCAAAAAACGTAAAAGAATGTAAGAGCTACGTGGGTAAAATAAGATGGAATTGTCTATCCAAGTTAAAGGGGATATCCAGCGCTACAAAAACATGGCCACTTTCTTCCAGAGACAACAGGACTCTTGTCTCCAGTTCAGGTGTGGCTTGCAATTAGGCTCCATTCACATCAATGGAACTAAGTGGCAAACCCAACCCAAACTGGAGACGAGAGCGGTGCTGTCTCTGAAAGAAAGTAGCCATGTTTTTGTAGCGCTGGATAACCCCCTTAAAGGAGAAGTCCGGTGGATTACAAAATCCGGCAGCCGGAAGGGGGTAAACTGATTACAAGTACTAACTTACCTCTTCTCGTGCCCATGGTGAGCGGCTCTTGTGGCCGCAGGACCCTGCCGGGCTCCAAGATCTCCAGAGCTGACATGTTACGACCCGGCTGATGGACTGGCCGCTCAACCAGTCAGTCATTGGGGCAGGACACCACTCCAGTCACTGAGTGGCTGAGCAGCCAGTCCATCAGCCAGGACAGGCCTTTTCCCCTAAGTGGTCACGTCATCACAACTCGGAAGAAAATGCCTTCCGGTGGGGGACCCATGGCCGATCCAGCCGCTCACCACAGGCATGGGGAGAGGTAAGTTACTACTTGTAATCAATTTCCCCCCTGCCCCAGCTGGCTGTCAGATTTTATAATCCACCGGACTTCTACTCTAAACCCAGAGCAACCCCTATCCCTTTCTTCATCCCCCGATTAAAGGAGAAGACCAGTGAAAATATTTATTAAAATATTGTATTGCCCCCCAAAAGTTATACAAATCACCAATAAACACTTATTACGGGAAATGCTTATAAAGTGCTTTTTTTCCCTGCACTTACTACTGCATCAAGGCTTCACTTCCTGGATAACATGGTGATGTCACTTCCTGGATAAAATGGTGATGTCACCAGGGGCGCCGCAATGATGAGGCGACCTGAATCGTCTGCCTCAGGCGGCGCCACCAGCTATCTTCATGGGGGCGGCATTCAGTGGCAGATTATAATATGAGCGGTTCGGGTGGCCGCCCACATTATAATCCGCCACTGACTGTACCCAGGGCCGCTTTAACCAGAGGGCACATGGTGCACGTGCACCGGGCCCACTGGTTAAAGGGGCCCCCCCCCCGAGCAGGCCGGCCGTTGCTATGTGCGACCAATGCGGTCGCACAGGGCTCCGGCCACCAGCCTGTCATGGGGGAGCGCCATGGATGGGTAATCTACTTACCCCTCCATGGCGCCCCCTGCAGGGCCCCCCCGTCCGCCGCTGCCCCCGTCCGCTGCTGCTGCGGCGCTTCAGCGCTGCAGCAGCAGCGACACTGACAGAGAGAGAGCCATTGGCTCCCTCCCTGTCAGTCACTCACTCTTGTGGCCGCACTTCCTGCGGTCACAAGAGGCCGCGCTCTCCCTCTAGCGCCCGACGTCACTAGAGCGTCGGCGCGAGGGTAAGGGGAGTGCAGCCTCTAGTGACTGCAGGAAGTGCGGCCACAGGAGGGAAGAGAAGAGGAACGCGTGGACCAAGGTGAGTAAGTGTTTGTTTTTTTCAATGTTATATAGCAGGGGGAGCTATATACTATGGGGGGGCACAGGGGGCTATATACTATGGGGGAGAACAGGGGGCTATATACTATGGGGGAGAACGGGGGCTATATACTATTGGGGAGCACAGGGGGGCTATATACTATGGGGGAGAACGGGGGCTATATACTATTGGGGAGCACAGGGGGGCTATATACTATGGGGGAGCACAGGGGAGCTATATACTATTGGGGAGCACAGGGGGGCTATATACTATGGGGGAGAACGGGGGCTATATACTATGGGGGAGAACGGGGGCTATATACTATTGGGGAGCACAGGGGGGCTATATACTATGGGGGAGAACGGGGGCTATATACTATTGGGGAGCACAGGGGGGCTATATACTATGGGGGAGCACAGGGGAGCTATATACTATGGGGGAGCTATATACTATCAGGGAGCACAGGGGGGCTATATACTATGGGGGAGAACGGGGGCTATATACTATTGGGGAGCACAGGGGGCTATATACTATGGGGGAGAACGGGGGCTATATACTATTGGGGAGCACAGGGGGCTATATACTATGGGGGAGCACAGGGGAGCTATATACTATGGGGGAGCACAGGGGGCTATACACTATGGGGGAGCACAGGGGAGCTATATACTATTGGGGAGCACAGGGGAGCTATATACTATTGGGAAGCACAGGGGGCTATATACTATTGGGGAGCACAGGGGAGCTATATACTATGGGGGAGCACAGGGGAGCTATATACTTTGGGGGAGCACAGGGGGCTATATACTATGGGGGAGCACAGGGGGCTATATACTATGGGGGAGCACAGGGGGCTATATACTATGGGGGAGCACAGGGGAGCTATATACTATGGGGGAGCACAGGGGGCTATACACTATGGGGGAGAACGGGGGCTATATACTATTGGGGAGCACAGGGGGCTATATACTATGGGGGAGCACAGGGGGCTATATACTATGGGGGAGCACAGGGGAGCTATATACTATGGGGGAGCACAGGGGGCTATACACTATGGGGGAGCACAGGGGAGCTATATACTATTGGGGAGCACAGGGGAGCTATATACTATTGGGAAGCACAGGGGGCTATATACTATTGGGGAGCACAGGGGAGCTATATACTATGGGGGAGCACAGGGGAGCTATATACTTTGGGGGAGCACAGGGGGCTATATACTATGGGGGAGCACAGGGGAGCTATATACTATGGGGGAGCACAGGGGAGCTATATACTATGGGGAGCACAGGGGGCTATATACTACTGGGGAGCTCAGGGGGCTATATACTATGGGGGAGCACAGGGGGCTATATACTATGGGGGAGCACAGGGGGTTATATACTATTGGGGAGCACAGGTTAGCTATATACTATTGGGGAGCACAGGGGCTATATACTATTGGGGAGCACAGGGGAGCTATATACTATTGGGGAGCACAGGGGTCTATATACTATGGGGGAGAGCACAGGGGGCTATATATTATGGAGAGCACAGGGGGGCTATATACTATTGAGGGGGAGCACAGGGGGGCTATATACTATTGGGGGAGAGCACAGGGGGGCTATATACTATTGTGGGAGAGCACAGGGGGGCTATATACTATTGGGGGAGAGCACAGGGGGCTATATACTATTGTGGGAGAGCACAGGGGGGCTATATACTATTGTGGGAGAGCACAGGGGGGCTATATACTATTGTGGGAGAGCATAGGGGGGCTATATACTATTGGGGGAGAGCACAGGGGGGCTATATACTATTGTGGGTGAGCACAGGGGGCTATATACTACTGGGGAGAGTGCACAGGGGGGCTATATACTAATGGGGGAGCGCACAGGAGGGCTGTATATAACTGGAGGAGCACATGAGGGTCTATATACTACAGGGACACCTTAAAACAATGTAGGCACAGAGGGGTGTAACTATGTAGGGGTACAGAGGGGTGTAACTACTGTATAGGGGTACAAGGGACCTAACTACTGTATGTGTTGGAGCCTAAAATATTTGTCTGGCAGATTCTGGAGAGAAGATTCACAGCCAGGAGAAGACTTCAAGGTGGCCCAGGCTGGATGGAGAGAAAAAGAAAAGGTGACAGACTCTGATCGGAGAAGACGCCTCCGGTGAGTCACTGGATGTAACTTCACTCTGTTATAGGCTTGTACTGATAGGGGTCATGGTATGGCGGTATTATGTAATGGTATCAATGGTGATATCTTTCTGTTTTGTTTAGTGCAGTTTTTATGTAATATGTAATCACTGAATGGTGGAAATAGTGTTATAAGGTAACTACTGTATGTACTGGGGCTCTTGATACAGTGTGGGGGCAAATTCAGTACATTATACAATGTGCAGAAAGGTAAGGGGGGGCCCACTCTTGAGGGCTGTGCACTGGGCCCACCAATGTATTAAAACGGCCCTGACTGTACCATGTACTGGAGCCCCCCCGCCCCCGGGCAGTATCTGTAATGAGATGCTGTGAGCGGGGGAGACTGTATTCATAAGCGCCGCGCTGTACTAAATCAGCCGCGTGGTGCTGATACTACAGCGCGGCGCTTATGAATACAGTCTCCCCCGCTCACAGCATCTCATTACAGATACTTCCCGGGGGCGGGGGGGCTCCAGTACATGCATTCCACGTCCGTGATCCGTCAGGATCACGGAACGTGGGAATGCAGCCTTAGTCCCCCGGCTGATGTGCGGCTGCCCGGGGTGTCCCGTCCTGTCCCCGGCAGCGCGCGCATCAGAGAGCTCCCCGTGCGCCGGAAGTCACAGGCACAGGCGCACGGGGAGCTCTGTGATGCGCGCGCTGCCGGGGACAGGACGGGACACCCCGGGCAGCCGCACATCAGCCGGGACCAGACCAGAGAGGCTCGACGGGGGAACGGAGGGCAGGTGAGTTGTGTGCTGTTTTTTGTTTTTGTTTTATCTGCTGTGCAGGGGGGGGGGAGGAGGACCATCTATAAGGTAGGGGGGGGAAGGGGGCCATCTATAAGGGAGGGGGGAAAGAGGGGGACGATCTATAAGGGAGGGGGGAAAGAGGGGGACGATCTATAAGGGGGGGGGGACCATCTATAAGGGAGGGGGAGAGGGAAGAGGGGGACCATCTATAGGGGGGGGCCATCTATAAGGGAGGGGGGAAAGAGGGGGACCATCTATAAGGGGGGGGCCATCTATAAGGGAGGGGGGAAAGAGGGGGACCATCTATAAGGGGGGGACCATCTATAAGGGAGGGGCGGGAGGGGGACCGTCTATAAGGGGGGGGAAGAGGGGGACCATGTATAAGGGGGAGAGGGGGACCATCTATAAGGGAGGGGGAAAGAGGGGGACCATCTATAAGGGAGGGGGAGAGGGGGACCATGTATAAGGGGGGGAGGGGGACCATCTATAAGGGAAAGGGGACCATCTATAAGGGAGGGGGAGAGAGGGAAGAGGGGGACCATCTATAAGGGGGGGGAAAGAGGGGGACCATCTATAAGGGGGGGGAGAGGGGGACCATCTATAAGGGGGGGAGAGAGGGAAGAGGGGGACCAACTATAAGGGGGGGGGAAGAGGGGGACCATCTATAAGGGGGGAAGAGGGGGACCATCTATAAGGGAGGGGAAAGAGGGGGACCATCTATAAGGGAGGGGGGAGAGGGGGACCATCTATAAGGGAGGGGGGAGAGGGGGACCATCTATAAGGGGGGGAGAGGGGGACCATCTATAAGGGAGAGGGGACCATCTATAAGGGGGGGAAGAGGGGGACCATCTATAAGGGGGGAAGAGGGGGACCATCTATAAGGGGGGAAGAGGGGGACCATCTCCTAAAAGATCAGCACCCTCCACTCCGGACATCCTCTGTGCTGCTGGGACTTCTCCTATAGGATTAGCACCCTCCTCTCCTGACATCCTCTGTGCTGCTGGGACCTCTCCTATAGGATTAGCACCCTCATCTCCTGACATCCTCTGTGCTGCTGGGACCTCTCCTATAGGATTAGCCCCCTCCTCTCGTGACATCCTCTGTGCTGCTGGGACCTCTCCTATAAAGTCAGCCTCCTCCTCTCCTGACATCCTCTGTGCAGCAAGGGACCAAACATTATGTTTATTGGGGACAGCAGTGTGGGGGGGGGGGGGCAGTAGTGGATTATAATGTGGGCGGATTGACGGGGGGGGGGGGCGTCATTCTATAGTTCGCCTCGGGCAGCAGAGAGGCTAGAATCACCCCTGGATGTCACGACCCGACTCCCAGAGCTGTGCGGGCTGTGTCTGCTGGAGAGGATGATGGCAGAGGGACACTGAGGAACACAGGGCACTAGAGGGACACTGAGCACCCCTCTGCCATCATCCTCTCCAGTAGCCACAGCCCGCACAGCTCTGGGAGTCAGGAAGTGACATCACCATTTTATCTAGGAAGTGACATCACCATGTTATCCAGGAAGTGACATCACCATGTTATCCAGGAAGTGACATCACCATGTTATCCAGGAAGTGACATCACCATGTTATCCAGGAAGTGACATCACCATGTTATCCAGGAAGTGAAGCCTTGATGCAGTAGTAAATACAGGGGAAAAAAAGCACTTTATAAGCATTTCCCGTAATAAGTGTATATTGGTGATTTGTATAACTTTTGGAGTCAATACAAAACTGTACTTTAATAAAAATTTTCACCGGACTTCTCTATTAATTCATGTCCAAGCTACCTCTTGAGAATAGAACATTTACAGGTAAGTTCATTGAATCAACCAGAAACCTTGCTCAGCACTAACACAGGTCAAGAACCTTTGAAGCAGACTCTAGTTTAGCTTTTAATACTTTTGGGGGGCATTGCCTGAAATACAAGTCTCTATGCCATTGACCTCTTTAACGAGAGTTGGTATTGCCCCTGAGCAGCGTGCAATCCATTACTCCCCCACCCAGTATTTTTCTCCATAATAATGAGTCAAAAGCCCCTATAAAGCTGTCTTTAGATAGGCGATACATTCTTTTGAAAGGAACTCTGGTTCGAATAGTATAAAGTCCTTTCATGGGGTCAGACCCATGCCTGATACAAGCATCTAACACATGGGTGTCAAACTCAGGCCCTCTAGCTGTTACAAGACTACGATTCCCATCATGCTTTAGGTTTGGCTGTCCAGGCATGATGGGAGTTGTAGTTTTGTAACAGCTGGAGGGCCTGAGTTTGACAAATTGGCACTTGTCTGATGACTTACATGGCACAAAGAATGTGCCGTCGGGGCAAGATGTGCAGCTGACCAATAAGGGCCCGTTCACACTATGGAATCGGCACTGAAATCCGTGTGGAAACCCCATGTCAATTCTTTGAGTGGAGAGGCACAGAGAGCAGAGGCGCGTGAGCCTTCCCATTCAAACAGATAGCAGGCAGGATACGGCACTGGGTCTGTGTGTGCGGGTTCCGCACGGAATTTCAGCGCTGATTCTACAGTGTGAACGGGCCCTAATGATTTTAAGGGCCAAACAATCCCAACAACCAGAGGCCAAACAAGTGATTGCTTACCGTTCAGTCAGTCACTGGGGCAATAATCATTTTGTTACTTTAGTGGTAGTTCAGTTGAGTGGTTCAGTTGAGTGGTAGTTCAGCAAATGTGGTGTATTCTTTTCAGTCTGACACAGTGCTCTCTGCTGCCACCCCTGTCTGTGACAGGAAATGTCCAGAGCAGTAGCAAATCCCCAATCTCCTGCTCTCCAGACTGTTAAAAATATCACTTCCTGCAGGACAGACAGCAGCTGAGAAGTATTGAAATACTTGATATTTTTTAACAGAAGTAAACTACAAATCTCTGCCACTTTCTGATACCAGTTAATTTGAATTTTTCTTTTTCTGAACTACCCCTTTAAGTGTGCAGTACAAAAATACACCATAAAGAAATAGCGCCCCCTAGTGGCTAACCATGTACCTTTGTAATATATTTAATCCATGTCGATTTGATAGCAATAAATGCGTGATCGGTAGGTTATTTAACCATTGGGAAAACTCTAGCACATGCTTAAAATATGTTCAGGTCATTACCAGCATATATATCCGTTTACTTTGTACGACTCAAACACATGGCCTGCTATGCTTTTCAATCCTGCTAAATAAACATGTGCATATGGGAAATAGCCGCTGCTATGTCCAGGCCATTAAAGTGAATGGGGCTGCTGCCAGTATGTGGGGGGGTTTAAATTGACATTCCATTTTGACGGTGAAATCCTGGTGTGAACGCTCCTAAAGGAGTTTAGATGTGGTGAAATTTTTAATTGTAGGTTTTTGCCAGAAAGATTGCGCAGCAAAACCCACCAATGTTACAAGTGTGTTTTGCTAGGAATTTAGGCCACATTCGCACAATGAGGGAGATTTATCAAACATGGTGTAAAGGGAAACTGGCTCAGTTGCCCCTAGCAACCAATCAGATTCCACCTTTCATTCCTCACAGACTCTTTGGAAAATGAAAGGTGGAATCTGATTGGTTGCTCGGGACAACTGAGCCAGTTTCACTTTACACCATGTTTGATGAATCTCTCCAGTATACACTCCAGCTGGGATTCCATGCGGCCATACTTTACATTGTCTCCTATGGGTAATTGGAGTGCGGGCGCACCCAAATGTGCCCGCATTTCAATTCGAAAGAAGTGATGTTAACCCGGGGTTAAATATCTCAGACAGCAGCTGTTCTGTGACATGGCCGTGTCACAGAACGGCCGCTGTTTTACCATGTCTGAGCATGGCCTTACTGTGTATTTTAGTCCAAAGAGGAGAAATTCCCTGTGAAAATCTGCTGCATTTTCATAAAAAAATAAGCATATTTTTCCAAGTGGAGCATTTCTCATGTGGATGGCATTTGCAAAACCTCAGGTAGAACCTTCTTGTACAATATTTTCTCCTAGAAAACTGCTTCAGGCCATGTTTTCAGGTGAAAATACGTCTGTATTTTGAGAATTATGGACGTAATTGAAATTTGGCTGTATTTTTGCCTCAAAATGGCTTTTATACAGTGGCACATGCAGTAAATACATATAATACTTCTGTATAAACGTAAAGTAGCAATAAACATGCAACTCAGAATGAAGATCCTTATGTGCCCTAAGCTTAAAGGGATACTCCGGTGAAAATCATTTTTTTTTCCCAAATCAACTGGTTTCAGAAATGTATATAGATTTGTAATTTACTTCAATTTAAACACCTCCAGTCTTACAGTGCTTATCAGCTGCTGTATGTCCTGCAGGAAGTGGTGTATTCTTTCCAGTCTGGCATAGTGCTCTCTGTTGCCACCTCTGTTCATGACAGGAACTGTCCAGAGCAGTAGAAAGTCCCCATAGAAAACCTCTCCTGCTCTGGACAGTTCCTGACATGGACAGAGGTGGCAGCACAGAGCACTGTGTCAGACTGGAAAGAAAACACCACTTCCTGTAGGACATACAGCAGCTGATAAGTACTGGAAGACTGGACATTTTCAAATTGAAGTAAATTACAAATCTACAGTATATCACTTTCTGAAACCAGTGGATTTGAAAAGAAATTTGAAAGAAAAAGATTTTCCCTTTAATGGCAAATGGTCAAGAAGTTTGTGGAATTTCTTTTATAATTTTTGAGAAAAAGTGAAATAGAAAAATGCTTTCCCGTGATTTCTGTACACAGAAAAGTCACTGGTAACAGTTACGTCGACAATAACAGGATTACAATATCATCATAATAACTAACATCATAGACTGACACAGTGCTTCTGGGTAGCACATTGCTGCAGAACACCTACGCCCCCATAAGGCAACATGAGAGATGAGAGTTTTCTCTCAGTAATAGATGTATTGAGAATCCAGGGTTTGGAAACTTGTTAAAGTGATTGTTCATCCTCTTCTCTCAATACTGTTAAAGCTAGGGCTATACGCCAACTATGGCCATAAGACAATAACAATGTCATGTCCTGCTGCTAAACTGCAACTGGCCATAGTGAATAAAGGTAATAGGACTTAAAGGGATTGTGTCACAAAGAAAACTAGGTCTACACTGATGCATTATGTTAAATGAAACATATTTCCAATGTACAAGCATTTCTGAAAATTTATAATTTGAAAGATAATGGCTTACTAATCCCCTATGTGTTGCTTTGTTTGTTAACCTGTTGCCCTTGGCAACAGGCAGCCACTATCTTGGGTCACTCATGCTCAGTTTAATCGCAGTCACATGACCTGTCTCATTAGTACTGGCAGTTGGTTTTCACTTCCCATACAAGCAAGGGGGATTATGAAAAAGTGTCTGCACTGTTGCATAGCAACAGCAGGGTCACAGTTCAGAGAGGAAACCAGGAAGTGAATAGATCCATTGGGAGGAGAAATGATGATATAAGTTATTTTACTGAAAACAGCACATTTCTTCTCCAGTACATATATGTATGTGGTACACATCTGATTTTCTTTTCTCCATGATACCATCCCTTTAACCCTTTCACGACCTGGGGTCATTGATTCCTCAATACCCAGGTCATTTTAGGACATCAGCTTATGGGATCATAATGATCCCATAAGCTTATGTCCGAATGTCTGTCCCCTCTCCTCTGTCCCCTGCCGCTGTAACAATCTTGTGACTGCGGCACAGGAGAGAGGGGAGGGGGCAGAGCTCACGGGTGCGCGCCCCGTGCGCCCAGCCTTCCCTCCCCCGACCGGCCTTAGTAGCCTCTGTAGAGGGAGAATTATCTGTCAAAAACCCTATAGATGCTGCGATCTTGCTGATCACTATCACTGATAGCCAGGACCCGCTGCGGATGACACAGGCGCAGCTCCTGCGCCTGTGTCATCATGTGGCGTGAAA